>NW_009260619.1:6908-9707 GCF_000687185.1 Egretta garzetta | reverse complement strand
GAGGGATGGGGATGGGGACAGTGATGGGGATGGGGCAGGGATGGGGACAGTGATGGGGATGGGCCATGAAGCAGCTTCACTGCAGTGCCAGGGCAGGCGGTCACCTTGCTGCCCCTTGAGCCCAGCACCGTCGTGTCCCACCGGGGCTCCCTGCCCAAGCTGCTCTCTAGCCAAGCTCTCCTTTCCAGCCTGAACCTCACCAACAGTGACATCCTCACCATTTATGATGGGGACGAGCTCACTGCCCGCATCCTGGGGCAGTACGTCGGCAGCAGTGGTCCCCAGAAGCTCTACTCCTCCAGCCCTGACCTCACCATCCAGTTCCACTCGGACCCTGCTGGGCTCATCTTCGGGAAGGGGCAAGGATTCATCATGAACTACATAGGTAGGGAGAGTGGGGCGCTGGCTGTGTCCCCTGCCTTGCCACTGCAGGGCAGGTGGGGACCGTGACATGCCACCAGACCAGGTAATCCAGGAGCCAGCTTTGGAAGCAGGGAGAATTGATGTGACACCAGCACTCCACATCCCACCAAACTCCTGCAGAAACCCCCAGCCCCACTGCAGGTCTCTGGGTCAGTCAGTTCTGGGGTGTCCCCCTATGTCACCCCTCTTCCAGGCTGGCAAGAAGGCAGTGGCATTTTTGTCCCTGTTAGTCCTGGTCTGGCCCGGTGCAACTGTGGAGCAGAACAGGGAGGCAAATGGCTGAAAATAGGGGTGTAGGATCCCCCACACACACACGCTGCCAGGCATGAGGCTGATGGCACTGAGGCACTGCAGCAAGGCATGCTCCTAGGAGAGGCCACTGAAGCCAGTCCAGGGTGGACTCCCGAGGTGGATGTTCCCAGTTCATGGGTCCTTGCTCTGGAGAGGCTTAGACTACATCTGGAGATGTCTGCTCGCATCGTCCTTTGGTGCCACCACGTCTGCCAGACCAGGGCGGCTGACGCCCAAGGAAGGGACAAGGACTGGGAAGGGTGCTTCTTCCCCACGGCTGCCTGTGGGCTCGCTGCCTGCCTCTCCCCCTGCCTGTCTTCCCCTGGCAGGCTTCTTCCAAGCATGTTTTCTTTCCACTGCTGACAGCCCCGGTTACGACAAACAGAGAGCAAGCTGCAATGCAGATCACCTGCAAGGCTGCAGGTCCCCTCCTCGGTGCACTGCAGCACACGCGGCCAGGCTGAGCCGCGGGCACGGCGCTCGGCCAGCATGGGCATGGGGCTGGCGAGAGCAGGGCAGAAACCCCTCGCCAGAGCAAACCAGCCATGCCATGTCCATGGCATCGGCATCGGCACTGCTCCTCCTGTGCCAGAGCTGAGCCTGGTGTGCCCAGGTTGTTCCTTTTGCCCTGACCCCAGCAAAGACACTGCCCTGTTTTCATCAGCACAGCCCTCCGCCTGCTTTGAGGGTCAGGGCTGGGGGGGCTTCAAAGAGCCCCCGTTACCCACTGCTGCCCCGCTGCCCCTTCCCTCTGCCCTGGGGATGCCACCCGGCCGTGGCTGTGCCATTTGTGGTGCATGGGGCTGGAGAGCTCTCGGGGAGGGACAGGCATGTGGCCAAGAGCTGTGTGTCCCTGTACAGCGGCTCCGAGGAGGGCTGTGCCGCGGGGTCCCGCTCGGTGGGTGAGGGCCAGCATCTCTCTTGGCTGCAGAGGTGTCCCGCAACGACTCCTGCTCCGACCTACCCGAGATCCAGAACGGCTGGAAGACCACATCGCACACAGAGCTGGTGAGAGGGGCCAAGATCACCTACCAGTGCGACCCGGGCTACGACATCGTGGGGAGCGACACCCTCACCTGCCAGTGGGACCTCAGCTGGAGCAGCGACCCCCCCTTCTGCGAAAAGAGTAAGTGCCCCGAGCAATGTGCTGCTGTCCCCATTGCATCCCACACCAATTTGCAACGGCTGCTGGTGCCCGCTGCCGTGCCGGGGCTCCCCACTCAGTCGGCCTCTGTTCCCCAGTTATGTACTGCACGGACCCGGGGGAGGTAGGGCAGCTCGCTGCTGACCTGCTACAGCCGCGAGACGGGGACGCCCATCTGGACCTCGCGGCTCCCGCACTGCGTCTGTAAGTTCGGGCAGTTTCTGCTGCTCTCCCGCAGCTCAGCTCCTCTGCTCTGGGGGGCCCGGGAAGCCCTTTCCCGCAGCTGAGACCTCCCCCAGCCGCGTGGGGTGGTGCAGAGCTTTGGGCTACCTGAAAGAGGGACAGGGTGAGATCGTGGGTGCTTCTCCTCTGCCTCCTGGGCTCCTTCTCTCCCTTGGCAGCCCAAGCCCTGGGGCTCACCCCGGGATGTGTTCCCTTTCAGCCGAGGAGTCGCTGGCCTGCGATAATCCAGGACTGCCGGAAAACGGCTACCAAATACTCTACAAGCGCCTCTACTTGCCAGGAGAGTCCCTGACCTTCATGTGCTATGAGGGCTTTGAACTCATGGGGGAGGTTACCATCAAGTGCATCCTGGGCCAGCCCTCCCACTGGAGCGGACCCCTGCCCATCTGCAAAGGTAACAGCGGGGGGCGGCTGGGGGGGCACAGGGACAGCCAACGCCTCTGTTCCCAACCTGGGACAGCCCGGGGACCCTCGTCTGGCCGCAGGCCCCCAGCGGTTCTCTAGCCAGGAGCTGAACTCACCTGAGACCCGGGTGCTTTTCTGGCTTTGTGCTGAGCAAGCTCTGCTGCCCCGGGGAGGGGGAGCAAACCCTCCAGCTACTGCACTGGCAGGGTGGGGTGGGCGGACGGGACTTTTCTTGCTTTGTTGCCCCCTGTAGTGGCTTTGCCCCGCGCGCCCGGGTCCCCCTGCCTCGGGGC
>NW_009260619.1:5360-6138 GCF_000687185.1 Egretta garzetta | reverse complement strand
CAGTGACTCCTGAATCTCCCCCACAGGTGTCGGTACTACTCCAGCCTCCGCCTGCCCCTCATGTACTCCCACCCCTACAGCCAGATCACGGTAGAAACGGAGTTCGACAACCCGATTTATGAGACAGGGGTGAGTCCTCTTGCCCCTGGTCCTCCCTGGGGACCCTCCTGACGGGGAAGCACGGCTTTTGCTGGGCTTGCAGCGGCAGAACGAGTGCAGCCATCCCAATGCGGGAGCGTGGAGTGGTGGGGCGGGAGGCCCCATCCCCATCAGTCGCTCCCGGGGGGCCGGGTGGGCTCCAGCAGGCAGGAGGAGGCAGGGGGGGCTGCGGGGTCCTGGCAGCGCAGGCACCACTTCCCTGGGAGCAAAACAACACCCAGGGCCTCTCTTGCCACCCGGGAATGGGGAGATTATCCTGAAACGCAGCTGCTGCCCTCAACTGGCATTTTCCTTCTTTTCAGGAAACAAGAGAATACGAAGTCTCGATATAAGGACAGCGGTAAGAGAGTCTCCGGCTGTGAACTTAATGTGCTCTCATAGAACTTCCTCAGTAACTAATCCAGAGACCACGTGGAGTTTGGTTGGACCCCTGGACCTGCTGTTGTCTTTCCTTTTGCCTCTTTATTGAAGATTTTACTGTTTTCTTCACTGTATTTATTCTATTTAAACTGCGATAGGTGTGCTGCAGAGCCCCGAGCGCGGGCAGCAGCGGGAGCCAGGGCAGAGCCGGGTCCCGGTGAGGCCAGGGCAGCGCGGGGGCACCCGCTGTCCCCCCCCC
>NW_009260619.1:2364-2960 GCF_000687185.1 Egretta garzetta | reverse complement strand
AGGCGCCCCCCGCGGCCGCCCCCGGGGCCCCAGCCGGGCCCTGCCACATCCCTGGGGAGCGGGGACTGTAGCAGGGGTCAGGCGTGTGCGGGTCCTTCCCGGGGGTACCCCCAGCTGCAGGCAGCACGGCCCCGAGCACAGCCCCGCTCCCGGGGCGTATGGTGGCTGTCACCGCCTTGCCCAGGAGCAGGACCAGGGCAAATACCATTTCCCGACGCCTGCAGAGTCCCAGGTTCCCCCGGCAGTGGCAATGGCCGGCGGGGAGGAACGGGGACGCGCAGCCCACCCGGTGCCCCGGGAAATGCCCTCTCCCAGGGCATCCCCCGCCCTGGCCAGGAAACCCGGGGCCTCCTGCACATCCCTGCACCGCCCCACATGAAACAACAAAATAATCCTGCACTCTGAAAATGTGCTTTTAAAAAAAGGTTATGATGTGACATAAGATAATAGCTTCGTTTAGCAGCTGTCAGGCTAATGCACGGGGGGGCGAAGGAGCCAAGGCTCTGATGTGGAGCGTTCCCGGGGGAGGAAGCTTGGGTTATTTTTGGACAGAGATTGCAAGAGAATTAAAATGAAGGGGGGAAAAAAAAAAACAA
>NW_009260619.1:0-975 GCF_000687185.1 Egretta garzetta | reverse complement strand
CCGCTGCCTGCCTGGCCCCCGCCGGCCCCTTGCTGTCCCTGCCTTGAGCCCAGTGACCCCCCTGGTGCCAGCCCCGTGGCTGTAGGCACCGGCGAGGTGGGGGCTGCAGAGACAGGGCTGCAGGGTGGGGGCTTGGGGTGCTCCCCAAAGGCTGGGCTCCTGCCTCCAGCACTCCCGGGATCCCAGCTGAGCCAGCCCAGCCCCGGGGGACCTGCCGGCCTGACTCAGGGGGGTGACAGCTCCCCTCAGCTCCCCAGAGGCCAGAGGAGAGGAGTTGGTAGCGGGGAGGAGGGACCTGCGGAGCACAAACCCGAGGGGAGGCTGGCAGCAGGATTAGCCCTCGTGGCATCCCTGGCAGCCCCTCAGAAGAGCACAGGGCAGAGGCATCGGGTCCCTGCGCCCTCAGCGTGGAGCAGGCACGGGTGGTGTGGGACGTGTTGCAAGAAACCTCTGTGCTGCACGTTCTGGGCTTGGTATTATGGGGGAGTGCACACCAGGGAGTCAGGATGAGACCCCAGTCTTTCAGGGCTCCAGTTCTCCCCAGAGCTGGGGCAAAGCTGCACAGCAGCCTGGGTGCTGGAGTGGGTGCAGCTTGAGGAGGGGGTTGCTGAAATGAAGGGTGAAGAGCACCAGCCGCCATCCTAAAGGCAGAGGAAAGCGAGGGGCAGCTCGTCCCGCAGAGAAGGGACAAGCGACAGAGCTGAGGAGCAGGGCCTGGGGGGGCCAGCGGGGAGCGGAGCGCAGAAGGCAGACAGAGGGGAGAAGGGATGGGAGAGTCCAGAGCCCAGCACCAAGAGCCAGCAGACTCGGTGACTGCCGACAGAAGGACGCGCTGTCTGCCAAGAGCGGGCAGGAGGAGCGGGCTGGGGCGGGCTGAGAGGGGACTGGGAAAGAGCAGGGAGGAATAAACTCCCCTTCCTCTCGCCCTGCATCCTGCGACGCTGCCAGGGCCCTGCAGGAGCAAACTGAGGGGCG
>NW_009260618.1:463705-464684 GCF_000687185.1 Egretta garzetta | reverse complement strand
CCGCCTGTGCATGCGTGTGCACGAGTGGGCGTGCGTGCGCTCGAATGGGCACGTGTGCGCGTGACCGTGTGCGTGAGAACGTGCACGTGGGTGTGTGGGTGCGTGTGCATGGGCACGCGCGTGTGCGTGAGAATGTGCACGCGTGTGCATGAAGGTGTGGGCATGTGTGCATGGGCACGTGTGTGTGCATGAGAACATGCACGTGTGTGCATGGGCGCTTGTGCACGGGCATGTGCGTGTGCATGAGAAAGTGCATGTGTGTACGTGGGTGCATGTGCACGGGCACGTGCGTGTGCATGAGAATGTGCACGTGTGTGCATGTCGGCGTGGGCATGTGTGCATGGGCACGTGTGTGTGCATGAGAAAGTGCACGTGTGTACGTGAGTGCGTGCGCACGGGCACGTGCGTGTGCATGAGAATGTGCACGTGTGTGTGTGGGTGTGTGTGCATGGGCACGTGTGTGTGCATGAGAAAGTGCATGAGTGTACGTGGGTGCGTGTGCATGGGCACGTGCGTGTGCATGAGAACGTGCACGCGTGTGCATGAAGGTGTGGGCATGTGCACGGGCACGTGGGTGAGAACGTGCACGTGTGTGCATGGGTGCGTGTGCACGGGCACGTGCGTGTGCATGAGAATGTGCACGTGTGTGTGTGGGTGTGTGTGCATGGGCACGTGTGTGTGCATGAGAAAGTGCATGAGTGTACGTGGGTGCGTGTGCATGGGCACGTGCGTGTGCATGAGAACGTGCACGCGTGTGCATGAAGGTGTGGGCATGTGCACGGGCACGTGGGTGAGAACGTGCACATGTGTGCATGGGTGCGTGTGCACGAGAACACGCACGTGCACGCAGGCGCGGGAGAGGACACGCGTGCACGCGTAGGCACACACAGGCGCGCAGAGGGTGCCCTGAGATGCGTGCATACAGGCGTGTGCAAGTGTGCAAGCGTGCACACATGCAAGGCGGCCTCTGACGGGGACC
>NW_009260618.1:459781-460455 GCF_000687185.1 Egretta garzetta | reverse complement strand
GGGGCGGGGCTGCAGGCGTTGCCGATGGCCAACACCCGCGCCCCATGAAAGGGCCCATTGATGGCGGGGAGGAGGGAGGCCCACGACGGCCTCCCACACGCCTGCCTTCTCCCTTGCCTCTGCCAGGGGCAGCTAGGAGAGGGAACAAAGCCAGGCGCTGCCCTGTGCCTCAGTTTCCCCATCAGCCCTGGGGTGCTTTACCCCCCCGCTCCGGGCGCTGGGCCAGCTCTCTGTAGAGGTGGGACACGGGGGTGACACTGAGG
The DNA here is from genome assembly GCF_000687185.1 of Egretta garzetta. Lineage (NCBI taxonomy): Eukaryota > Metazoa > Chordata > Aves > Pelecaniformes > Ardeidae > Egretta > Egretta garzetta. Next base: position 460,192 of record NW_009260618.1, on the reverse strand, counting down.
TGGCAGTAGCTGGAGGCACCCCGGGTTGAGGTCAGCCCGAGCCCAGCCAGGACACAAGCAGCAAGAGGATGCACACCCCACCATCCTCCTCCTCCCAGCAAGGAAGCGGGGGGCAACGAGGGCCCGGACCCCCTCACTCTCCCCAGCCCAACCCCACTCCCTCGAGCCCCCGAGGGAAGCGGGGGGATGCCGGGAAGCACCCAAGAGATCTTTAAGTGCACTGTTACTGGGACTTGCCCTCGTCCTCCAGTAATTCAGCCGTTCTCCGCCAAGACCATTAAGATCTCAGTTCATTAAGGCGCGCTTCCCTTTGCCTACCTCCCCACCCAAAAAATCCCGCCCCATCCTTGCTTTGCACTAGGGAGAAGCCAGGCCAGAGGCAGGGGGGGGCTTTTCCCACCCCCCCCCCCG
>NW_009260618.1:454230-459727 GCF_000687185.1 Egretta garzetta | reverse complement strand
TGCCCGAGGAGACGCTCCACAGGCCCCGAAAGCCCTGCTCCCCCCCAGAGGCACGAGCACACCGGGTGACCCCCGCCTAGCAGCACGTTTTACCAGCACGGTATGAATTTAATCGTGACATATACACAGGGGCTGCAAGGATTGCCACCTTATCCACGCGAGCGCTCAGGCAAGAGCTCTGGCCTGGATGGGGGTAGACGCTGCGCAAAACTCAACTCTTCTTCCCAAACTTCTCTCTCCAGAGAAAGTTTCCAAGGAATAGCCCAGGAATCGAGTGTAATTTAAAAGAAAATGCACTGTGGGGCTGTTCTCGTTCTGTGCTAAAGGCACAGACCGCAGCCCGCGGTCACACGCTCACGGAGGCTGCAACAAGAGCCGAGCTCAGCCTTCATCGTCTGTAGCTCGGTATTTAATGAGGAGCCACCAGATTTACCAGCAGCAAGGGCTGGGGAGGGCTGCAAAGCAGCTGTGAGCCCGTCCAAATTCACATCCCCCAATTGCAGAGGGATCCCCCCCAGCCTTGCTGACCGTCGCCAGCGCGAAGAGAAGAGTTACGCCGTCGGCAGCGTCGCGTTCGTTTACCTACCGGTGACACCGAGCTAATGGCGACCGCTTGGGAGACGCTCCGCTGCCGGGCCGGCGGCGAGGCAGCACGATTTGTTTTCTTTTCCTTAAATCTCGTTGGATTAAAAGCTACACCGACCCCCTTCCCTAGAATAAATATTGTCTTTATAGACCTGAAAGTCAATTCTGCATCCTTCCACTCACATCCCTGAAAAGAAGGAGATGTATGTGCAGGCGTAGAGATCTTCTCCCTTCCGACGTTGTCCATGGCACGGAGCTGGGCAGGTCGCCAGGAGAACCAACCAGGTTCTGAAGAAATGGAGTCAGAGTTCGCTCTTGGAGTTTTGTTTTTTTTTTTTGGCATTCTTAGCGACGGTGACATATTAAGACATCCCAAATCACCTCACGACTGAGAAAGGAGAGCGACTTTATTTACATAAAGTCATCTGAATCGTTGCCATCCTGTGGGAAGAAAGACAAATCAAGATCATTGTGCACATTAAAACGGAACATGGCGAAACGGGGCAGTCAGCAGGATATCAGAACTGCCGTTTGTGCTGGGTTCCTGCCATTTCGGGTACAAACACCATGAAATCAGACCAAAACAGGCTCTGTGCAGTGGCTATTTGCTGTCCCTGCGCTCCCTGAAACTGCAGCCCAATCTGCCATGACCAGGGAGGAACCAAGAGACCAGCAGCTTCATGGACCATCCTTCTATCAAACCCGAGCTTCTTCCCAATGGGGGGAAGGAAAGCAGCCTAGCGTCACGGGGGGGGTAGGTGCTGAGAGGAGGAAAGCCCCCGCACAGCGTTTCCACCACACCTCGCCCTGGCAAGCACCACTAACCGGGCACAGCCTTGCTTGTGCGTGTCAGGAGACGCTCAAGCTTCAACCCGGTTCAAGTTTCAAAGGGGATCTGCACACCAACCAGGAGGAAAAAAATCAAGAATTCCTGAAAATCGCACGCTCCTCTGAACAGTTAGGCAGGGATAGGATGCAAAAGGTGGATTTTGAGCTCAGGGTCACTCAGAGGAGCGCCAAGATCTGCTTGCCCAAGGTCCCAGCGGATGTGCCAGACCGCAGGCGCATCCAGTGCACGTCAGGACCTCTCCTGAACTTCAGCCCCCAGCCCTCCTGTGATCCAGCTCCTCATTTCCCCCCTGCTGGCCTGGTCTCCTCCCCACTGCAGCTCCTCTTCCACCCTCAGGCACTCTCTCTGCAAGCACATCCCTTCACTCTTCCCCTTCTGCCCCTCAGCACCTGTATTCACCCCTCCCCAAGCTGTCGTCTGTACACCTTCACTTTATTTCTTATTAAAAACGGGCATTTCCCCCGCTTCCTTGAAGTAACAAGGTGGCATACGCCAGTCACGGTTGCCACCGGGGAGACCTCACGAGCCAGGTTGTGCCCAAACAGCTGACGAGAGTCAAGGCTGGTGCCCCACTTCAGCTCTACCTGCTCTTTCACTAGGGTGGGGAGGGGACCGGGAGGACTTTGCACCTTTCCAGCAGCACAGGCTCCCACCTGGCTGACCTACAAGCACCAGGGCCCTCCCAGCAAGTGGAAGGAAGCGGCAATGTCCTTCAGCGAGAAGGGGTGATGGAGATGTGCTCTGTCACTGCAGGAGTCACCCAAACCAGACCGCAATGCGGGAGCTGCACCGTCACCATCCCGCATTGAATTTCAGCCGCCTCCGAAAGGTTTCTGTGGGCATCAGCCGGCTCTTACCTGATTGGAGGACATGTTCTCAGCCTTCATTAACGACGAGTAGCTCCTGCGAAGGGAAATAACATTCTCTTGCCTGACATGTTTTCAAAACCCACCAACAGAGAGGCGCTTTGATAAAACGGGACCAAGTACCAGAAAAAAAACAAATTTTGGTTGGTTTTTTTTTCCTTTCTGAACTCGGGCAGGCCAGACAAGTATTTGCTTACCTCATACTCTTTGGCTAATTAAAACAACTGGAGAAAGCCCAGGCACTGTGCAGACTGCTTCTCTACAGCTTTGCTCAGGAACTACCAGCTCAATCACCCCGGGAGGTAGAAAATCCTTTACTTTGGGGGCTGGCCAAGAGGCAGCTCTGGGGCAAGGTTAAATAAGCAGGCAGGCCCCTTACGCTGCAGCACAGACGTGCCTGCCGGTGGCTTCTCTTCGGTGTAGTTCATCCTCTAAGCCCTCTTTTCTGAGCTCTCCATGTGTTGAATCACTCAGGAAATCCCAGAGTTTTTCAAATTCTCATTTCACTGTCATCTACAGATAAACACGACTTACTAAAGCTTCAAAGCGAGCTTTTGGGGCCAGCCAGCAGATACGTCCGGCGCTGCACGGGGCTGCCAGTACTAAGGAACAAGCTGCAGCACGGACAGAAAGGCCAATGTGACATTTCCAAACACCCTGCCTCATTCTGCGTTTAAAGGAGCGTGTGATTTGAGGATGCACACATGTTTTAGCGAACATTGGTGATGCAAGAGGAAGCTGAAGAACTCCAGCGAAGGCTCAGTGCTTTTCCAAGGTGGGCACAAAGCTGGAAGCAATCGCTCCCATCCCAACGAGAGCACGAGCCAAGCGGCTTGCCCGATTTCACCCAAGGTAGGGACAGGTTTGAAAAGACACAGTCTTTTCTTCTAACAATGGTTTAACATCCAGGTTTATGCTAGGAGAAACGGGGAGAATGTATTTATTCTGAAGACAAAGGAAATCACTGGGCCGTGCAGACGCCTGCGCCAGAGCAGGTCAGCTGAACACCGAGGAATGCCAGGCCGATGGTTAACCAGAAACTGCTGACCCACGACTCCCTCCCAGCGCCGATGAAAACTGCCGAAGCTAGAAGCTGGCACTGCAATTTATGACTTACCTAAGTTCTTCCAGCTCTTTCTTCTTCTTCATCTCTTCCTTTTCCTTCCGCTTCATCTCCTGGATCTGGGCTTTTTTCTCATTTCTCTCCTCTCTGTCCCGGGCTTCCTTCTCAGCAGCCAGGTCTGGGAAGCGCTCCACTTTTGTCTTCTCTAGCCGGTTCAGGATCTCATTCACCTTCTTCTCCACTGTCAGCATTTTCACCTTTGGAGTGCAAAGAACTGTGATCCTTATAAAAAAAATACTTTTATTCTGGCGCTTTCTCAACGGAAAGAAAACACCCTATTTCCACTTCACACATGGCCGAATCCCACAAAAACAGACGCTGAGGAAAATCACTGCCACCGAGGCCTATTCAGCAGGTTGTGTAAGAGCAAAAAGAGGCCCACTCCCACCACTCAGGAGCACATAGCTAATAAGCACAAGCATTGCTAAGTACATAAGCACTACTGATTTCGTTTCTTGGCACATGCCTCAACAAAGAGGCCAAGAGACAAGAACCGGTCTCTGCCGATTCCTGAAGAGGTGGCAGGAGGTCTCTGCAGACCGTTTGGGGACGAGAAGCTCACGTGCTGCTTGTTGACTTCAGGGTTTTTAGCATTTCTCGCCCTAGTAGAGACCTATTTTAGTCAAACAACTGCATCTCTAGAGAGCCTTCTCTCTCAGCAGCCAAGCTGCTTACCCGAAATTTAAGCATAACTCTATCTGGGGACACAAGGTCAGGCTTGGGAATAGCTTAGCACACTGGCCTGACCTTACACCAAAGCTCCAAAGCTCCGCCTTTTAACAGGTTTAACAAATTTGGAGGCAGCACCAGGGTGAGACAGCATTCAGAGCAGAGACAGCAGAGCGAACACAGCGACGGACACCTCCAGGACCCCACACAGCCCTCCTTTGCACGGCACATTCGAGTCCTGAGCCCTTCCAGACGCGTGATTACAGTACTGCCCATGAGCTGATCTAAAGCGACCGCTCCTACACAGGCCCTTCACCTGTAGCAAAAGGTGATTTCTGTGGAGATCAACTCCAGCAAATAGCACGGGCTAAGACGTGATACCGTTCGGCATCAGCAAAGGCTCACCAGCTACACTGTGCTGCAGTGTGGAGACGCACGCTGTACAGGCTACGCTCCACTACAGGCTGACATTCAACCGTGGACTTTCAAGTGATGTTCAGACAAGTCCAAACACACCCCCGGGATCTCTCTTAACCTTCAAGAGCGGATGATTCCCTGGCTTTAGGGCAAACGCTGAAGACAATCCACCCAGCTCCAACCACGGAAACGTTACAGTCTGCCACCGGGTCACTGGCTTGCAGCAAACACTTACATCCTTCTGCCTGTGAAAGCCAATCTGCCCCACATCCATATCTGCAGTCTTCTTCAGGTTAGTCCACGGCGTGTACACCACATTGACGTTGTTCATCTTGCAACCTAGGAAGCAGGGGAGAAAGAAAGGAGGGAAACATTTAAATTCTCTCCCTGCTGTGAAAGAGGTCTTCGAGTCTTCCGCGTGCACGGAAACCGGCAGTTATTCTTGTCGCAAACATTACCAGCTAGGCAAGAAAGAAGAAAACGGAGAAGTCCTTCCAGTGTTACAGTGAAATGGAAGAACACCAGGACATCGTTCTCTGCAGTAACACGAGCGCTGCAGCAGTGTTAACGAACTCCAGATGGAGACCGTCTTTGCCAGAAGAGCCATTACTACGGAAGGGGGCCCCAAGGTGGTGTTAGAGAAGAGACTGCAAGGCCTCCTTGGCTCAGACAGTAACGTGGAGGCACAAACGGGAATTTCAGAGATTTAAAATTCCCTAACAGGCAGCCCCGGCAGCTGCAAGCGACATCTGCTTCCCGTAAGACCCGCAGGCACAGGCTTAGCAGAGAGCACCGCAGCAGAAACGTCATGAATGTTTGATCCAAACCCCACACGCTCGGTGCGGACCAGAAACACTCGCCACAAGCACCTCACACCCATCTCCCGGCGATCCGCTATTACCTTGAATGCTGTTCGCCTTCACTAGATGGGCACAGTCTATCAAAACTTCTTTAGGAATGTCATCCACCGTCTGCCCCTGTGACAGA
>NW_009260618.1:447447-454081 GCF_000687185.1 Egretta garzetta | reverse complement strand
AGGGGCTGACAAGTGCACAAAGATCAGCCACGGCCGCAATGCAGGGCACGATGCTCTGCAAATACACCTCCACGCTCCACATTTTACAAGACTGGAGGCTTCCATGGCATTTGTAAGGAGAGGCACAAGCTATTCGCACCCTGCTTTTCTCAAAGGTGTTCTCCCTGTTTTAGTGGGGCGATGGTTCCTAGACACAAGCTCGGCGTCCAGCCAGAAATTAATCGTCCCATCGGGGCCACATTAAGCTCCCCGCTCGTCCTCGCGTTATTTGGTAACGGAGGCTGCAGGTTCAGCCTCCCCACACCGGTGGTTACCTGCACCCTCAGGGAGCCCTGCAGACTTTGCACATGAGCAAAGACGGTTTTGTGCGCAGGGATCACTGCAGAAAGGGTGCATGCAGTCCTTACACGGGTGGATGTTAATGTTTTTAACTCACGTGTCACAGGATTACCTTGTGCAAGCGAAGGTACACATGCGCGGAAGAGAGTTTATCCACGTGAAACCTACAGAATAAAAAAAAAAGCACATTTAACAGAGGATGCATGGTCTGTTCCGAAAGATTTACATCCTAGCAAGTGACAAAACAGCGGGACAACAAAAGTATAGAAACGTTCATGATACACACGTTTAAAAGCAGGCAAGGGAGTCAGAGCCTACGCTTCAAAAAACATCAGTCGTCTCAACGGAAGACCGAAAAAATAAAAGCCCTTTCCCCCTCCATTTTTTTTTTTCTTTTAAATGCTGTACTACATGCAGGCAACACTCACCCGATGAGCCTATGCATGTGGCGGTTCGGGCTGTCTATTTATTCTTAAGAGAAACAGGAAACTGGTGAACCCTGCCGCAGGCACTGCTAGTTACAGCGCTTACATGACTGGTCTCGAGCCCACAGAGCAAAAACAAAACCAAAACCTGCCAGTTTCTGAGCAGAATAGTCCATGGAGGTACCCGTCCTGACAGCAGGCGCGCAGCAGTTCTGCGTTGCCTTCATCCGCTGCCTCCAAGCCTTCCTAAGCCTCCATCACCCCCCCCCGCCCTCTCCCCACCAGGCTGAAGAGTCCTCTCCTCTCCAATCCCTCTGCACAGTGTGGCTGTTCAGCTCCTTGACGGCCCCTGTTGCTCTTCTCCAGCCCTTTTCTAACTTCTACCATGATCACCCATTTTTTAAGCCTCTGTCCTGATCCACACTCACTCCAACCCTGCAAACTTCCAAGGACGGAAGGGGGGAAACTGATCTCACGCCACCTCCCAACCTTTACACCATTTTCTTTTTAATATAATGGGACTTTTTCCTTCCTGCTGCAAGACAGAAAACCCTCAAGCACCAACATATGAACTCTCACTTGTACCTCCTGAGCCTCCTACCCCAATTCCACTGGACCCCTCTTAAGCAGAGTTAAGTCTAAAAGGTGCCAGACACCATTAGGAGAACGACTCCCGGGAGGCCTCTGCAAGAGGACCTTCGGTATTTTGATGGATGGCACTAGGACTTAGACTAGATATAAGGAGGAAGTTCTTTACAATGAGGGTGGTGAAACACTGGAACAGGTGGCCCAGAGAGGTGGTGGAGGCCCCATCCCTGGAAACATTCAAGGCCAGGTTGGATGGGGCTCTGAGCAGCCTGATCTAGTTAGCGGTGTCCCTGCTCCTGCGGGGGGGTTGGACTAGATGACCTCTAGGGGTCCCTTCCAACCCAAAACATTCTATGATTCTATGAAAAAAAAAAAAGCAACATGGATGATGTTGATGTGAGCTCCAAGATACAGAAGAGATGGGGAAAGACGACTTTCATCGTTCAGGCAATCTGAGGACGAATCTCAAGGTCACTCCTAACTAACAGTATAGGCATACCTTAAATTACATAGGGATAGGATAAACATGAGACAGAAAACGAAGGTGATACTGCTACAACAAAGTGCTCTTCAGCTGCTGACTGCTGACAAAACGTCCTCTACGGGGTGTGTTAGCTACTACCAACTCAACCTCCAGCTCATCCTGGCAAAGGCCACCTTGAAGAGCGAGAAGGGGCACGACCCACGGCTGGTAAGGAAGGAGAGGGCAGCAGCTGTGATACGTCTGGTCCGTGCCTGAACGCAAGCTAACTCCTTCTAACCATCTCACAAACCTGATCGGTCTGGAAACTGCAGGGACTAATCCAGCCAGCAAAGACACCACCAACTGCTGCTACCAGGATGGGGAACTCCTCTGCTCTTGGATTTCTCTTCTGAGGAGATCTCACGAGCCAAAACCAACCCATGCATGTCGGAGCACTCCCTTTTGCCCGCCTGGCCATGGCTCTAGTGGGTCTGCTTAGAGCAGACACAGCTTTCACCTGGCAGGAGTTGAAATGTCCAGCTCCTCTGCTCCCGCTCACCAGCTCCAGCTCCTGGGACAGCAATGGCTGTTTCACAGGCCAGGCCAGTACTCGCCCACAGCGGGGACACGAAGCACACGTGGAGGAAAAGACACTGTGAGACAACAGTTTTTTCTGGCCACAGCATTTACTATCACTCAAAAAACTTGCAGTTCCATCCCCAGGCCCCGTCTGACTGCTCCACGATTTCATGTGTTCATGCCTCCACCCCCCTGGTCCTCTGTCAGTCTTTTGGTTTTCCAGGTTTCGCTTGTCTGTGCATGGGGATACCCAGGAGCTACAACTCTCGCTCGACTCGGGAGATGCTCACTTACAAACACCAAGCTGCCCTTCTCATTTAACTCTGCCCATTTCCCAACCACGCTACGAGCAACAGCAAGCCAGCACCTATATTCTGAAACACAAATATCCATGTATGGAGTTGTTGCTACTCCAGCAGCTCCATGCACAGATAAACCCCAAAAAGCTTCACAAAGGGACCAGCTCTCACGATGAATGAAGCGGGGAATGGAGGGGGAGATGCAGGGGAATGAATTCAGAATCAGCGGGGTCCCAACTGCTGCACCTGGGTCTGCTGCAACCCACCTCCACCCTGGGATTGCATTTAAACTGCTAAGGGGGAATAAAAAAGAAAAAAAGAGACTCCACAGCGCCTGCGGAAGGGACAGGGCTGTTAGGATCATTCGGCTCGGTTGCATAGCGAAAGGCAATTTGTTTCAGTACCTACCAGATATCTTCAGGCCAGCCGTACTTTATTAGGTCTTCATCTGTAGGAAGAAAAGTACCGATGAGCAAAGCCCAGGGCCTCATCCACACCAAATCAAACTGCCTGACAAGAGCAGACACCTTCCCCTGGCGTAGAGACAGAAAAGGGCTTTAACGCTGCACCTGCCTGCTTGCAGATATGGCAGAGAAAGAGGTACGCCAGGAACACCTCTGCCACGTAATTTTGAAATTTTTAAGCAAAAATAGGTTTCTTCAAGTATCAGTCTAACAGGGGGAGACTTTCAGGGCAAGCCTGCAAAATAGCCATGCTAACAGTTCTCCCTTGGAGCCAGATTCCCGGTTTCCCACCAACTGCTGCTGGGGAAACAGGAGGCGCAGCAGAACCGTGACCTTCACCAGGAGGGAAAGGACAGGCACGGGAAACCTACAGAGTACAAACGCTCACTGGAGAGGGGAAAAATACAGTGACCGAGCAGGGAAACAGAAGGTAGATTTGCAAAAAGTGCCAGGCACAACCTGAAACCCAGTATTTTTTTCCTCTAGACAGTTTTTTTCCCAGCTAATTTCGTTTTCACTTGTATTTGAAGGCAGTTACTCTGCCTAGAGGATTTACAAAATGTATTTATCCTAACTAAGAGTAACGCAGTGGATTTCAGAGGGGTAAGCCAGAATCACTTGCTTTGAAACAAGATTTCAAAGAATATCTGAAGTTAACACATACAAAAGCGTCCTTTCAAAATGATCTTAAACCTCCCCCAAATCTAAATCCAATTCCTTAGGTATCATTACATTAATGTACTTACTTTCGTACTTATCTTTTCCCATGTAGATGGTGTAAACAGAAGGAACGACTGAGGGATAGAAAGAGGAAAACAAATCAAAAGGGGTTTGGACAAATTGCGCAAGGAATGACGAACGCATCAGTCTTGGTCACAGAAATGAGAATGAAAACTGCTTTATCCATCCATCCCACTTCCCTCCCGGGGCCAAAAGAAGATTGTTTGTCATTTCCTCCTGATTTTGTCCCAAAGGCTTCAAAGGACTTTGGAAAGTGGCGTATCCACTGCTTTCCACGGAAGATTATCCAGAAAGGAACAGCCTTCTGGGCAAAACACCCTCAACATCCAGGTGGTTCAGATTGTATCTGTGTAATTGTATAAGCTGTTCAATTAAGCACACGTCTGCGAGCCAGAAAGGCTGACGTTGTGTTTATGGCCTGGGATTAACTCTCTATGCAGCCCCAAGTGAAACAGCTCATCTGCTTGGCCTTTGCTTCCCCACAGTACCAGAAGCCCAACGTGAACCTCCCCCAGGGTGGCCCGGGAGGATTAAAATTCAACGGGAAGACCGGGAGTTGCATAACCAGCAGTTGGTGACTTGTTTGTCTCATCTGTGCCTTTTTGGGGCACCTAAAGCAAGGTCCTTCTCTTCTTTGGGGCTCATTCCATCACGCAGTGAGGACACTACCAATTCTAGGAGACCAAACAAGTGTCCCTTCAGCATCCGGACCAACGGCCAGCAGAGCTGGGAGACGGACACAGAGCAGTAAGAGGGTGGTAGAGTCAGGGAAGTGCTGTTGAAGAAACCACCAAGCAACCTGCTTTTAAAAAAAAAAAAATATTTAAAAAAATTTGCTGTTTTTGCAGCTGCAGCCATAGCTGCCAGCCTCAGCACTGCGCTGAAATGTAGCTGTTCTTCACGTGGACCTACAGCACCCACACGCTTCAGCACGGGGGTTACCGAGAGCGGGTTTGCAGCAGACGGCCTCGCACCGTAACAGCCCGTGGCCAAAACAACCGTCTGCAGCAACAGAGGTTGGTGTTTTTCGTATGCTGTTGCAGAACAAACAGAACTCTCGGTGGGATTGCTACAGTCGCTCACCGGTAGCGCGCAAACTGAAGGCTAAGAGCAAAGAAATGAAATGCGGGTGGCCAAGCCTGCCCCCACAAAACATCCTTGGAAAATACGGAATCTAACCTCATATTTTCAAAGTCACTACAATAGGAGACACGCTTCACTTCCGTGCCACAACTCTGGCAGTGAAATGCCCTGGATCACAAACTGCTTATCGACCCAGTGTGAGGGCATTTTTATCGGAAATCCAACATTACCAGCACAAAGCCCAGACAGCACTTTCCAATTTAGTAACGAGGAGCTGGAAATTCAAAAATATGAAGGGATTATATGCCTGTGGGACTTGAAGATTGGAAAAAGTCCACCCTGGACACATAGGAAGGTATGTCTGGAGCATGCGAGATCATCACGACTTACAGGCACTACCTAGAAGCATAAAATTAAATGCTCAAAAATAAAGCTGTGTTAGCGATGGTTCCGTGAAAACAAAGCCCATCCTGCAAACCAGTGGGGGAACAATAACATAACACGCGGGAGGTTACTTCCAACCCCTATGATTTAACACACACCAGTAAGAGTGCAACAATTTTTAGGCAAACTGCAATAGCCTCATTATGACAGCCCTCTCTCTGGCAGCGTAATCGCTTATAACGTGTCCGAAACCCTCTGCAGAGCTATCATTTAAAAATCAAGGAGATCGTTCACACCATTAGCGGAGTTAACTGCAGCTCCTTGTACCCCCCAAGTCACCCTACACATCTGCCAGGCACTTTCCTCCCCACAAAAAGGCCGGCGTCCAGGAAAATCTCTGAAGTTCTCACTAAGCAGCCTGCTTACCAGCAGGAAACGTTTGCATCCGAGCGTCAGGTTAAGGGATCAATGCAGCCAGTGTGTCTGTTCATCTGGGGTATAAAAGGCCTGACTTTCCACAACAGAGAAAAACAATTTTTTAAACAAACCCTGAGAACAAATTTACTTAAAAAACATTCAAAAGACCAGTAAGTTTTGCATTGCCCAAGAAAAAAAAACAAGCAGCCAGACACTCAAATCCTTCCCATGAAGGACCTTTGCCTCTAGAGTTGAGGAAAGCAACGCTACAAAAATCTAGTGCGTGGATACAGCAGGCAAGGGGTAAAAACCACACTGCAACTTTCACAAGCAGGTTATCCACTGGTAAGGGCTGGGGTCAAACCCCAAAGCCATATTCCTGTGCTGTCCTCTGTATCGTCAGCCCACGCTGCACCAAACCACAGCTCCCTGCGGCTTCAGAAGTGGCCAACCTTCCCACACGGGCAAGCCAAACGATCTGGCAATATGAAAGGAAAAACAACGAGATAATTCACACGTTATGCCTTCCCCCAAACTTCTGACAGCAGTACACTTGAGAAAGCTTTCCAGAAGTCGCTCACCGGTACCGCTATTCATTCAGGGCTGTCGGCAAGCGCTACGGAGAGGCTCCTCAGCTCAGGGAAGCCCGGAGCTCCCGAAATGACTTTAAGCTGCAGCTGAATCCGGCACAAACCGGGTCCTTTACACTCAGCCCACCCCAGGGGTTCGCAAAAAGGCACCGTCGGGACTAACAGGGTGCTTAGAAGCGTAGGGGCAGGAGGACGGGCCGGTACCGGACGGCCCCGCTCACTGAGGAACCGGGCAAGGGGCGCGGCCCAGCGCTGCCCCCCT
>NW_009260618.1:446722-447062 GCF_000687185.1 Egretta garzetta | reverse complement strand
GGGCGCGTGGGGCCCGGGGTGCATTTTTTGGGTTATTTTTTTTTTTTTTTTTTTATTTTCCTCTCTCAGGCGAGAGGAGGGACAGGATCCGCTGCAGCTGGATTCCCAGCAGACAGTTTAGCCCAGGGCAATGGAGTTGCCAGCCCATTTTGGTACCTCGCGGCTGCGGGGTTTGGCTTTTCAGTTGCAAGTGCCCCGTGTTTATGGAGGATGCTCTTCCCAGCAGGGCCCTGATGTCCCATTTAGAAGCAAAAGCACTGCTGGGCACCCCGTAACCGGTCCCTTCAAGTGTCAAAGTCCCCGAGGTTCCCCGCGCCCGCCGCGCCGCGCCCGGACTACA
>NW_009260618.1:443993-446596 GCF_000687185.1 Egretta garzetta | reverse complement strand
GGGCCGGAGAAATGGCGCGGGTTCGAAGGCGCGGGAGCGTTCGCGGCGGAGGCGGCGCTGAGGTGAGGGGGGGGCGGCCGGGCCCGGGGGCTGCTCTGGTGCGTGTGGGAGGCCGGGGGTGGGGGTTTGGTGCCGCGCCGAGGTGTAGGGCTTGCGTTAGGGGGAACGGGGGGTGCGGGCGTCAGGGCCTGGTGCGGGTCTGAGGTGTCTGTGTGGGCTGGGGGGGCGGGTTGCTGGGCCCAGGGCCTGGCGTGGTGTTGGGGTGGGTGCGTGAGGGCTGTGGGGCCCCGGACTGGGGGGGTTTATGCGGTGCTGAGGTGCACCAGGCCCCTCGTACCGGGGGACCAGGCCCTGGTGCCGGGTCAGGTGCGGGGAGGGGACTTCTGGGGGTCGTGGGGTGCTTTGGTTAGGTGTTGGGGGGTGGGAGAGGTGTGGGGTGCTGGGGCGAGGGGCTGGTGTCCCAGCAGGGTGCCTGTGGGGTGCTGGGATGGAGTGAGGCAGTACTGAGGTGCGGGGTGCTGGGGCGAGGGGCTGGTGTCCCAGCAGGGTGCCCGTGGGGTGCTTTGGTTAGGTGTTGGGGGGTGGGAGAGGTGTGGGGTACTGGGGTGAGGGGCTGGTGTCCCAGCAGGGTGCCTGTGGGGTGCTTTGGTTAGGTATTGGGGGATGGGAGAGGTGTGAGGGGCTGGTGTCCCAGCAGGGTGCCTGTGGGGTGCGTTGATTAGGTGTTGGGGGGTGGGAGAGGTGTGGGGTGCTGGGGCGAGGGGCTGGTGTCCCAGCAGGGTGCCCGTGGGGTGCTGGGATGGAGTGAGGCAGTACTGAGGTGTGGGGTGCTGGGGTGAGGGGCTGGTGCCCAGCAGGGTGCCTGTGGGGTGCTGGGATGAAGGTGTGAGGCCTTCCTGAGGTGTGGGGTGCTGGGATGAGGGGCTGGCTGGGAACTGGACGATGGACATTTTGGGAAGAGGTACAGGTGGCTGGGGCTGGCAGGGGAGAGCTGCTCTGGGAGGAGCTCTCTGTGGGATCCTTGGGATTGCTCCCCCAACGTGTGCTCGTGGGCCCTCCTGCCCGTGGTGTGGCCTTATCTCATCTTCTCCCTTTCACCTCCACCTGGTATCTTCTTTCCCAGGTACCTGCAGGCTTCTCATTGTTGCCCTGTGTCTCTAAGGACATTGCCTGCCTTCCCTTGAAGTTCCCCTCTGCCAGCACCCCTCTGTGTTGAGGTTGTACACCGCCCGTGGCAGCTCCTGGCTCGATTCTCCGCCACCACTTGTGTCCCTGGGCACAACAACAGCTTGTCATGTCTGGGCTGTCACCAGTCACCGCTTCCCCAAACCCAGCAATGCGTTAAGGCGCGAGGGTTAGGAGGAACTTCCCCCTGCTGGCAGATTATTGAATAAATTTATTCTTCATGGTGTTCTAGCAGTTTATGAATATTTAGTATTCTCTCTCTTGGATACAGGATATTTGTTTACACATAGCACAAAAGCGAATGTTGTACAGTAATTATCTCAAACTGGATGAGACGGAACAAACACTGTTGAGTGTGGAACAAACATCGTTGAGTGTTAAACTGATTTAAACGGCCACTGTGTTAATGAAGGCCTAAAAAAGTGTGGTTTATGGTACTTGGCAGGGAGGGAGCTGGGAGGGAAACTACAAGTCTGTTGGGTAAAGGGCTCTCTCAGCTGGAAGGTAAATGCCAATGTGAAATCCTCATGGGAATAAACTGAATATAGGTAGGAGCAAGCAGGTTTCTAGGAACTGGGTCAGTGAGGTCTGGAATGAGCTTTGCGGGAGGACTGCCAGACAGAAAGGAAAACTCATTTCTGAATTATCTGTCTCCGTTTTAGAAGAAGGATTTTAGGATGCATTTGTTCACGATGACAGAATTGGACTTGACCTGGAAGGTCCCTTCTGTGTGCTCTCATTTTATGGCTTATGCTTGACCGAAACACAGCCCTGCGTTGCTTTTGTCTTTGTTGTGCCCAAACTTCTTCCATCCAGTGTTTTAGAATCATAGAATCATTTAGGTTGGAAAAGACCTTTAAGATTTTCTTCCTACTCCCTGACCTTCTCTTCCTTCTTTATTAAGTATTTTTGTTTGGTTTGTTTGGTTTTTATTGGAAATCCATTTCAAGCTATTAAAATTGTGTTCTTCTAGGCGCTCTGGTGAAGACATGGCAGCTGCTACCCCGCAGAAAAGGAGCCGTAGTTCTGATACCGATGGGTATGTTAACTTTTAATAGATTTTCTTTTTTCTAATAAAACCAACTTAATTGTTGCACATGGAATAAAATTAGATGTTTAAAATCATAGAATGTTTTGGGTGGGAAGGGACCCCTAGAGGTCACCCAGCCCAACCCCCTGCAGGAGCAGGGACACCTTGAACCACATCAGGTTGCTCACAGCCCCGGCCAACCTGGCCTGGAATGTTCCCAGGGATGGGGCCTCCACCCCCTCTTGGGGCAACCCCTGCCAGGGTGAAAGAATTTCTGCCTTAGATCCAGTCTAAACCTCCCCTGCTTCAGTTTAAAGCCATCCCCCCTTTGTCCTGTCCCAGCTGGCCCTGCTAAAAAGCTTGTCCCCCCCTTTCCTCTGGGCCCCCT
>NW_009260618.1:443641-443849 GCF_000687185.1 Egretta garzetta | reverse complement strand
ATTTTAGTAGCCCTCCCCTGGCCCCGCTCCAACAGGTCCATGTCCTCCTTGTGCTGAGCGCTCCCGAGCTGGATGCAGGGCTCCAGTGTTGAGTACTCTCAAATCCTTGAGAGCTCTTACTGTAAAGTGGGAGGGGAAATTAAGGTGGTTCTGAGAGGCAGTACCATCAGCCCCTGTTTATTATTCAGTGGCTTTTTTTTTTTTTTTT
>NW_009260618.1:439143-443123 GCF_000687185.1 Egretta garzetta | reverse complement strand
AAATCATAGAATCACAGAATGTTTTGGGTGGGAAGGGACCCCCAGAGGTCACCCAGCCCAACCCCCCTGCAGGAGCAGGGACACCTTGAACCACATCAGGTTGCTCACAGCCCCGGCCAACCTGGCCTGGAATGGTCCCAGGGATGGGGCCTCCACCCCCTCTCGGGGCAACCCCTGCCAGGGTTTCACCACCCTCACTGGAAAGAATTTCTTTCTTAGATCCAGTCTAAACCCACCCTGGTTCAGTTTAAAGCCATCCCCCCTTGTCCTGTCCCAGCTGGCCCTGCTAAAAAGCTTGTCCCCCCCTTTCCTCTGGGCCCCCTTGAAGCCCTGACCGGCCGCACTCAGCTCTGCCCGCAGCCTTCTCTTCTCCAGGCTGAACACCCCCAACTCTCCCAGCCTGGCCTCAGAGCAGAGGGGCTCCAGCCCTCGGAGCATTTTAGTAGCCCTCCCCTGGCCCCGCTCCAACAGGTCCATGTCCTCCTTGTGCTGAGGGCTCCCGAGCTGGACGCAGGGCTCCAGTGTTGAGTACTCTCAAATCCTTGAGAGCTCTTACTGTAAAGTGGGAGGGGAAATTAAGGTGGTTCTGAGAGGCAGTACCATCAGCCCCTGTTTATTATTCAGTGGCTTGTATCATTTTTATATTGTACCAAACATCTTGAGAGACTTTGTCTGATGCGTAGGGAAACCGAAGTTGGAATGATATTCAATCTGTAGCCTAGCACGGAATTAGCCATGGGAAAAAGCCACCATGCTGAGCTGATACTTTGCAGGCCCGCATCAGTAGGTTGTGTTCGTTTGCATTAGGGCATTTATTATTTTTTTTTACTTTTATTACAGTGGGGTATCTTGGTTTGGCAGTCACCTCTGTCAAGTGCATATCCCTGTACGTGACCTTCACGCACAGACCTGGCCCCTGCGTTAAGTCACAAAACCGGTAGAAACCTAAACCAGAATTGCTTAGAAACTGAAGAAATTACCCCCCTTGATGTCTGTGTTTCTTTGTGGTAAAGCCTCAGTCTTTCCCATCTGGAAAGACTTGGATACCCAGTACAGAAACACTGCGGTCTGCACAAATTATCTGAATGGTCTTCTGGTGGTAATAGAAAACTAGTTCCTTTGTTATGTGTACCTAAAAAACGATAGATTTTCTTTTCCCTCCTAAGTCTACTGGAGGATAAGCCACTGGCCATGGGAAAAAAGCTGAGCTTTAAATCCAAAAGAATAGATTGTTTCTCCTTCTTTCGTAACTCTACCAGCTGAACAGATTTTTCTCGTGCTTGTCCTGTACTTCCCCCACAACAATATTTCGGGGCGTGAGACCAAGAGTGAAGTTTGATTTCTGAACTGGAAGGACGAATTCCTGAGATAGGGTGTAAATACTTGCTGAGGAAACGCCTCGTTGTGTTGTGTACCAGATATGCTACCGGGGATGGCTGAACGTGTCCTTCACATAAATGCCCATCTCCTTTTGGGCAGTCAGTTCAGAAGATGTTAGCGATTTACCGAGGGGCTTTTAGATTCTGAAATAGCTTTCTCGGTTTTACATACAGGTTGGGGGATATATGAGCTTTTTTAGAGGCACAAATCTGAGTTGACAGAGTTGGCCTGAAACAAGTAAAACTTCTTTTTTCTTTTTTTTTTTTTTTCTCTCCTTAATTATGAGTAGCGCTGATCCTGTCAGCAGCATTCCAGAAAGTAGAGTGATTGTTGTTCCCAGGTGCTTTAACAAGTTCAGGCAGGAAAACAGATTTGCTGTTTAAATAAAAAATATGTGGAGAATGGCAAAACCGACTTAGCCCTTTTGGTATTTGTATATTGTATTTTGGTATTTGTATATTGTATTTTGATATTTGTATTTGTTCCAGGGCGTATACCAGAACAGATGACTAGGCTGAGTGAAAATGAAGTGTTATTTAAATAAAACAATAATTGAGAGGCTTTCAGTACTATATGTGATGTCTTGCTCCGTACTTATTTTTACAGTTCATCCTTAGCCTTTGAGACTCCTATGAAAAAAATGATAGGCTTTGCTGAAGGTCTGTCTCCACACAAGAAATCGAGAAATAATTGGTTTGCTTCTCAAATAAAATGGTCATCGAGCTCCAGTGATGAGATGAAAGAAAATGAGGCTGCCAGGGCGAAGCCGGTGCTGTCGAGGAGGCTGGATATTTCGCCCCTTTGGGCAGCCAGTGTTCCCACAGCTGCACAGAGGGAGTCCCCAAGGAAATTATCCCCAAAGGCCGCGTCCTCATACAAGCCCCTTGTGCCTGTGGTGTCTTTTTACAGCAAGGAAAAGCATTACCTTACTCCTCTTGAGAGGAAAGAACTGAATGAGAAACGCTCTTTGGGCGAGAGGAATAGGGATGAAAATCTCCCAGCTGCCAGCAGGACCGAGAAGATGAACGTGACCTTGAGCAGGAACACGAGCTCAAAGCCAACCAAGCAGGCAGCCAACCCCAAGCATAGCAGAACTGTCCCCAAAACGCTTAAGAAGGCAAAGGGAGAGATCCCAGCGGGAAAACCCAATGTGGAGAAAGAGAATGTGAATTGCCTAATTAAAAAGAAGATGGATTCACCCTTCAGAGTCCTAAGCATGACAGTTAAGCCAGCCCTGAAACTCCAGTTGGGAGCAGCGTTCTTTTCTGCCAGGAAGAAATCACACTCTAAAAAACCAGTTGTAGACACTAAATCTCTCCAGGGTCTCCCCAAATCTCTGCAAGAAAACGATCAGCCTGAACCACCGACAACGACCAAGTCTAATTCAGCAGATGGAAACAAAATTCTTGAGGCGGCTGGTGTGCTGAGAAGTATTCCCGTGCCTCAGAAGAAGGAAAATGAAAACAGGAAGGACTTTACGAACTGTGCAAATCGACAGAGAGATTTGGCAGCTCTGCAGAAAAGCAGAAGCAGCTCCAGTCTGCTTTGTACTTCCAGGTCTGCAGCCGCAGGAGACGGCGATGCGGAGAACGTGGTAAGTGGAGGCATCATCAGGACGCACGGAGGCGTTCAGGTGACACGCACAGAGCTCGCTGAGCAAGCTGGAAGTAACACGTGCTCTGGTTATTTGGATGTAGGGTGGTTATTCAGAGAGATTAGTGGATTTTTGCCTGGGAAAACTCGGATTTATTCCTGCCTTGCGAAGGCGTAAAACTGTGGTAAACTTTCAGGAAGTTCTCATCAGCATCCCTGTCCGCCGCTAGCTTGTGGTCACAGTGAAATGTTCCACCTACGACAGCCGAAAGGAAAGCTTCCTGCCTGTTTGTGCAGAAGGCAACACGTGTCTTTTTTCATGATAAAGGGCAAAGTTTTTAAATGTCCTTTGTTTTTTTTTCCTCTTCTGTTTTAATAAATGTAACAAATGCCAAGTCTGACCTTGCTGAGTTTTGTGGGAGGTCTTTATTTAGAGATTTTTTTCCTCCCCCTGGTCACAAGCTGTTGCTTGCTGGTACAGCCCGTGCTGTAATTCAAGCAGCGCTAGCAGGCTTTGGTCTGCGCTGCGGTTATCTTCTTAGCGGGTTATTTTCTCAGCAGGCACTATGTGAGCTAGTTCTGCAGCCCCCCTCGCTGAGGAAGCGAGACTAAGCCCCGGGTTCTCAGGCTTTATCCAACCAACAATGAGTTTTCTGAAGAACTGCAACCTTTTTTATATATCACTGAAGAGGTATAAGCAGTTTTTACCTGTTGCTGCCTTAGCAGTGAATACTCCTGGTGATAGAAAAGTATTGTGGTTTGGGTTGGGTTTTTTTTTTTATTTTAACATACATTTGATTCTTGTGCAAATATGTTCAGCAGTGCTGGAACAGTTAAACTTTGCAATGAGTCCTGCTTATTGCCAACCAGTTAATGGTTGCCAGACCTAAAATTGAAAGATTTTATGATTTGCCAGAGAATTGTTTAGCTTGGGACGTGGGTTTTGCTTCCTAACGTGGGGCTTAGGTTTGAAAGGTAAGGTGGAACGAGCGCAGCAGTAAAATACA
>NW_009260618.1:433048-439118 GCF_000687185.1 Egretta garzetta | reverse complement strand
CTACACTTAATGCCGTATTTTGCTGTTGCATTCTGGCATCTGAAATGTAGGAGAAGCCACTGGAATACTACTGTAGTATTTCACACTGAGCATTGAAAGGAAGCAGTGAACAAGAGGGGAAGCTGGTTTTGTACAGCTAATGTGCGTACATCCCTGTGTCCCTTCAGTAAAGGACAGTTCACTGCCTCCTCCGTTCACCTGTGCTCTTTTAGTCTCTCTCTCGCATTCCTGACTCAATTGTCAATATGTTTTTACAATGCAGCGTTAATAAAACTCAAACGTTAGCTCGTGCAAGCTCATCTCACACGTGCAGTTAAAAAAAACCAAATAACTTGAAAGCATGGGATCCTGCTGCGGCGGCAGGGTTTTTGTGTTGGCAAACTATTTCTCAGAGGTTAACCAGAAGCACGGAGTGTTTGAGAAGGGAACTGTGTGACTTTTACTGCAAACTGAATGCAGACCAAGCTTGGCCTTGATCTAGTCTCGGATTCTGCTACAGCCGGTTGCTTTATCTGGTGACTGCCTAGGGTTCCCGACGAGATGGGAAATAATACGTTGTCTTGTACAACAAGGGCACAGTTCAAGGCAAAAATCAGTTTGGCAAACTTGCGTTCTCACAGAAAGCTTGCGACAGGCTTCCAAAAGCTGGGATGATGCACAGGTGTAGACAGAGAATGAAGCGGAGTCCCAGAAGTGCTAAGGTGAAGAAATGATACAAACCTCTAGGGTTAAGATTTACTTGAAAACAAAAGGGGAAAAAAAATCCGCATCCATGCAGTAAAACAAAAGCATGGGATATAAGGAGGTGTTGAGAATCAAAAACTTGTAAGACCATTACCCTGAAGTCAAAGGCGGGTAGATGAGAAATGCTGGTGGTACTCCCTAAGGCTCCAAGTACCCTGCAGGAGATGAATTCTTCCTCAGTGCCAGGGTGCCACGTTTGCAGCAATGTTTTTCAAATTCAGCATTCAGGTGTAACTGTAATAACCGTGGGATGGGGGGCAAGTCTGCTGAGACTGCCTTTTTGTTGTTGGCAAATACAGCTGTCGGTAACGCTTCCTAATGTCAATTAATGCTCCTCGTGAAAGTCGCTTGAACCATAGGTGATTCTGCAACTGCTGTCCCAGAACTTAATCGACTGCAGAGTTTTCTTTTTGCCCTAAAAAAATTGTCTTGATTTCTAGGATGTTGATGAAATCGGTTCTCCTACAACCTGTGAGTCCGATGACTGCATTATTCCTTCAAGCCAATCTCCGTGTAAGGGGAATGAGCAAGGTAAGTCAGATTATGCGTATCTTGGGCTATGGCCTTTCCTGTAGGAAAATGAAGAGACTCTGAAAATGTCTCAGGGCACCCGCTTTTCCCCAGCAGGATCTGCTGAATCCTCACCTTGTCCTCTCGTTTTTTCTTTTGATAAGCTGGATGGCAATGATGGAGATTCTGCTCGCTCCCTGACAAATCTGTTTTGTAAAGTGCTTTTATCCTGATGTCTACCCTAGCTTTCCTCTTTGCTTTACGGCCCATTCCCAGTAAGATTTGGAAAATTGCTGTATTTGAATCCTGTTATTAGGTTTTTCCCTACTCTTCTCTCCCTGGCTGGTTATCCTGATTATTTCAGCTTTCCTTTATAAATCTTGATTTTTAGGCAGCTCTTTCACTTACCTGTTTTCTCCAGCCTGAGCCATGTATTTCCTGGTGTGGTACTCTCACACCTGAGCCTTACCAGCACTAATTAGCAGGGAGGGAGGAATTCCTAGGTTTCATACAGTCACAACGTATACATTTCCACAGGGAACTTGGTGTTTGTGAGATGCCTTTGGCCAGAGGGTTGATCCCGAGTTCTTATTTTGCCCTTGTTTGTTAAGCGTGGTGATTCCCCTTATCCTTATTTCAATCTGTTTGGCTTTGCAAGGGAAGGGTGCTTTTTAAATTAAACTCTTAAATGCCCCTACGTGCTAGCTATTCTCTACAAAGTTACAGGCATGTGTTATTGTTTGCTCCTTGCGCTCACCGAGGAAACTCCACTCCATACTTTTTGTTTCAGCAGTGAATTATTAACAATTATTTGAATATTATTTTTTTTCCCTCCACCCCCGGTCAACTTTGCCCCTTTTCTTACAGTTCGTTACAGACGCCGTATTTCCCTACTGACACGAGGGAATTTTCAGAAGTTAATATATTAATTTTAAAACATTTATTATTTTTCCTATTGGGAATAACAAGTGATAATAAAAAGAAAATACATTGCCTAAATATTATTTTATTAAGGCAAAATAATGTCTTGGCCTCTACCTGCTCTCTCATCTTCCAAGTATGCACTAGCATGTGCCAGTATGTTTGCAGAAGTTGAGGTCATGTTATTTTATCCTAATTTCCTGGTTTCTCTGTTTTTCCCTTTTAAAAATAGGCAGCGTTCGCTGTTCCAGCCCCATCAGCCCTGGGTTAATTCAGTCCTTGCTAGTCTGAAGAGCTCTGATTTATCTGAGAGTTGCCTTTACATCTTTCCCCAGCTGTGCAAGTTCCTGTCTCCCTTGTGTTTTAATTGTGCTAACAATCTCATCACAACTAATTCTCTTGTTGATGACTGAAATAAAAAGTCACTAAACGTTTTGTCACTGTTTGTCATCTGGTTTTAGTGTTTCCTCCTCTTCTGGTAGCTGTAGCTTCTGGGTTTCCCCCTTGCTGTTACAGGAGGCTTTCCCGGTACTATGGCCTTCCCAGGTGGAGCTCATTTTGCAATTTGGCATTTCTGCCTTCAGGCCTTCATGTTGCTGCTCTGCTTTCCCCTGGTTTCTACTCCCATGGTGATTCCTTGGGTTTCCAGTGAGAGAGAAAGTCATGATGTAGCTGGGTTTGTCTCTTACTCCACTTCTCTCTGGCACATCTGGTCTTAATCTGTCTCTTGAAGAAACCGCCAGCGCTCCCTAGCTTTCGCCTCGCCCTTCCCCTTCAGCCTTGCTTCACATGGGAACTTATTTATCTGCTTTCGGAGCTGGGTGAAGTTTGTTTTCTTGAAGGTCACCCTTTCCCTGCTGTGCCTCCCCTTCTCCGGAGGAGGGGTGGCATGCTCTGTGCTGCCAGCCGCTCTTCTTTCTGCTATCTCCAGCTCTGTATAAAAGACTCCTATTGCTGTGTTTTCCACCTGTTTACAAAGCTGTTGCCATCACATTCCCAAAGATTGCCCAGTGGTATTTGCCTGCTGGGGCCTTTCCCAAGAAGTGGCTTGGCCCTCTGTAAGATCCTGCATTTCTAGGAAGCCGTAGGCTTTTTGTTGTTTCTTAGTGCCGCCTTCATGACTCCTCACGATCTTTTTCCACTGCTGATATTAACAAGAGACTTTTTTTTATTGTGTCCTGTTTCCTAGAAACAACTGGTTCATCCTCATGGCATGTTTTCTGGAGGCTCTTAGGGCCCTTTTTCTGCTCATATTTCTGTAATTCCCAAGAAGCCTCTGTCTATTCGTGAATGCAGTCAAAATACAAGAGCATAAAGCAGTCTAGTACCTAAACTTTTTACATTTAAGGGAAGATATATTCCTAACTAAAACTTTGCTTGGCTTTACTTACCCAGGTCTTTGCTAAGTTAGCCTAAAACCTGCAGCTCGTGTGCTGTAACCTAGCGCTGAGCCTGTCGCTTCCCAGCTGCTCCAGGATGAAGCTATAGGTTCAAGCTGCCTTAGCCAAAATAATGGAAAACGGAGAAACCTCTGCTTGATTAACGCTCTCAATTAATAGCCCAGGAAATGCTAAACTACCGCAGCAGAAATTTCTGTTTGATGTAATCCTTCACAATTCCAGTGTGAGCAGGGAAAGCACGGGATAGCCTGGCTGATGTCCCCTAGGTGGGCTGATGGTGATGACTGCTGGATACCGCTCGGGGATGTAACCTTTCTACCCAGCAGCATCACCAGCTTCCCCATACTCATAATTATAAGTTCTTGTCTATAGAGTTCGGTTTCACCATCACGTGTCACTTTTGAAGTCTCGTTGGTGTTGGAATTTCTGTTTCCCTGTATCAATGTGTTCTGCAACTAAAAAGCATTCTAAACCTCAGTAACTTCACTCGTCTCTTCCAGCATCTCCTTCCAATGCTGTTGTCTACCCCATATTCAGTGCACCCCCTATCAGCAAAAAAAGGTAAGTTAATCTTTGCTAACTCTTTCCAAAAATGATCAGTAGTGTCATAGCTGCAGGAACATTATTAAAAAAAAAAATATATAAAATTGCACTAGTTCTGAACCCAACAGCTTAGCTTGCTCCCAGTCCTTGTAAGGTTTGGGAGTCTGAGGGTGTTTGGGGTTTGTTTTTGTTTAAAGGGATGATGAAAGATGAAATTTGCGTTGGTTTAGAGGGATTCTGGCCTGTGAATAAGGAACTACACACGTACATGCCTGTCGTACGTTTTACTTGGGGATTTGTGCATATTATTAAGCTGATGGGCTTTACTTTTTGAAGTAAAAAGGAAATAATGTTTTTTGGGGGGATTTGTGCATATATTATTAAGCTGATGGGCTTTACTTTTTGAAGTAAAAAGGAAATAATGTTTTTTTTTCTTAGCTGTTGCTAACGATAACAACAATGTTAGAACAAGGAGGGCTGGTTCGGGATCTGTTCATCACCAGGAATGACACAGCCTTGGTCTTCTTTGAGCCACGTAGAGGGGTTTTTATTTATTTATACTACTAACGCGTGTCCTCTGTTTTTTTTTCTTAGCTGTTGCTAACGATAACATTGTTAGAACTTTCAGTCTTTACGGACTGGTTGTTCATCGGGGACCTGCACCTCCTGGCAGCCATAACCACAAATTTTGGGTTGGTACCAGCGTTATCCTGAATTGTCTGTACTCGGGCAGTTTGGCAAGTGCAGTGGCACAGTTCAGCATTGCCCGCTGGCCACATGACGAGCCGGGAGGCATTGCTGTCCCTCACTAGAGTCTAATAAATGGCAGGGGTTTCTGGATATACGGGTTGAGTCCGCCCCATAGACAGCAAACATGCGTGCTCGTGAGGTTACTATGCCTATGTCACCACCCAGCACGGCAGCGACGCCTCTGGCGTGGGCATTCTTGCCCTGTTTGAAGCAACTCTGTGTTGCGAGCAACCTTTTGAGCAAAGTTTGTGTCCATCGGCCACGGTGCGTGAAAATTTGACTTTGTGTTTAACTTGGGTCAGTTAAACTGCGGGTCCCTCGTGGAGAGACACGGGAAAGGCTGATGGGGCAGGCCAGGAGCTCTGCTGAGGCCGGGCTGTGGCTCGTGCAGGAACTGCCAGCTTCTCTCTCTGTCACTCGACCTCCTTAACCAGTTAAGCCTCCAGTGTTCGTTTTGAAACTGTAGAAGTGACTCACTTTTTGGGAAGGCGCTGGCTTAGGAAAGTCGTATGGAGCTAAACGTTTCCAAAGGCTTGTCCACCCGCCTTGGGCTGGTGTTGATGAGTATCTGTGTTCTCTAAACTTAGTGCCAAACTGATCTCTGCCTTCAGGTTTGTTTCTCCTCCGTAGTAACCCTCTCCATGATAGGCTTTTGTAAATAGCACAGTGCCCTGGCTAACGCTGACCAACACCTTTGCCATTAGCACTCCGAGACGTACCCGTGTGCTCTACAGCAATCGCCCGCAGTGCAAAGATCAGGAACTGCACTGACTGGGTGTGGTTTGTATTGTGCTTTTTCTAACCTGAGAAATTTAGTAAGCAGCACTAGGTAGCGGCATGCTCAGAAGTTGTGATCTTGGTGCTGAAGACAAGACAGAAGTTGTGATTAAAAAATGGGTAAAAAGTATTAATGGAGCACCTGCTGCTCTTCCACTTCCCCACGCTCACCCAAGCTGGTCTTTCGTAAGTCTGCTGGGTGATGTTTGATATTCGTGTGATGGGAACGAAGCACAAGTGTGTGACGTTTGCTTTTTGATTCTGTAAAAAGCACAATCTTGATAAATTACTTGCAAGCACTGGGACTCGTGACAGTAGTGTGCCCAGGTGGCCAAGAGGGCCAGCAGCATCCTGGCTTGTCTCAGGAGTGGTGTGGCCAGCAGGAGCAGGGCAGGGAGCGTGCCCCTGTGCTGGGCACTGGGGGG
>NW_009260618.1:430805-432838 GCF_000687185.1 Egretta garzetta | reverse complement strand
GGGCAGAGGCGGTGCTGAGGGCCAGGGTTTGGGGGTGGGATGGCAGGGGTAGGGGAACGCTTGGGCTGGGGGAGCTTAAAGGGCTTTGCCAACCCAAACCATTCTATTCTATGATTCTTTACTCGTAAGGTGTAACTGTACTACCTGATGTCTGTGCTTCTGATTAGTTTATTTCTTCGATTAATTTGCTGTCGTACTCATAGGCCTCTAGTGGAAAAAGTCTTGTTTTCCCACACAAGAACCAGAGCTGCTCATCCCACTCCCATATTGAATCAACTTCTTGATACATTTTGTCAACAATAAAAACATTCTAAGAATAATTTGTTGTGACCATAAAAAAAAAAAAAATAAAAAAAAATCCCCAAACCACTTAAAGTTGCTCCTGAAAGAGCCAAAACAAACCTTCCAGGACTTGTTGCGCTACTGTACTCCTCTGCCACAGAAGTGTTGAAAGAGAGATCTGATTGCAATATTTGCTTTGCTTCCTCATGTGGCTTTTCAAATACCTTCCGTGGTGCAAGTGGAACCCAGCAATGCGTGGAAATCCTGGTGTTTGTGATTAACTGAAAATCAGGCTTGGATTTGCAGTTGTCTCTTGGGAAGCTGATGAGCACAAGCTTTTCCTGCATGAAGCCTCTGCTTTGGAAATTCTCCTTAGCATCCAAATCTATAAAATTGTTTGGTGTGTCTGTAAATTAGTTCCACGCTAAAGGTCACTGCACCATGGTTACAGTTTCCCACTCTACGAGTGCTTAAGAAATGCCACCTTATGTATGAAGCCTGAAGGTAGGTTAGAAAAGCCGTGCAACTATTAACACCCCACACAACATGCTTCCCTGTAGCTGAAGCCCACATTGTAAAGTTAAAAATTCATACAAAGCCTCCGCGTCTGGATCTGAATATGAAAAAAAAAAAAAAATCCTCTTGGCCTTGCTTCAGTCTGTTCCCCTCTTTGGGAAGCTGGCCCTGCTAGGCAGCAGAGGAGCATTTGGCCCCAGCACCAGGGGTTTGCCCAAGAAGCTGCTGATCCCCCCCGTCTGAGGGGGGCCTTGGTGTGAGGGGCTGGGGCTTGGGGTGTTGGGGAAGCAGGCAGGGGA
Organism: Egretta garzetta; assembly: GCF_000687185.1. Taxonomy (NCBI): domain Eukaryota; kingdom Metazoa; phylum Chordata; class Aves; order Pelecaniformes; family Ardeidae; genus Egretta; species Egretta garzetta. Next base: position 431,741 of record NW_009260618.1, on the reverse strand, counting down.
CCCCAGGGGTAGACAGAGCGTGGGCTTGAGACCAAGCTATGGCAGGTCTTGGCCAAAGCCTTGTCACAAGTTCTTGCACACCTTGATCAACACCCAGATGAAATGCTTTGGAAGTTATTGGAGTTCAGTTTTTCACTTTCTTCCCCAGTGTTTTGGTGTTCCCTCCCCCCCACCCCCTCCACTTTGGGGAGAGCAGTGCTGGTGTGGTATGCCCTCCAGAGTCAGCTTTCCTGACAAAGGGGGAACGCCTGATGCTTTGTGAGATGATTTGGGATGATGCTTCTTCCCCTGCTGAGTCTGGCAGGGTACGATCCTCATCCTTGCTGCCTGTGATGGGAGACCTTATTGCTCCCTAAAACCTCCTGACATTTTCTCCTTTGAGGCTAACCGTGCGGTAGCATTAGTTTTGATGGTCGAGTCCCCAGCCCTGGGGGGATTTAACAGCCGGGCAGAGGCGGTGCTGAGGGCCAGGGTTTGGGGGTCGGATGGCAGGGGTAGGGGAACGGCTGGGCTGGGGGAGCTTCAAGGGCTTTGCCAACCCAAATGATTCTATGATCCTATCACCCTGTCCAGAGGTCTGGTGTGGATCCCTGACCTGCTCCGACCAGGCTGTGGGTTGTGGTGTGGTCCCGCAGCGAGGCAGATGCTCCCTCTGCCAGCTGTCCTGATGTTCCCGGGTATTCATAGCCACATCTCCCCGAGCCTTTCAATCTGTCCCAGACCCACAGGGCTCCTCAACCCCTCAGCAGACATGTTTTAGGTGCATGATCATAGTTCACAGGATCACTTTGGTTGGAAAAGACCTTTGAGATCATGGAGTCCAACCATTAGCCTAACCCTGCCATCCCACCACTAAACCCTGTCCCTCAGCACCTCATCTCTCCTTCTTTTAAATACCTCCAGGGATGGGGACTCCACCACCTCCCTGGGCAGCCC
>NW_009260618.1:427886-430146 GCF_000687185.1 Egretta garzetta | reverse complement strand
GCGCGGGGGGCGGTCGGTGGCGGCTCTCAGCTGAGCAGGGGGTCTGGGCCTGATCCAGCGGCTCTGCTCTGACTTCATCCGCTGTCAGTGCTTGTTGTTCCACTTGGCATCACGGGTTCTCCGGAAGGCTTCCTGCTTCCGATGTGCTTGGAAAAGGCTTCACCAGCAACCTTCTGCCAGATGCTCCTCAAAACCTCTGGCGGGTACCACACCATGGTTTTGCGTTCCCCTTGCTAGAGTCTGTGCTCTTCTCTGGTTTTTCCTTATCCAGGTGCAATCGCCATTTTTAAAGGTTGTCTCTTTACTTCTCGTACCTTTCCGCGTTTGCTGTTCAGCCATTGCGGCTTTTTATTGCTTTATTTGAAGTCCTTTGGGGCATGGCCAGTATTTCCTCCAAAACTCTCATGGATACAACCAGACCATTTTTATGCCACCACTAATTTTTCTTTTCCCTTTCGACTTCTCCTTTTCATTCCTTTTAACAGGTTTCCTCATTTCTGTGTTATTTTCTCCTTTGAGGCTAACCGTGCGGTAGCATTAGTTTTGATGGTCGAGTCCCCAGCCCTGGGGGGATTTAACAGCCGGGCAGAGGCGGTGCTGAGGGCCAGGGTTTGGGGGTCGGATGGCAGGGGTAGGGGAACGGCTGGGCTGGGGGAGCTTCAAGGGCTTTGCCAACCCAAATGATTCTATGATCCTATCACCCTGTCCAGAGGTCTGGTGTGGATCCCTGACCTGCTCCGACCAGGCTGTGGGTTGTGGTGTGGTCCCGCAGCGAGGCAGATGCTCCCTCTGCCAGCTGTCCTGATGTTCCCGGGTATTCATAGCCACATCTCCCCGAGCCTTTCAATCTGTCCCAGACCCACAGGGCTCCTCAACCCCTCAGCAGACATGTTTTAGGTGCATGATCATAGTTCACAGGATCACTTTGGTTGGAAAAGACCTTTGAGATCATGGAGTCCAACCTTTAACCTAACCCTGCCATCCCACCACACTAAACCCTGTCCCTCAGCACCTCATCTGTCCTTCTTTTAAATACCTCCAGGGAGGAGGACTCAACCACCTCCCTGGGCAGCCCATTCCAGAGCCTGACAGCCCTTTCAGTGAAGAATTTTTTCCTAATGTCCAACCTAAACCTGCCCTGGTGCAGCTTCAAACCATAGTTGTAACTGTATGCCCAAGATAGACAAGTTAGGAGCACGTCTGTGGGCCTGTTGAGGGGAGATTTGGCATTTTTTGGATCCCAGTTAGACTCAGGTGTGAGATTGCCGGAGTGGAGCAGCTTGCTGCCGCAGGCAGGAACGTAAGCAGCGGTTTGAGGAGGGAGCTGCTGGACTTGGGCACTTATTTCCTCACCTGTAGTTTCCATACTACACAGACCTGGCCCTCTGCTTCTCAGTTTGTTGGATGACCCTTTACCACGGAATTTCCTGGAAATAGGATGGCTGTGGAAACGGGAGAGGTGCTTTATCACGAGTTACTTAACTTCTGATGCAGTTGTGGCCCCTCTCCTTCCTTCCCTCCCTCCCTCCCCCAGAGGAGCTGGCACCACAGCTGTCACAAGCTTTCCTGTAGTTTGGGGTGTTCTGTAATGAGAGTCCCAACCTATAAGGTTCACCTGTGTCTGCAGGGACTAATTTTCATCTCTCTGAAATGATTTTTCAGGACGCAGGCTCCGCTGGATGAACTGACCGCTCCGTTTGGGTCCAGCCCACCCGCAAAAACATCTCGCACCTCCCAGAAAAGCAAGAAGGCAAAAGAGCTCTGCAAGGGCTCCAGAGATCAGATGATCATTGTAAGGTTCCCCTCGGGGCGTCCTGGGGGTGGCTTGGTGGTGAGGAAACAAGAAACGTGCCTGGAGGCTGACCGATGAGTAGATTTCCTTACCTGTAAACCTCAAACCAACCAAGGACCGTAGCAGGGTAGTGATTAATATGCTTAGCACTAGGCTGGGACGGGGTGGTAGCTAGGAAATAGGTTGTTATGGTTTCCTTGGGACTAGCGCCTTAAAATGTTTTAGAATTCAAAAGAGATTTATGGAACATAATATTAAACAAAAAAAACCCAACCAAAACCTGACAAAAAACCCAACAAACACCACCCCTTCCCCCGCAAAAGGAGGCTCTGCCAAGCCTGTATGGATGCTATAGGAGTGAATTTGGCTGGATGATTTTCCTTTCCCACGGCTTCCTGGCCCGCTGTGTGAGCGGAGTCAGCACAGCCCTGTGACCCCAGGGGCAAACGTCGGCCCGGGGAGCACGGG
>NW_009260618.1:422423-427809 GCF_000687185.1 Egretta garzetta | reverse complement strand
ATCACCCCACGCCTCCCCCCCTGCCGTTGCCCTTCAGCGCTGAGTATGGATTTCTGGAGCCAGGAGGAGGCTGAACGGTGTTACTGAGGCTGGCGTGTTGTGTAGCCAGCACGCGTTTCCAGAAAATACGCCCTTAGCGATGAGTAATTTTTTTTTTAGTAAACCATTTGTTCTCACTTGGTGACAAGCAGACATTTTCAAGCCTGTTTCCCGCGGGAGCAGGACTTAGGCAATCGTTCTTGTCTGCTGATTTGCCCTTTCTAGCGCCTTTTTCGACGCGTTTGGATGATCCCTGTCAAGTTTGAGACCTCACAGATACGAATTTTTTGGGTGTTTTGAAAACTGCTCCCTGTGGAAGGGCGAAACGCGGATGAGTGCCTGCGCTGGGAGGGGAGCAGCAGTGTGTACTCAGCCGTCATCGCTACCCCGAACACGGCCGGGCTGACGAGCCACGAGCTGCGACCCTGCCCGGCACGGCTCGGCTGCTTGTCTGACTGCTGGGCCCACAGGGGATGGACCGAGGGTGCTGTGATGGGGGGGAAGCCCAAACTGGGACCTGGGGAAGGGAAAGCAGCCGGTGCAGGGAAGTAAGATGAGTCCTTAACAAATGAGGCTTCACTTCCCCTCACTGCTTAGAGAGCAATCTGCTGTTTGCTTGCACAACTGGCGTTCGGTCCCCTCTCTTCCCCTCCCTGTGCACTGACAGATAAAAATGAGGTTGTTTTTAGATAATGGATGAAAAGACTCTACAGGGTTTTCCTTTGGGGTTTTTTGCGGTGCTCTTACATTGTTTCCTCAGTGAGGATGTTGCTGATTTATTTTGAGGCTCGTTCCAAATAATGCACTCCTTGAGCTCCCTGGATAATTTATGCTGTGCAGTTCCGAATATTCTGCAAATAAGCAAAAGCTTGTCCTCCTCTTCCCAAATTCAAATGAAAACAAATACTATAATCTTTTGATGCTTGTTGCTAGAACCGATTCTCAACCTCATTCCTTAAACCGAACATGGTTTTGAGCGGCTCCAGAGCGCTCAGCTGGCTCTGTTTCTCACCAGGATGCCGGTCAGAAGCATTTTGGTGCCATAGTTTGCAAATCGTGCGGCATGATCTACACGGCCGCTAGCCCGGAGGATGAAGCCCAGCACATCCAGCACCACGAGCGATTCCTCGAGGGACTCAGATACGTGGTAAGGCGATGGCTGCGCTCGCAGCTCCCCCGAAGATGACGGCTGGGGGGGGGGGAGAAGCGGTGCACGATACCCAGGTACAAAGTCGAGGTGGCCGCAGGCAAATGTTTTGTCATCCAGAGGAGAGGTTAAAGTGTAAGTTGGGCAGTTCCAGCAAATGTCTGCCCTCATCAGCTTGATGAATGTGCCTTGACTTTATTCCTGAAAGCTGAAGTGGTTCAGATTACAGCTGCATCTGCCAGAGTCTGCACTGAATCACTTCCCCCCTCCTCCTAGACCGCTAACTTGTTGTTTGTTTGGGGTTTTTTTTTCCCTCCTGTGGCAGGGTTGGAAGAAAGAACGGGTTGTGGCAGAGTTCTGGGATGGGAAAATCGTATTGATCCTTCCAAATGACCCGAAATATGCCGTCAAGAAGGTACATGTTTGTTTATTTTGGGGTTTATGATGTAGGTTAGCTTTCTGCTGGCTCAGCTCCCGGAACTACCTCAGTGTGTGATCCTACGTCGCTTGCCAGCGCGCGGGGCGAACACGAGAGCTGAGCGGGGCTGCGGCAGCCGTCGGGGTTGCTGTGCTCACCCACCCTGACACATCCTAACCCTGCTCCCACTGCTGGAGCTCTCGTTCTTAAATGACTGATGTAACCCAGCCCTTTCCGTCCCAAGGACTGGGGTGGAGAGGCAGGTGAGCTCTGCGAGAGGTGTAGAGGGATGAAGACGTGGGCGAGAGCCTGTTGTTTAACGTTGTCTACGTGGTTAGAGCCCGATCTTGTGTAAGCATGGGCTTATTGAATCATAGAATCACAGAATGGTTTGGGTGGGAAGGGAGGGTTCCAGCTCACCCAGCCCAACCCCAGTTCAAAGCCATCAGCCCTTGTCCTGGCGCTGCAGGCCCTGCTAACAAGTCCGTCCCCCCCTTTCTCCCCAGCCCCGTTAAGCCCTGCAAGGCCGCCCTCAGGTCTCCCTGCAGCCTCCTCTTCTCCAGGCTGAACACCCCCAGCCTGTCCTCATAGGAGAGGGGCTCCAGGCACTGCTCCCACCCATCAGGAGGAACGAGTCCCCTTTTGGACAGCTTTCACACCAAAGCATGTGTGTGTTTGGTTCCTAACGCACCTCTCTCCGGTTTTGTTTTCTTAGGCAGAAGATGTGCGAGAAATTGTAGATAACGAACTGGGCTTTAAGCAAGTTTCTTTGAGCTGCCCAGACAAGACTAAAATCTACTTGTTTGTGTCCAACGAGAAGATGGTGGTTGGGTGCTTGGTGGCTGAATCGATCAAGCAGGTACGTGTTAATTGTACAGGGAGGGAGTGAAATCGCAGGCTCACAACCGGGGCTATTTGCCTAAGCCTGTGCATTGGGAATCCTGGCTTAGAGTTGGGAATCCTGGCTTAGCGTTGGGAATCCTGGCTTAGCACAGGAGGGGGGAAGATAAAACTAAGGAAATAAAAAAAAAAAAAAAAAATTCAAACAAAAAACCCACTCCAAAAAAAACCAAGGGGGGAAAAAAAATTCAGGAAAAGCTTGTGCCTGGGTCGGGGCGAGATGTTGCTGGCGGGAGTTAATTGGGTTTGCACGGCTGATACTGGAGCGAGCTTCCATCCAAGCCTGGTTTGGGTGCTGCCCCACAAGAGGCAGCAGAAGGTGAGGCTGGGAGCACGGGAAGCTCTGGGGAAGGAATAGTTTGACTCCTCTGCTCGTCCCTGCAGGCTTTCCGGGTGCTGTCGGAACCAGGAGCCGCGCCGTCCCCCAGCCAGGACCCCCTGCAGCAGCACCGGGCTTGGCGCTGCTCCACCGAGCCAGAGGCCGCCGTCTGCGGCGTCAGCAGGATCTGGGTGTTCGGCCTGAGGCGGAGGAAAGGCATCGCCCGCCGCATGGTGGACGTGGTCAGGTAGGGAGCCGGGATCCCAGCTGGGGGAGAACAGTCATCGCAGCAAAAAGCGTTTAGAATCACAGAATGGTTTGGGTGGGAAGGGACCCCTAGAGCCCACCCAGCCCATCCCCCCCGCAGGAGCAGGGACACCTTGAACCACATCAGGTTGCTCACAGCCCCGGCCAACCTGGCCTGGAATGGTCCCAGGGATGGGGCCTCCACCCCCTCTCTGGGCAACCCCTGCCAGGGTTTCACCACCCTCACTGGAAAGAATTTCTGCCTTAGATCCAGTCTAAACCTCCCCTGCTTCAGTTTAAAGCCATCCCCCTCTTGTCCTGTCCCAGCTGGCCCTACTAAAAAGCTTGTCCCCCCCTTTCCTCTGGGCACCCTTGAAGCCCTGACCGGCCGCACTCAGCTCTGCCCGCAGCCTTCTCTTCTCCAGGCTGAACACCCCCAACTCTCCCAGCCTGGCCTCAGAGCAGAGGGGCTCCAGCCCTCGGAGCATTTTAGTAGCCCTCCTCTGGCCCCGCTCCAACAGGTCCAGTTTCTCTTACGGAAAGGGATAAATTCGTATCCTTAAGCAAGGCTGAAATCCCCGCTTTATAGCAGGATAGCAAGCGCACAGATATTCTACATATGCCTGATATTTAATATTTACATTTAAAATCCGACACAGGCGTGGGCCAAGCTGTTAGTGTTGGGTATATCTGAAACACAGAGCTACACGGACTGGATTTTCCAAGAGAAATGGTGCTGGTTGGGGGGAAAAATACTAAAATCTTTATTTTTTTTTTTAACTGGACAACTTGATGGGCCCAAACACTTGAGTTTTTCCAGGCAGGAAATTCTGAGCTTTTCAAGCTCGGACCAAACTGGGAGGAAGACGAGGAGACCAGGGGAGGGGGAGTTTTTATGGGCTGCCTTCAGGCTGAGCTTGGCTGTCCGTGTGCCTGCAGCAGCACTGATCTTTGTGTCGTACCTGCTCGCTGCATGTACATTAAATACACGCAGGGCATATGAGCACAGCTGTAATATTTTTATATAATCGCACGTCTGGAGCTCGGTAGCGATCGCTCCAGCATCCACGAGGGCAAACTGGCGCCTCGCAGCTCCCTCCTCCGCTGTGAAAGCCAAGCGACAGCAGAAATGGCAGCTGCCTGCCCCGGAGGGATGGGGGGAACGGCCCCGCGGTGCCTTGTAGGCGTGGGATGAAGCAGCCGTGCTCTCTCTTTCAGGAGCACCTTCATGTACGGCAGCTACCTGAGCACCGACGAAATCGCCTTCTCCGACCCCACGCCGGACGGCAAGCTGTTCGCAACCAAGTACTGCCAAACCCCCAACTTCCTGGTTTACAATTTTATTTATGCCAACTGATTCGACTCGAGTAGTGCGAGTTGAGGTTTGTTTAAACCCTCTGCGATAATCGGGGTGTTTAATTGAACACTTAAGCGTTGTTACCCGGCTAAACGCTGCTTTCCTGCTCATGCTGATTGCTGGCTCTTCCCTCGTGAGCGAGCTGGGGGCGAATGTCACTTTGTGTACAGAGCTGTGTTATATTTTAGTGTCACGCTGTGGAACCTTGCTTGGATTTCAGGTAGGTTTGTTTCTTCTGAGACTAAATTTTATTGAGAGTAACTTAATTTCTTCAAAGGTTTAATTAATATAAAGATGGGTGTTTGTTTTTCCCTGAGGAGCGGGTGTGTAACTGAGCTCTCTGCAGTGTAGAAGCCTTTGCATGAGCAGTTGCTGTATTTACGCCCGGGGGGCATGAGATGTCTTTAAAATGACCAGCAGGACTTCCCCCGCGTGCAAGGCCCAGACCCCTCGGGACCTTGGGCTGCCGGGGGGGTTGCCTGCTCAATAAAATGTGTGAAACGTTGCTGCTTGAGCTCATGGCTGTGCACAGGAGAAGGTGGCAGTGTGGGGGAACAGCACAAAGGTGTGCTGCAATCTCTTCCCCTCCACCCAGCAGAGGGCTGGAATTCCCCCAACCACCGTTTTTTTTCTTTAATAAATCCCCAAGGGACTTGGTTTTGGGGGGTTTTGTGTTGGGTTTTTTTTTTTTCCTTAACCCTATGCCCTCTGTTCCCATGGTATGACTTGGAGTAACAACCTGTTGTGTCAGGAAACCTTTACACCAGAAGGACAGGCTGTCATCCAAAGAGACCTGGACAGGCTGGAGAGGTGGGCCTGTGTGAACCTCATGAGGTTCAACAAGGCCAAGTGCAAGGTCATGCACCTGGGTCGGGGTACCCCCCAGTATCAGTACAGGCTGGGGGAAGAAAGGATCGAGAGCAGCCCTGCCGAGAGGGACTTGGGGGTACTGATGGATGA
>NW_009260618.1:421163-422051 GCF_000687185.1 Egretta garzetta | reverse complement strand
CCCATCCCTGGGAACATTCCAGGCCAGGTTGGATGGGGCTCTGAGCAACCTGATCTAGTTAGCAGTGTCCCTGCTCACTGCAGGGGGGTTGGACTAGATGACCACTAGTGGTCCCTTCCAACCCTAAACATTCTATGATTCTATGATTCTTTACCTTGAGGTCCCAGCCACTCTCCGTGGGTACCGGTCTCCTGTTACCCGGGGGCTGCTGCCCCCAGCCACCCCAGGAACACAAACACTTTACCCAAAAGCACCCACCAAAGTGCACACGGGCACACCCGCATGCTCCTTAGGAAAAGCAAAGCACCACTCTTAAACTAAGACCAAGTGTACTTTTACTTAACAAGTTTAAGCTCAGTTTTCATATATGTGAAGGAGTAGTCTCAGTCCTCTACATGGGATCTGCGAGCTCCTGCACCTCGACGCAGAGCTCAGGGACAGCGAAGCTGCACTCCCCAGGGCAAAGGAGCTCAGATGCCTTTACTCAGGGGCCGGACCTTCCTCCAAAGCTTCCACGATCCATGCGGCCGAGGGACGCTTCGCGGGGTTTTCACTGGTGCAGACGTAGAAGAGGCAGACCACGGAGTGGTAGGATGGACCCAGCTCATCCATGTTGAGGGGCGGGCGGGTTCCCAGGGCTGCGTAATACGCTTCGTTGAAAGACCCCTCTGGATGAGAAGGTAGAAAAGGTGGTGGGAAGAGTGCTAGAACCTGCTCTGCTCCTTTGGATTGCAGGGCTTTGCTTCCCAGCTGCCCCCCCCAGAATGGTTTGGGTGGGAAGGGAGCGTTCCAGCCCACCCAGCCCAACCCCTGCCATCAGCAGGGACATCTCCAACCGGAGCCGGTTGCTCCCAGCCCCGTCCAACCTGACCTGGAATGTTCCCAGGC
>NW_009260618.1:420244-421055 GCF_000687185.1 Egretta garzetta | reverse complement strand
GTCCTGTCCTGGGCGGGGGGCCCCGGAGCTGGGCGCAGGGCTCCAGGGGGGGCTGAGTGGAGCAGAGGGGCAGAATCCCCTCCCTCGCCCCGCTGGCCACGCTGTGGGGGATGCAGCCCAGGGCACGGTTGGCTTTCTGGGCTGCCAGCGCCCATGGCCGGCTCCTGGCCAGCTTTTCACCCCCCAGCACCCCCAGGTCCTGCCTTGCAGGGGTGTGGTAGGATGTGACTGCAGTGCCAGCCTTGCTGTTCTTTTGTTAACACTAATCACTGCCTGGGATACAGCATTGCTTTCCCTTTGACTTAAATCCCTTATTTTGAAGCTGTATCTGACCCCTTTCTCCCAGCAGAATAACTCTGAGTCACCCATGTAGAGCTGGCTGGGGAAAAGCTCTGCAGCCACGAGATGCTGAGAGTGAGGAAAAAAATCTCCCAGCTGCCCCGAGGCCAGCCTGTGGGCCCGTGCCTGTGCAAAGGGTGGAAGCAAGAGTTTTCCCAGCACAGCCCATAGGATTTTTAGCTTTGTGTTGCTCTGGGGTGCAGCCCTGCCCGCAGGCAGCTGCAGCATCCCCTGCCCAGCCTATCTGCCCCCCCCAACTTGTCTGCTTGGTGTAACTCCAAATGATGCAGTGGCCAAGAGGGCCAGCACCATCCTGGCTTGTCTCAGGAGTGGTGTGGCCAGCAGGAGCAGGGCAGGGAGCGTGCCCCTGTGCTGGGCACTGGGGGGGGGCCGCCCCTCGAGTGCTGGGGTCAGGGTTGGGCCCCTCCCTCCCCGAAGGACCTGGGGGGGCCGGAGCGTGTCCAGGGAAGGG
>NW_009260618.1:418193-420059 GCF_000687185.1 Egretta garzetta | reverse complement strand
GGAAGGGGCTGCCCAGGGAAGGGGTCGAGTCCCCAGCCCTGGGGGGATTTAACAGCCGGGCAGAGGCGGTGCTGAGGGCCAGGGTTTGGGGGTGGGATGGCAGGGGTAGGGGAACGCTTGGGCTGGGGGAGCTTGAAAGGCTTTTCTAACCCCAGCCATTCTGGGATTCAACGACAAATCCCCACTTGGGCACGCAGGAGGTGCCCAGAGTAACTCAAATTGCTTCCCCTGTGCTTTGTCAGAGGTGAGCGGGTGTTTGGCAGCCTGGCCGATCGCTCCTACACTGCCCGGATGTGGCACGGAGCCAGCACCCAGCCGAGCACCCTGTGGGGCTCTCGGGGGGAAGAGCAGCAGTCAGGGAGACCCAGCACTGTGGGGTTACTAACACACCCTGTAAAAATCGTTCCTACTAAGAGAGGAAAGCATTGCTAGGAGCAGAAGTTGCTCACCAGAAGGTACAGAAACAAACCTTCCTCATCAAAGTGTTCATCTATGTCGATGTGGGGCATGGAGAGGGTCATCATTTCCCAGAGGGTCAGCCCAAAAGCATAGATGTCGGCCTTGTCAGTGATCACGCCGTCCTCCTGCAGAGCCTCCTTGGGCCTCCAGGGCTCGGTGCCGATGTAGTACATCTCTGGCTCGCTCACTGCAAGGGAACAACAGGGCTTGGGTGTCTGCTGGGACCCGTGGATGCGGCAAGATGCGGTCACAGCTCGCCACGCAGCAGGGATTTAGCCTGGCAGTTAGCTCAGGCCTGCTAAAGCCACAGGGCAGGGTCTTCTGGGAGCCTGAACCCATTTTTCTTTCACATCAGTGTATTCTCAAATCCCCCCCCAACCCGCGGTTTGCTCCGCAGCAGCACCAGACACGGCAGGGCTCGGATGTGCGGAGAAACCCCCGCGAGGGGATTTCATGCTGAAGTGGCTGAGGTTACCCAGAGTGCAGAGGGAAGAACCGAAGGTCAGAGCTGCGCTCTGTAGCTTAACCCTGCTGTAAGACACCCTGTGCGATGAAGAAGTGAGAAATTACCCGCGTTTAACCCAGGGGTTTCCCTTCCTCGGCTTGGTCCCCCCTGGGGAGGCAGGGCCGGGGTGACAGCAGTGACCGGGCACCTTCCCCTGGGGGCAAGGCCATCCCTGTTGCTCAGGAGGCTCCCTCAGCCTCCAGCACCCGGTGCCTCCTGCCAGCCACCCGCTCTTCCTCTTTTCTTTACTCCAGCCCAAACCAAGTTCTCACCACTTTGCTCAATTTAATGCCTCCTTGATCTTAATTAGCCACGGGAGAGTTGGGATCAGCTCTCAGCCTGACGAGGGAAACACCAGCTCTGCCTCCAGCCCTTATACCCCTCTCCCAATTACAGGCACCGCTCCCAAGAGGAGGGGGCCTCATTTCCCCCACCCCAGCAAACTCCTGAGCTGTCAGCAAATCTCAGCTGTCGAAGAAGCTTTTCTCTCGCAGGGCTGATCTTCAAAGCCCGTCCTGGAATGAGAAGCCAAGGCCCAAATCTCTCAAGGCTTCGCGGGCTGTTGGGCTTTCGTCTTCAGCTGCCACACAGACAGGGACCCAGTGTCCTCGCCACCAGTGGGTGCTCCTCGCCACCTCGAGAGCACGAGGAGGCAAAGCCAAAAATCAGGGCTGGGTGGAGGAGAGGACTTCTCCCTGTTAAACCAGCCCAGAAACTGATATTTTAACTACACTTCTCTCCAGGAGATCACGCTGGGGCGCTGCCTCCAGCTCTCTCGCTCCTTATAAACGGGAATAGCTACTAATAAAAACGTAATAGAGCAGCTTTATAAATTACGAGGCTGTCGCAGGCCCAAGCGCTGTGTAAAGCGGCAGAGAAAAGCATTCTTGTAATTAACCCAA
>NW_009260618.1:417508-418182 GCF_000687185.1 Egretta garzetta | reverse complement strand
TGTTCACAGCCAAGCCACGACGCCATTAGACATCTGCTTCTCATTTACATGAAGTCTTTATCACGCTTGCATTTGGCTCGTGCTTCCTCCTCGCCCTACGAGAAAGATTCAGTTACTTAACTCTCTGGCAAGAGCATCTCCCCAAGGGCCTGGCCCAGCATCCCACGTACAAGGGCGCTCCTGCCCCCAGGAGCGAGCGTACGAGCAGGGAAGGGCGTGAGACAGACGTCACCAGGTCCGGAGAATTAAAGCTGGGCCTTCTGGAGACCCCCTTCACCCACTGGCCAGTCCGTGCCTCCAGGGACAGGGGTGGGCGAGCGTGCCAAGCTCTAGCAGCCACCAAGCGTTCAGGTCCTCTTCCCAGCCACCCCGCTTACCGGTCATGTTATCGTCCAGGGGCATGGACAATCCCACATCGCAGATCTTGACGGCTTCAAAGTCACCTTTAACGACCACGTTGGAAGACTTGATATCTCCGTGGAGCAGCTTCTTGTCGTTGTGAAGGTACTAAGAGGGAGAGAAGAGCTGTTAGCACCCACTTACAGATACATCTACGGAGAAGCAGGAGCCATCAGATTTAGACAACAAAGCACCAAGAGCGGCTGGAAAGCTGCCCGGTGGAAAAGGCCCTGGGGGGGTTGGTCGAGAGGGGGCTGGATAGGAGCCAGCAGGGT
>NW_009260618.1:416824-417164 GCF_000687185.1 Egretta garzetta | reverse complement strand
CTGGGGGGATTTAACAGCCGGGCAGAGGCGGTGCTGAGGGCCAGGGTTTGGGGGGGGGATGGCAGGGGGAGGGGAACGCTTGGGCTGGGGGAGCTTCAAGGGCTTTCCCAACCCAAACCATTCTGTGAACTTCTTAACATTTAACATATTTAGCCTTAAAACCTCGAGGATGGGTCACCACCTACCTGTGACAGGTACAGAACACGGGGCAGGCTGTGCCAGCCCGGTTTTGGAGGCTGACAGGCTGCCTTTTAGTGACAGACTGCGAGAAGCGCCTCTAGCAACGAGCACTTGAGAGCGGATGGCCGAGCCACATCCGCGGTATCCCCGGGTAATTTAC
>NW_009260618.1:415393-416472 GCF_000687185.1 Egretta garzetta | reverse complement strand
CCGTGGCGTTGTCTTAGCCATTGTCACTGCCAAGGCTGGCCTCCTCGCCGGCTAGCAAGCAGGGACAGCAGGTAGCCCCAGGGGAGGGCAGCGGGGCATTTGTGACAACCGCCCCTGTTGCATTTATTTTTTTTATATGACTTCAATCTCAAGTTTTGGGGCTCAGTTTTCACCCGAGTCTGTACAGCAGCCTGGTAAAAAAAAAAAACAAACCCCACAACCTAAAAACCCACCCAAAAACCCCACCAAGGCCTCCTAACGAAGGGCCAGGGCATCTGCCCTCCCTCTGCCGGCACCGCCTTCTTGCACCCCAAATTCATGTCTTTTCCCCATGTCAGCAGTGACTTTGATTCGACACCGAGCAGCTACGGTTCACGTTAACCGTACCTTCAGCCCCCTCGCCATGCTCAAGGCGACTTTGAAAATCGTGGCAGCAGGGAAAGGGCCCAGCTGGTTTGTGGCTCTGTCATCGATTAAGTCACTGAGAGATTTTTCTCCTCCGTACTCCATGGCCAGGCACATGCTTCCATCGTTGGCCTTGGTAAAGGCACGGTAACCTGCCAACAAAGATTGGTTTGTTAGTTAAAAATAAAACCCAACCAAAACCTTGTCGAGGTAAAGGAGCTCCCCCTCTGGGAGAGCCCGTAGCAGCCCCCGGGCCGCTTCCCAGGTCACCTGTGTGCCCTGTGCCAGGGAGGTTTTACCCCAATTTTTGCAGGACAGAGAACCAGGAGAGAGGAGGGAGCAGCAGCAGATCCGCAGGACCAGCGTCTCCAGCTGCAAAGATAAGGAGCCACAGAAGCGAGATGGAGAGCAGAGGGGCTTTTGGGAAGGGCAAGCCCTCGTCTCACAGGCACCCTTCCACAAAGAACTTCACGAGGTCCAGCAAGGCCAAGGGCAGGGTCCTGCACCCGGGTGGGGGCAACCCCCGGGATCCTCACAGGCTGGGGGGTGAAGGGATGGAGAGCAGCCCTGCCCAGAGGGACCTGGGGGTGCTGGGGGGTGAAAAGCTGGCCAGGAGCCGGCAACGTGTGCTGGCAGCCCAGAAAGCCAACCATGCCCTGGGCTGCACCCCCCGC
>NW_009260618.1:412301-415277 GCF_000687185.1 Egretta garzetta | reverse complement strand
TTAGACTGGATCTAAGGAAGAAATTCTTTCCAGTGAGGGTGGTGAAACCCTGGCAGGGGTTGCCCCGAGAGGGGGTGGAGGCCCCATCCCTGGGACCATTCCAGGCCAGGTTGGCCGGGGCTGTGAGCAACCTGATGTGGTTCAAGGTGTCCCTGCTCCTGCAGGGGGGTTGGGCTGGGTGGGCTCTGGGGGTCCCTTCCCACCCAAACCATTCTGTGATTCTATAAGACTAACACGCACACAGACTGTCACGTAACCTTCCTTCCCCCACCTTTTACTCCCAGCTGTAAGTGCTACACTTCAGGTGGAGCCAGAAATGGCAAAGTCTTGCATAATGGCACAGCAAGAGACTTATCCCGGAAGATTTCAGGTGCCTTTTACAAAAAAGAGCAGTGAAACGTTGGCGATGTGAAAGGTCGAGATCATCTTTGCTCTTAAATTCCTGCCAGAAGCAAGGCACGCTGTTTCAGGGATACGAAATCCTTTGCACACAGTGTCTCTAATGTGAGCGACCACACCAAGGTCGTTTAAAGCACAAGTGAAAGGATAAAGTTAAACAAAGCTGCTGTCACGACTGCCAGGAGATATTTTAGACCAGATAAGAGCAGAAATCAAACGCAGACTAAAGTGGCTTTTCAAGACACTCCCACCCTGAGAGCCAAGAGCCTGGCAGAGCCTCGATCATCACTTACAAAGCTGCGACATCGGGGCAGGACCTGGAGCCTTATTCCGTAGCACAGAAGCCATCCCAAGTATCGCTGAGGTATCGCCTGTCCTCTGCAAGGTCACGGCCGTCTCTCCCCTCCTGGAGGCCCTAAGCTCAAGCTGGGCAGGCGGTGGCTTCTCCAGAACTGGTTCTCCTCGTGCCGGAGGTGCCCCGCAGTGCCAAGCCAGCAGCGAGGCAGCTCTCATCTCCCGGGGCAGCCCCGCAGAGTGCCGGAACCCCACCATCACCCTTTCCGTTGGGTAATTTTAATTTAATTTTAATCTAAACAAGGTCCACGGAGGGCCCAGCAACCCGTCTCCGAAGCATAAGGACGGGGCGAGCACGCGGTGATGCTCCCCCTGCACATCCTCCAGACTTCCAGAGCCGGAGGGGGAGGTCTGCCACCCACAGCCCTCGGGGCCAGAGGAGCCCAGAGCTGGGGAGGGCAGAGAAACCCAGCACAAACCCTGCAGCAGCCCCGCCACATCCCATCACCTGGCTCTGGACTCGGCTCCCGCAGCTTGATTTGAAATTTAAGCAACGCAGGCAGGGCTGGAAACTTACCCACGATGTTTGGGTGCTGGAGGTTTTTCAAGATCTTGGCTTCATCGTTCAGTCTCTGCTGATAGACGTTTTCCTTGCCGCCCTTGCATTTGGAATAAATTTTCTTCACGGCCCAAGGGGAGCGAGACAAACCTCTGGGAGATCTGCACGGGCAAAGCCACACAGCTCGGGACCGCTCCGTCTGTAAGCGGCACCGCGGTTTAAAGCTCGCACGGGTTGATGGGGAGCTATTCTGGAGAGCGTCTGCCTTTGTTTTGGGGAATTAATGATAAACGAGGTTAAAAGAAACTGAAGTTTGCTAATGTGAGCACGGCAGAGGCGTGTGGTGACGCTTCGCCCGTGTACCGGGCTCCTCCATCAAATTCTTGAGCATTTCACAACAGGGATTGTATCGATGCTCGTTTTCAGGTGGAGGAGCGGAGGCTCGGGGAGGGAAGCAGCTCGCCCAGCAGGCCAAGACAGAGCGAGGAACGGAGCCCAAACGCCTGAATTTCAGGCCAGGGAACGGCTGATGGGGTTATCCCAAAACGCCAGGCTCCTTCCCAGCACCAGGGACAGCTGTGACAAACCATTCCGTGATTCAATCGCTTTCCCTCCCCTATATTATTCCTAGAGGAACACAAAGATGCCAAGCCTGGTTCCCACCTGCGCTCTCGCCCCTACCTTTTCATCAAGTAGACATTGACCCCAGTGCCGGATCCAAGCTTCTGCATGAAGGGAGAGGCTGGGATAGTGACAGAAACAAGCCCCCCATCTAAAAAGAGAAGAGAAACCCAGGCCCATCAGTCTCTGATGTTCAAGCCTGATCTTAGGTGCAGCTTTTTGGTCTTGCCTACCCTCTGGGTTAAGCAACTGTAGCGGGTTTGGCTGGGACAGAGTTAATTTTCTCCACAGCATCTCGGAGGGGGCCCCATTTCGGATTTGCGATTAATACGGTGTTGATAACGCAGGGGCAGGTTTTTTTGCACAGCCTCAAGGCCTTTCTGCTTCTCCCACTGTTGGTCAGGGGGGGTACAAGGAGCTTGGAAGGGACATGGTGGGGACAACAGACCCCAAATGCCAACAGGGACATCCCGGACCATATGATGTCGTGTTCAGCAATAAAGCTGGGGAGGAGGAGGAGAAAGAGGAAGGGGGGACATTCGGAGCCATGGCAGTTGTCTTCAAGTCAGTGGGGAGGCCCAAACACCCGCGGGCCGATGGGGAGCGGCGAGCGAATTCCTGAGTTTGCTTCGCTTACGCACCCAGCTTTCGCTTCACCGATCGAACCGGTCTCATCTCAACGCATGAGTTTTTTCGCTTTTACCCTTCCGATTCTCTCCCCCATCCCGCTGGGGGGAGCGAGCGAGCAGGGCCGAGCTGCCCGCGGGGGTTAAAACCACGACACCCGCCCCACAGGCTGGTTTGACACCCGTGGCAAAGCCTTGGGTTTCCCTGTTTAGGGCTCACACCTGAACGCGACTGACTGGGCTTCTCCTTGGGGGCCGGGCTCTTTTCAGACTTGAAGGCTTCCATCGCCACAAACCGTTCCGATGCCTGCGACAGAGGAGAGGCTTAATGACACCTCCACCCCCCAAAAATGCCGGAGGGAAGCCTGGCACTGGTGCCCCAAGGGAATCGCAAGCGATGCGGCCCCAAGGGGGGGCTGGCAGGGGGGTGGGAAGTGTCCCCAGCGTGCTCCCACCAGGACGGGGACCCTCCAGCCC
>NW_009260618.1:408413-409048 GCF_000687185.1 Egretta garzetta | reverse complement strand
CCTGCCATCCCACCCCCAAACCCTGGCCCTCAGCACCGCCTCTGCCCGGCTGTTAAATCCCCCCCGGGCTGGGGACTCGACCCCTTCCCTGGGCAGCCCCTTCCAGCCCCTGACAGCCCCAAGGGGAAGGAATTGTTCCCCATGCCCAACCTCACCCTGCCCTGGCACAACTTGAGGCCAAGAACCCCCTGTAAAGTCACGTTTGGGTGCTCCCATTTGGCTGGGACCCCCCATGCGCAAGGATGAATATCAACACTCTGGCATTTTACACTTTCCATCCCAGCCTCTCTCGCAATTTCCATGGCACATCCTAATCCCCATCGCCTCAAGCCGGCCGGTACCCTCCCCATCCCGACACGGCTCCGAGACCCTCCCAGCATCGTCTGGTGTCGAAGATCAGGAACGCGAGCAAGACCGGCTGCGGGGACGCCTGGGTCAGCAGGCAAGCGGCAAAAAGGCTGCGAAAGTAGAGTTGCTTTGCGAAATTTCCCCCTGATCGGCGTGGGTGCGGGTGGAAGTGAAGCCGTGGTGTAGCTGGACGCTTGAAGGGGAGAAGAATCTTAAAACCACAGCATGGTTTGGGTTGGCAAAGCCCTTGAAGCTCCCCCAGCCCAACCGTTCCCCTACCCCTGCCA
>NW_009260618.1:403112-408117 GCF_000687185.1 Egretta garzetta | reverse complement strand
CACCGCCAAAAGCCGCTTTCGCCGGCAGCTCGGTGCTGGCGTTGCTGCCTCCGAGACGGGGCGGGTGGTCCCAGCCTGAGCCCCCCAGCAGCGCGTTGGCAAAACCCTCCGTTATCTTCGTGGTTCGTTTTTTTTTCCCCAAGGGCACAATTCACAGTAACGCGGGGTGTCCCTCAAAGGTCCCTTGGGAAGCAGGGGCGCGGGGTAGATTCGGGCGCATGGGAGGGACTGCAGGTGTTTGCCAGTGCTATGCAAGGAGAAACAGGAGGGGAGGTCCAGATCCTTTGCTTTGGGTGTGAAAAGTGAGCTCAGGTGGCCACGGACAGCTTGTGGGAATGCCTTGCCCCCATGTCATCTTGCAGGGTGACTTGCCTTCATGGCTAGCGCTGAATTTGGGGGCGGTGCTGGTGGATGCTCAATGTCCTGGCTCTCCATTTCTGGTTATCCTGAGCCATCTGGCCATGTGCACAGCAAACCTTCCCATATCTACTCCGCTCTGGTGAGACCTCCCCTGGAGCCCTGCGTCCAGCTCGGGAGCCCTCAGCACAAGGAGGACATGGACCTGTTGGAGCGGGGCCAGAGGAGGGCTACTAAAATGCTCCGAGGGCTGGAGCCCCTCTGCTCTGAGGCCAGGCTGGGAGAGTTGGGGGTGTTCAGCCTGGAGAAGAGAAGGCTGCGGGCAGAGCTGAGTGCGGCCGGTCAGGGCTTCAAGGGGGCCCAGAGGAAAGGGGGGGACAAGCTTTTTAGCAGGGCCAGCTGGGACAGGACAAGGGGGGATGGCTTTAAACTGAAGCAGGGGAGGTTTAGACTGGATCTAAGGAAGAAATTCTTTGCAGTGAGGGTGGTGAAACCCTGTCAGGGGTTGCCCCGAGAGGGGGTGGAGGCCCCATCCCTGGGACCATTCCAGGCCAGGTTGGCCGGGGCTGTGAGCAACCGGCTCCGGTTGGAGATGTCCCTGCTGATGGCAGGGATTGGGCTGGGTGAGCTGTAATGCTCCCTTCCCACCCAAACTGCCCTGGAATTCCATGAGTCCCCCCATTCACCCCTGCGGAAATGCAGCCCCCAGGTCTGCCCACACAGGCGATGGGTGCCACATGGTCCATGTGGCACATGGTGGTGGGGCAGTCCCAGATTTTAGGGGCTACGAAGCCCCTGGGGATGCACAATCCCCGTTTTGGTGGAAACACCCCAAGCAGAGACACCAGCCACCAGCAAGGCGCTGGACATACTGCACTCCATGGGGCAGCGATGGGGTTCTCCTGCCCCATCAAGGATGACCAAAGGCGGCACCATGGGGTGGCAGGACCTTTGGGGCTGCGCCTCTGCTGGGCTGGGGATTCAGGTGCCTTCACTGCCATGCCAAGGAGTGGCAGCTCTTCCCAGTTGGGACACCCCAAGTCAAGCCTACCCCCCAAGACAGGCTCTGGATGATGGCGTGCCAGGGTCCCCAGCGGCTGTACCAGCTTTGGGGGTGGTAGAGGACCAGGGTGGGAGACAGGGGGAAGAAACGCAGGAGTGGGCAACCAGGGCACTCGTGGGGAACCAAGCTCGGAGGTCTCCCAAGGCTGCTGTGAAGGACACCAACTCTTGGAGGGGTCCCAGCTGCACTCACAGAGAAGTTGTGGCCAACCGGCACATTGATGGCCAGATGATGGCCGTGGTGGCTACCTGCTTTTGGGATCCATCATCCCCTTGGCAGCCCCGAGCAGCTGGAGAGGAGGCAACTCAAGGAGTTAAAAAGTCTACGGAGCTGGTCTGGGCAGAAACACCCCAACGGTTTGGGGCCAAAGGCCACCCTGCCGCCTGCCAAAGCCTTCCTGACATTTCCCCTATGTTTTTAAAAGCTTTTCCTTTTTTTTTTTTTTTTTTATCCTTTTGTTATTCTAAAAAGAAAATAGATCTCAAAAGTCGCATCCGGCTGAAAAATACCAAAGCGTTTGTTCAAAAAGAAAAAGCCCGGGGAGGACACTCCTCCGGTGCTGAGTCAGCGTGCAGCAGGGCGGGTGTGTGGGGGGAGCTGGAGCAGGGGAAGGAGCCACCTGGGCCAGCGCCAGCGATGTGCTCGCACGCGGGCCCGCAAGCCAACGCCAAAATATTTGGAGACACCCGGGGCTGGCCGTGCTGAATAAACCAGTGCTCAACCAGACTGGAGCTTCTCGGGCCACCACAGCCCCTGTCCTGCTCGTGGGGGACATGCTGGATGCCTCCAGGCTCATTTTTGGGGGGGGTCTCTGGTTTATTTATGGGCTGGCCCCTGGTATCTGTGCCAGGTGAGGTGCGGGGAGAGGTGGAAGGGTCTTACCTTGGCCGAACCGGGCCATGCGGTACACCTCCTCGGCGCCTCGGAAGCCCAGCATCCGGCACACCACGTCTCCATCCTTCTTGTCCCAGCCATCGTCGCACACCGTGCCCCAACGCCGGTCGTAGAAGACTTCCACCCGTCCCTCGTGGGAGCCGGAGCCGTTCACCAGCCGAATCATCCCCTCCTCGGCAGCTGCTGGTGGAAAAAGAGAATCATAGAATCACAGAATCCCAGCTTGGAAGGGACCTCAAGGACCATCTGGTCCAACCTTTCTGGGCAAGAGCCCAGCCCAGACAAGATGGCCCAGCACCCTGTCCAGCTGAGCCTTGACAGTGTCCAATGTGGCAGAGTCAACCCCTCCCCTGGGGAGATTTTCCCAATGGGTGACTGTTCTCATGGGAAAAAATTTCCCTCTCCTGTCCAGTTGGAATCTCCCCCAGAGCAGCTTGTGTCCACGCCCCCTTATCCTCTCCATGGGACTCCTTGTGACAAGGGAGTCTCCATCTTCCTTGTAGCCACCCCTTAGGTACACGGTGATGAGTGAGAGAGGGAGGTCAGAGTGGGCATGGTGGCATCTCCAAGTGCTGCCCCCTGCCCACCTTGGATCACCTCTCATGGTGTGCATGGCCATGAAAAGCACTGGGTGATGCACCTCCAGGTAAGCTGGGGACATCCCACCCCGGTGGGTATGGTGCTGGAGGGGTCCTGTCAAACCCAGGGTTTTGTTGGAGTACGCTGAACCTTGCAATGGTCAAGCCAAGATGAGAAACCTGTTTGGAGCCTACAAGTGCTGCAGGGAGGGCAGGCACCAAGCAAGGATCAGTCTCATGATCAAGGTGAGACCAACTGGAGACAGCTCAGGCTTGTGATGAGAAGAGAGAGCTGAGCAACCGATGGGAGGAGCGAGATGCCAGCAAAACCAGGGCACAAAGAGTGTCCAAAAGGGACTATGAAAGGGGACCGCAGGTGATGAGGAGGCTTTTCCAGCCTGGAGACAGGACCCCGGACCAAGTCCACGCTGCCCGGGTGGACCCTGACTTCATGCTTGAGCGGATGACGAGGGGAGGCTCGCATTGGTCCGAAATGCCAAACCGGGGTGGGGGGACACGGCTTGTCCTCCTCCCCACCGCGGCATTGATCCCGCCACTCCCAGTTGCCTTTCTGTGCCTGCTCAGCCTTCCTCCCCCCATCACCACCCTCCCGCTAGGCAAGACCAGCATGGCCGCCCTTCATCCTCCAGCCAGGGAGAAGCACGGGGTGGTGGTGGCTCATCCAACAGGGGAATGACCGAGGAGCTCAGCACCAAAACCAGACCACAAGGGTTCTTCCTCCCCCCCAGCCAAGGAAACCCAGCAAAAGGAGCACACAACAAATCCCACTCTTTGGGGTGAGAAAGGGGTTGAGTGGAGAAAAATCGCTGTCAGGCAGCTGGGCTCGCTCCGTGACTCACCATGGGCTGGATGGGAGCCGAGGGTGGAGCTGGGCTCCCCCAAACAAGGTTGTATTGCAGCCGCTTGGAGAGTTTTATTTAAAGACATTTTCTCAAAGCCAGGTTCATTGTTTTTTTCTTTTTCCCCCCTATAAAAACACACGTTCCCCTTGGAAATGCTCAAGGACGTTACTTCTCAGAGGCGAAGAGAAATGGGGCTTGGATGGCTGCGTGAAGCATTTCCAGGCAGACTGAGGTCTCTTCCTTGATGACCATCAACGCTCCAGCTCATCCTCTACACCCCATACTGGTCCCTGGTGGAGAGGGGGGGTCAGGGGACTGCACCAAAACCACTACAACCACAGCTGCCACCGAAGTCCCAGCAACGTAGAAGGGAACAAAAACTTCTCGCCTGTGATTTTGCCAATACGTGGACCATGGCAGCTTCTCAAATGACGAACCTAAAAGACCTTCACCTCACCAAGAGGTGACTGATGCAGAGGTAGCTGCCAAGAGCTGGGTAAAATCTGACATTGGTCCAACACTTGCTTTAACTCCATGGTGGTGGGATGTCACAGGCAGCCATGCTCGGCTGAGGTCTCTTCAAGCACCTTGGCCAACCAAGCTGGTGACCACAGGGTTGGCCAAGGTGGGCAGAGCAGGGTCCCTGCCTGCCCCAGGCTCTTGGGGCTGGGAGGTGCAGGGTTAATGGGACATGTGGAGACCGGAGCAGAGCTTGGGACCTGCTGCACAGAGATTCAATGGGTTTTGGCACTGCTGACCAGCTGGGACCTGTTTTTTTTCATGCTTCAAGCTCTGGGTTTTCCCTGGCTCGGTCCCAGTGGGAACAGGGCCACCTCTTCCAATGACCTCCAGAAAGCAGAGTCCTTGCTTGGCCTTGGCACTGGCTGATCTCCCGCTTCCAGGACCCACTCAGGGTCAGGCTCAAGAAGGATCTGGAAACCCTGAGCATGCTTTCCTGGATCTGGGGCAGAGCATTGGGTTCATGGAGGAGCCAGGAGTCATCTCCTGCTGTCCCTGAGCCATCTTGCTGGTATTTTGTGCAGCTCTGCCATGGACCTGGAGGAGGGGGCATGACATCTCGGCCAAGGGGCTCGTTTGGGGTGCTGCCGGCTGTCACCTTCAGCGAGTTCTGGCAGTGAAACCTGGTTGCTGTCTGGGATGGGATGGCTCTTCCCAGCCATTGCACAGCTTTGCCAAGGCTCACCCCAGGGATGGTGTCATCTGAGGGCTGGGTGAAGCGGCTCTTCCCG
>NW_009260618.1:398884-403074 GCF_000687185.1 Egretta garzetta | reverse complement strand
GACGCTGCCTGGAGCTGCCAAGGGAACTGCTCCTGCCAAGCCAAGCTTGTGCCGGGTCCAACACCAATGTCCCCTGCTAGGGAGCCAGCCTGACCTCCCCGCTCCAGGTGAGCAAGCAGAGCGTGGGATGTGGCCAGGGAAACCCAGAGTCCAGGCCAGGGGAACCCAGGGTCCAGAACTTCTCCTCCATGGCTCAGGTTGAGGTGGCGAGCCATGCGGCATCACCTTCCCAGCTCCACGTGTTTCGTGACCCTGGCTACTGGCACCGGGGGGTCCCAGCACCAGGGAACACCATGGCTTTGGGATCAGTGTCCCTCTTGCACCCTGGAGCACCCCGGGGCATAGGACCCTCTCCCAGGTGCTCGTGTCTGCAATGGCTTCGGGGAAGCAGCAGCTAAATGGCAGCATGGACCAGGCTCAAGGCACAGAGGTGGAGCCCCCCTCTGTGAAACCCTCCAGGTCTGCCTCCAAAGCCACCAGCGCTCCCTGGTGCCAGGACAGTCCAGGACCAGCTCCTCATACCCAACCTCAGCTGGTTGCTCACCCTGTCCGGGACCAGCCCCACATCTCCAACCCAAACCCAATGGCCTCACTCCTCCCACTGCAAGTCCGTCCTCACCCCAGCTCTCCACTGGGTGCTCATCAGAGCCTGTACGTGCTGGAGGACAACAACCACTTCTCCAAGGACGGGAAGAGATGTGCAATCATGGCACGGATCCAGGCCCCACTGGGATGTTCCCATGCATCAGCAGGGTGAGGGCTGCTAATAAAGCCACAGAACTCAGCCACGTGAGTTCTGGCCACAGCCCTTCCACTTCGCCTCTAACAAACATTGCTCACAGGGCTAATAAAAGCTAATAAAATCCAGAAGTCTCCTCCCAAACCAGTGCCAGCTGCCCCGCAGCCCAACCCAGCCCAGCCGGGGGCTGTTTTGGTGCCCAGGGGCCCTGGAGACTCTGCAAAAGCTGCAGCTGGAGTTGGGGCTGAGCTCAGGTCCTGGCCCCGGCGAGCTGGCAGAGCCATTGGGAGATGCACCAGGACCCCAGCGGGTTGGCCAACCTCGTTGTGCCGCAGAAGGTTGCCCAGGATCGGGCCCTCCTGGGCTGCAGCTCCAGAGCAAGCACAGGAGCATCCCGGCCGTGCTCTGCCTGCAGCAACACGCAGTCTGCAAAACAGCCTGGCCCCCTCCATCTCTGAGCAGCTCCCTGGCCCCTTCCCTCTCCAACATACCCCAAAAAGACACCCAAACCCTCATTTCTTCCTCATCCTGTGCATGCACATTTGGTTTTGCTGCAGCAATTACTTCCAAAGCCCTCGACCTCCCCTCTGCCCAGCGCCCCCCCACAAAAAAAGCAAAACAAGAAAGGAAAAGCTAAAGAGGAGCAATAACCCCTGGTGGCTGAGAAAACAAGGGCCTGATTCTTTGCAGCTGGGCTGAGATATCATCTCCCCCCGGTAATGGAGACCATCTGCCCCGGGCTCCCCACCGCCCGCTGCCCCTGCTCCGCGCCGCTCCCTTTGGTTTGGGAATATGGATGCAAACATCAAGTTTCCAGGGAGGGGGGAGACGTGGGGCACGTCCATCCCAGGAAATGAAATAGCGATATACCCCATCATTTGTACGTCGCCAATAGCACCAGCTGCGCTCGCCCACCGAGCAGTGCCTGGAGGGGGCTGGGGCCCTCGGTCCTTGCCGGGTGCTGGTGCATCCCCTGCGGTGCTCCCCGCTCCCCAGCTGCCTCTGCTGCCGCTCCCCTTCTCACCCTGCTGCACCCTCGGCACCGTTTGGGTGTCGTGGTGGCTGGTGGCAGGGACCTGGAGCCCCTGCCTGGGCGCCTGAGGCGGGAGGGATGTCCCCAAGGATGTGGGAGGGATGTCCCCAAGGAGGCAGGAGGGATGTCCTGGGGAGCGGCAGGAGGGATGTCCCCAGGGAGGCAGGAGGGTTGTCCCCAAGGAGGCAGGATGGATGTCCTGGGGAGTGGCAGGAGGGGTGTCCCCAAGGATGTAGGAGGGATGTCCCCAAGGAGGCAGGAGAGATGTCCCCAAGGAGGCAGGAGGGATGTCCTGGGGGGTGGCAGGAGGGGTGTCCCC
Organism: Egretta garzetta; assembly: GCF_000687185.1. Classification (NCBI taxonomy): domain Eukaryota; kingdom Metazoa; phylum Chordata; class Aves; order Pelecaniformes; family Ardeidae; genus Egretta; species Egretta garzetta. The sequence goes on along the minus strand of NW_009260618.1, from coordinate 400,983 downwards.
AAGGATGTAGGAGGGCATGAGGGATGTCCGGGAGAGTGGCAGGAAGGGTGTCCCCAAGGAGGCAGGAGGGATGTCCCCAAGGAGGCAGGAGGGATGTCCTCAAGGATGCAGGAGAGATGCCCCCAAGGATGCAGGAGTGATGTCCCCAAGGAGGCAGGATGGATGTCCCCAAGGAGGCAGGAGAGATGTCCCCAAGGAGGCAGGAGAGATGTCCCCAAGGATGCAGGAAGGATGTCCCCAAGGAGGCAGGAAGGATGTCCCCAAGGAGGCAGGAGAGATATCCTGGGGTGGCAGGAGAGATGTCCCTAGGTGGCAGGAGGGATGTCCCCAGGAAGGCAGGAGAGATGTCCCCAAGGAGGCAGGAGAGATGTCCCCAAGGATGTGGGAGAGATGTCCCCAGGGAGGCAGAGGGAAGTCCAAAGCTTGGAGGAAACCATCAGCATCTCCAGGGATCCCAGGGACGAGCTCCCTGCGCACCCCGGCCATAGCACAGCAGAGGGTGGGCAGGATCCGGCCCCGGGCTCATCCCCTGGTATCTCTTGGCTTGCCAGCCCAGCAGTCCAACGCTGGGCATTGGTGGGCATGTGCTGGTCCTGGCCCCAGAGGAAATCCCAAAGCAATGGCAGGCCGGCGTGGCCCAGGTGCCTCCATCCAAACGAGCATTTCCATCTTGAAGCCCTGGAAAAATCGGCTTCCTCGGGCCACTTCTGCTGGGGGCCATGGGTGGAAGAGCTGTGTCCTTCCAGCCCCTCGTCCCTCTCGCTGCCAGCTCTGGGCTGTCCCTGGGTGGGGGGTGATGCTCTTTCCCAGGAAAACGCCTGCACGAGCTGGGGAGCTCAGCCCTGAGCTTGATCCAATTTGTTTCCCAGGGAAGAAGCAGGGAGCAGAAAGTCCCAGCAGCCTCAGCCCAGCCCCATCAGCTCGGCCGGGGGCTCCTGGGGACGCAGAGCGAGGTGCTTCCCCCAGAGCGAGGTGCTTCCCCCAGAGCGAGGTGCTTCCCCCTGCTTGGCTCTGCCTTAGCATCGTGACCACTTCCCTTGAGCATCCTCGGTCCATGCACGCTGCCGACATCCCTCCCACCGCCTCGCCGCTCCGGCTCCTCCTCGCCCCAACCCCAAGCCCGGGGGCCCCCAGCCTCATCCCAGCAGCTTTGCAGCAGGCGTTTCTCCCACAGGCTCCTAACCCCCGCAAACACCACCGAAACCCTGCCCAGAGCACAGGGAGATGACCACGAGCGAGCGCTTCCCCGTGCCACCGCCTCGGTCCCCCTTCTCTCCCTTTGGGCCTCGGTCACCTGGGAAAAGAAAGAGCATGGGGCATAAGTCTTGTTAAAAAATCCCGTGTTTGCTGGATATCCTGCTCTTAGGTAACGCTCTGTGCCTGCAGCTCTTGGAGGGCCTTATCAGTTTGGGGAAACTGAGGCATGAAGCAGCAAATGATTCGTCGGCCCTGCTCCTTGCCCCCAGCCGTGCTGCACGGCGATGGGCCCCCCCCTTCTCACCCCCCCACCTTCTCCTGGGATGCTTCTTTTTACAGGTAGAACCAACCTGGCCCTGGGAAAACTCCGTGCAGGGTCTATTCCCGCATGGGGCCAGCCGCTCCCTGGGCCCCGTGTGTTCGTATTTCGTGCCCAAAGCGGCTTTTTCCCTCCGCATCTGCCCCAGGTACTGTGCAATACCCCCCCTAAGGGTGGGAGAATGAGGAAGCCTGCCTAAAAATCCATCTGGGGAACACATCCCGTGGCAGAAGGAGGATGGAAGGCTGCTGGGCAGCAGTAGAGCAGGAATAAAGGAAAGCAAACGCTGAATCTGGGGCTAAAAAGCCCCTCTTTAGGGCTCAAATGGCTTCATTTCGCAGGGGTCAGAGGCGGGGGGGCCGTTCCCCACAGCCTCGATGGGGCATGGCCCTTTCCCACCCCCAGCCGGTACCTCCTCGTGGGCAGATTTGCTGAGCCAAACCCCATGCCCATCGGAAGGCCGTGATGCTGGGGGGGTTCGGGCCAGCTGGGCAAACAGGCTGCCTGCAAACCAGGCTCATTTCCATGCAGAACCAACGAGCTCGGTAATTCCCTGCGCCATGGCTTGGCCTTGCCCCCCGCC
>NW_009260618.1:393315-398838 GCF_000687185.1 Egretta garzetta | reverse complement strand
TTGGCTTTGCTGGTCCTGGCTTTGCCCTGCGGCTGCAGAAGGAAGGGGCCAGGGAAGGCTCCGGGCTGCTCCGGGCAGCGATGCTCCGGGCGAGCCCCAGCCCTGCGGCACGGCCCCGTACGAACCACAAACAACACACGCAGGCAGAAACGTCTTGTAAAATAAAATCAGAAGAAGGCGGAGGGGGGGGAGAAAAAAAAGAAAAGGCGTGCAGGAAATTCTTGCCCTTTAACTTGGAGGCTCTGGGAAGGCGAGATTGCTCCCCTGGGCAGGCGCAGCTGTGTCAGATGGAGGAAAGCTGCCTGCAGCCTGCCCTGCTGATGGGAACCAGATGACAACAACCCCCCGAGCGGCGGGAGAGGGGCCAGAGACGCTGCTCGCCGGCACGTGATGGTGCTGGGACGCGGGAGCAGCCCCTGCTCTCCCCCACCTTCCTTCCCCAGCCCGGAGATAGGGGGTTGGAAAGCAACAGTTATCACAGAATCCCAGAATCCCAGCATGGCGAGGGTTGGAAGGGACCTCAGGAGATCACCCAGTCCAACCCCCCTGCTCAAGCAGGTTCTCCTAGAGCATGTTACACAGGACAGCGTCCAGGCGGGGGTTGGAGATCTCCAGAGAAGGAGACTCCACAGCCCCCCTGGGCAGCCTGGGCCAGGGCTCCAGCACCCTCACAGTCAACAAGTTCTTCCTCCCGTTCAACTGGAACCTCTTCTGCTTCAGGTTGTGCCCATGGCCCCTTGTCCTGGCGCTGGGCACCACTGGGTCCATCCTGGTGACCCCCACCCTTGAGATATTTGTAGGTGGTGATGAGATCCCCTCTCAGCCTTCTCTTCTCCAGGCTGAACAAGCCCAGCTCCCTCAGCCTTTCCTCCTAGGGGAGATGCTCCAGTCCCCCCATCATCCTTGTTGCCCTCCTCTGGACTCTCTCCAGGAGTTCCTCATCCTTCTTGAACCGGGGAGCCCAGAACTGGACACAGTACAGTCTTTTGTGTTTGTCCCCCAAAATCCGGCTCTTCCCGAGCAGAAGAGCTTTCCCTGCAGGGTGCAGGCTGCATCCTATAGGGCATCCTATAGGGGTGATGGAGAGAGGTGAAGGGGACAAGGTGGAGCTCGTGGGGTAGGAATACATCAGCTGCGCTGGGTGGAGAATCCATGGACCGAGACTCCGGGAGGAGATAACTGCTGTATCCTTGCTGGTCTCATTAGGGACAAGCAACTGGGACGAGCTGGGGACTTCAGGGATGCTGCAGGGGAAGGAAATGCTCTAATGACCGGAGACCTCAGTCATCAGAAAGGGTTAGAAACCCATAAGAAAAAGACCATGGCAAAAAAACCCAAAATTGGCACAAATTGGAACTGCACTGCTGCAAGAGGAACAGGTTGCCCAGAGCAGTGGTGGCTGCCCCATCCCTGGGAACATTCCAGGTCAGGGTGGACAGGGCTGGGAGCAACCGGCTCCGGTTGGAGACGTCCCTGCTGATGGCAGGGGTTGGGCTGGGTGAGCTGGAACGCTCCCTTCCCACCCAAACCACCCTGCAATTCCATGGTTCTCTGGCAGAAGGCAGCGAAGCCGGTGGTGAGACCTCTCCAGCAGCCGGGGATGCGACGGGGGAAGCCGCAGGCTCCTGCACAGGCAGAGCGAGGTGCCCAGCAGCACCTTTGCAGGGCCAGATGTTGCTGACCTGGGAGCCCTGATGTGGGTGTCACTAGCCAAGGGAGAGCACCCGGGTCTCCAAAAAGCAGTAGGTGGGCTCGGCTTAAAGCTGCTGAGCTGTTAAAAACGGGTGCAGGGGCTCTTGAGGAGTGTGAACTGGTTACGGATGGGGAAGGAGGAGCTGGGGCAACGGGCTCCGTGGCTTGATCCATCCCAAACGCTGCCAGGGAACGCCCAGCCCCGGAGCCGATGCCACTTTGGGATGGGTTAGTGGGTCTAACACCATTCTAGGTGTGCTCCTCCTCCCTGTCCCCGGCCTGTGCCACTGCGTTAGGCTTAAGCTGGGTTGATTTTTTGCTGTTTTGGGTTTTTTTGCTTCATAAACGTCTGGCAGAGGAAAGACCCTTTGAAAGAAAGAGGCCTTTCATGGGCGATGCCAGCAGATTTGAAGGGTGCTTTAGAACACATCCCATCCCCTCTGCCTTGTCCTTCCCCGTCCGCCTTGGCTTTTCCCATGCAGTCCTCCAAGCTCCTTCCTTTCCTCGCTCTCCTGGAAACCTTTTCTTCTTATTTTCTCTTCTTCCCATCTTCCCATCTCTCTTTCCCCCGTGGAAGCTCTCCGGTGAGCAGAGAGGACAGCCCCTTCAGTGGCACAGCTTGCTGACTTCACCCGGGGTCAAGCCCAGCTCCCCGAGGTGTCAGGGCTGGAGAGCATCCCTAGCTGGGGACAAAGCCCCTGTGAGCTGGGAAGGAGGGAGCCTCGGGGCTGGGATGGAGCCCACGAGCTCAGGAGAGCCCTTGCTGGTGTCACCCCTTGTCCTCCCAGGAGGTCCTGCCCAGTGCCTTCACCTAATGAGTGCCAAGGTCTTGCTTGGCCCTTTCCCACTGCTGGTAAATCAGTGCAGCTCAGTCTGGTTTCTCTGGACCGCGCACGGGGTTTGGCGCAGACGCCGTGACGAGCGCCCCTCAGCTCTTCCCACGGCAGAAGCTCGGTCCCCACCGACGTCCTGCTCCTGGGTGCTCCAAAAACCAGCGCTGCTGAGAGAGGCAAGGCTCAAAACCTGCAAAGCTCGTGGGTGAGGACGTCACCGGAGGAGGGTGGCAAGAGCTCCGGGGTCTGTAGGGTGAGGTGGACCACTGCGGTCTTGGAGCAGGCCCCAGGAGAAGCTGCCAAACCCCCATCTTCTCAGGTAGACACATGTTCTGCCTTCAGCAATGTGCCCAAACCTTCCTCCTTTGCCTGCACATGGTGTTTAGGAAGGGGGCTTCTCTTATTGCCCCCAATTTATCTATAAATTAGCGATCCCCACCTTGGCTCACTCCCTGCTCTTTCCTCCTGAACGCGTTCCCTGCACGATGCTCTCCATGGGAGACTGAAGAAGACTGATGTATACTCACTTTCCAGAATAATTTTCCCCATTTGGAAACAAGGAAAATAATACTCCACTGGGGTAATTTTGAGGGAAAAATGCATCAAGGGTAGGAAAATACCAGCAAGGGAAAATACTCGGGGCTCTGCTGCGGAGAAGCTGTCCCTCGACCAGGTCGGACCATCTCTGCAAGATGGTTTTGACCTGGGATTTTCGGCGAGGAGGCTCATCCGCCCCAGATGCCCCCCGCCCTGGGATGGGCTGCGTTGCCTGCAGAGCCCATAGCTCTCCTGTGCTCAGAAGAAAGTCATTAGAGATGTGTAAGACTAGTGCTGCAGAAAAACAGGCCTTTCCTTAAAGCCCGGCCTTGGACCGTTGCCTGGCTCGGGGTCTGTTTCCTATAAATTTCAGAGAATCCCATAAACCGTAGAAATTCAGTGCTTGCTGCCAGCGTGGTTTGCTGTTTCTTGGAGAAGAGGTGAGATGAAGCCCCCTTATCTGGGCAGCCCTCACCTCCAGGAGGTGGGGAACAGGGGCTGTAGTTTGGGGCTCCCTTCGTAGGGGACACTTCCAAGCCTGGGAGGTGACCACATGGGCCAGCACGGGGAGGTGGAGGGAGGGACCCCCATCATTCCACTGATGGGCTCTGGTGAGACCTGGGGGTGGTCCATCCCCCTGGGGGAACGCCTGATGGCTTTGCTGCAGCGGAGTCATCCTCACCCAAAACCAAGGACACCTCCAAGAAATGCATCAAGGCCAGTGGAGCCCTGGTGACAACTTAACCTTCTTCAGGCCAAGAGGCCTCCTCACATACAGGGGGTACTCTACACCAATGAGAGGATGATAGCTAGAAGCAACACAACACATGGCAAAGATCAGCCGACCCGTTGGGATGCCGTCTGACCCATTGCCTCCCCAAACCAAGAGCTTCATCTCTCTGGGCAAGGGGGCTTGAGACGCAAGACCAGCTTTGGGGAAGGGTCACCAAGCTTGTGGGGGTTGATGCTCTGCTACTGTGGCATGGCCATGGCTCTCCCTTGGATGCAGGGGCTGTGCTGGGGGTGCTCTCCACTACCTCCCGGGCTGGTAAGCACTGGAGAAAGGCTTCATCCTCAGTGTTGTGTCTCCAGAGAGCTCCTTGCTGGAGCTGTGATGTCCACCACGGGGTCCGTTAATGCATCTGAGCACTGACCTGGCACAGCAGCCATTAACATCTCTGTCTGGGGGGTGGAAATGTCATGCAGGAGCCCATCAACCTTCTCTCTCCAGAAGGGACACGTCCCCCGGGGATGCGCTTTGCAGAACAAATCTGGCATTGGGGCTTGGTCCTCTGCTGAAGCCAAATTCAGCCATCCCAGGCTCCTGGGATAATTTGCTTGTCTAATGAATGCTTGGCACCGGCCAGTGAGAAAAGCCCACTTTCCCCCGCTCCAGGGAAGGAAAGGAAACCGCGGTCCCAACACACGTTGTGGTTTTGGTTGGCAGACCTCGGCATTTGATGCGCTGCCAGGAACATCTCGGCGCCGATGTCTCCCTTGCATTAGCACCCGTCCCTGCAGCACTCGCGCCTTTGCAAGGCTCGTGCCAGGGATGTATCCAGGGGTTGGCGTGACCTCCCGCAGCATCAGGCCAGGCATTTTCACCCCGCAGCTTGGATAAAGTCCTGCGCACACCCCCCAACACGATATTGCAATCCTGCAGGCTGGAGTTACCTCCAAAAAACCCAAGAGATCGTGCTGGAAAACAAGCCTGAAATGCTGGTTTCTTTATTCTTGCAGCACGTAGGGCTCTGTGCTCCGCTGGCAGCCTCTGCCTTGGTAGGAGAATGGAGACTCGTCCCAGCTGCACCAGCCCAGAACCCCTGGGCTTCCAGTTAGGTGAGATGGGGCAATGGAGATCACACAGAATCTCAGCATGGCAGGGGCTGGCAGGGCCCTCCGGAGCTCACCCAGTGCCACCCCCCTGCTCAAGCAGGCTCACCCAGAGCAGGGGGCACAGGGGCACCACTGGGAAGAGTCTGGCTGCGTCCTCGTGACCCCCACCCTTGAGATATTTGTAGGTGGTGATGAGATCCCCTCTCAGCCTTCTCTTCTCCAGGCTGAACAAGCCCAGCTCCCTCAGCCTTTCCTCCTAGGGGAGATGCTCCAGTCCCCCCATCAGCCTTGTTGCCCTCCTCTGGACTCTCTCCAGGAGTTCCTCATCCTTCTTGAACTGAGGAGCCCAGAACTGGACATAGAGCTGCAGGTGGGGTCTCACCGGAGCAGAGTAGAGGGGGAGGAAATCGCCCAGCAGTGTTCTTCAAGACTACACAGCACTGCATAAATATCATCTAACCAGCCACGTGGCCTGGAGTGCCATCTCCAGCAGCTAATGAGCCCCAGGAGGTCAGAATGTGCCCAGACTGGGATGACTGGGAGAGCGGTGGGACCAACAGAGCCATCGTGTCAGCAGGGCAGGCAATGACAGCAGCGGGGGCCTCAGGGGACGGGGAAGGGGCCA
>NW_009260618.1:384589-393289 GCF_000687185.1 Egretta garzetta | reverse complement strand
TTCTTGCCTTGGGCTGCAGCTCTGGGAGCTTTGTGCTGCTCCCTTGCTGCAGAAGGAGGCCACCATCTCATCTTCTGCATCTCCTTTCTACCCGCATCTGAAGCTTCCTGAGGCTGTACTGGGAGGCACTGGGAGGCTGATGGTGTGTCCCTAGGAAAGGGCCTTCTCCTAACGTCACCACGAAGTGGAGGAGGGATGGAAGATGTGCTCCTGCCCCTAGACTACATCCTACCCCTAGACTACAAGGAGCTTTCTGGTAGCACGCAAGGTACAACTGCACATGAAGGATGGGCCACCAGATACAACATGGGGGTCTCATCCCAAACCCTGCCCCTGGCCATGACCAGCACTTTGGAGGGCGTACAGGAAAACTGGACACCAGTTCTGGCCAGCTCGGTGGCTCGATGCTGAGTTTGCAGATAGAGGACATTTAATGAGGATGTTTTCCTTCAGCTTTCACATGAGCAATTCACTCAAGGAGCTCTCTGCATGAAGGCAAGAGCTTGTGAGACAAATAACACAGCAACACCCCTGCCAGGAGCACTGCCTGCAGGGCTCCGGGCATTTTCCAGACCCAGACACTGGTCTGTGGCCATGCCCTAGGTCCTGGTGGCCAGTGTGGCCACGTCCCAGGTCAACATCACCCACAAGCATGAGATGAGGGGAGTGCAAGGCTTTGGTCCTCTTGGGCTCGGCCCAGGGAGGTGCTGCTTCCCTGGGCCGGGCTCTTCCTGCCTCCCCCTGCCCGCAAAGCATTTTGAGGCAGAAAGAGCATGTTTGGGGATTATCCATCCTAGTGTAGGCTGCGGCACGGAACTTCTTTTGAAAGGTCTCCTGGGACAGATCTGTCCTGCTAAATAGGTGCGTGGCCACTTCCTACACCCACAGCTTCTCCCTGCTCTTCGCTGGGGTGTGGCGAGGCGCTGCGAAAACCACGGCGAGCCAGGAAAGGTCACCGAGAAGACAAAGACGAGGCTTATTCCTAAACCTTTGCCGAGCCAAGCGTGGAGGGGGCAGCCTGTCTGGGCTGCCCACGCCGAGCCCCACCACATGGCAGGGGCATCTCCAACCCAACCTTTTCCCCCGCCTCCCGCCAGTCCCTGGCCTCTCTCCACCGCTGCGCCTTGGCGGAAAGGCTTGTGCGCACGATCCTGGCTCAGCAAGATCTCCTCATCCCCCCAGGAGCTCCTGGTGGGTCCCAAGCCAGAGACACTTCCTTGTCCCAAATGAATTGTACTTGGAATGGTGGGAAGCAATTGTCGAGACGCAGGGTATAAAAAGGGGATTTTAGTAATAATAAAAATAAATAATAATAATGATGATGATAATAATGATGATGATAATAATAGTCGTCATCATCATCATCATCATCATCATCTCTTTTGTGTTTTTGGTGGCAGTAACTTACATCTGGAGCACTCATAAAATACCCGGTATGAATCGATCCAGTCGTGACAACAGCGATGATGCAGTTGATTGCATCATGTCTCGATGGTTAAGGAGTTTGGGTACACGCCAGGAACCCCCATCACATGGATTAGTCATTGAGAATGGGAGCAAGGCTTGTCAAAGAGTTAAACTTCGATAAGTCTCAAGGAGGGGAGATGATTACGCAAAATGAATGCTGCTGGAGGATGTCCCTTGTGAAGCCCTACCCCACCCATGCTTTTGTTTAGCCAACAGATTGCTAAAGTAACTGAAAAGGAGACGAGCAGATGCATTATTGTATTGTCATCTTCATTAGTAAACCATGAAGAGTCACTTAAGATGTGCCAAGGACAACAACTAGGGGCAAGGAACTTCCAGCGAGGGGAGATGGCGACCACAGGCTCAAATGCAAGCCAGAAGAAACAACCTCCCCCCTCTCCTTGAGCATGCATGGTAAATTAAAGTCAGATGGTGCCTTTAAATGGAAACGGAGAAGTTAGGAACCGATGAGAGAGAGGTATGATTAGCGAATATAGTGATTATTAGCTAATATAGTGATTATTAATTAGAGACGTTAACCGTAATGTATGAAAGTTACACTTTCATACACTGGCAGGGGTTGCCCAGAGGGGGGGTGGAGGCCCCATCCCTGGGAACATTCCAGGCCAGGTTGGCCGGGGCTCTGAGCAACCTGATGTGGTTCAAGGTGTCCCTGCTCCTGCAGGGGGGTTGGGCTGGGTGGGCTCTAGGGGTCCCTTCCCACCCAAACCATTCTGTGATTCTCTGATTCTATAGCCTTGCTAAGGGTGCTCGCTTTGTGGGAGGCCACCCAGCACCCAATCTTGTGCAGTTTTCTGGATGAACACCATCTCGTCTCAGCGTGTGAAGATTGGCTCATTGCGCACCGGGTCAACGAAACCAATTTGGGACACCACCACCACAAGCACGCTCACCCCCGTGACCGGTGTCCGTGCCCCTCCTGCCAGTGGTCTCCAGAGCCAGGTTGCTGCCCAACAAGCCCAGCCAGACCCCACCACCCAGCTGGCAGCATGCTGGTCCTTACCTTTGAATCCCCGCATCCCCACTGGACCTGGAGGGCCAAGGTCTCCTTGGTCCCCTTTCAAGCCACGTGGACCTGGTGGTCCTCTCTCCCCGGGTAGTCCTGGAGAGAGAAACAAGGATGCAAAATGACCCCGTTGCAGCAGAGACCTACACAAAGCAGACGTGCATGCACACGTGTCCTGCTTGCCAGCAGAGGTGCCAGGTGGGCTCCGGTTCCTTGCCAGAAGTTGGGGACCATCAGGAGACACCCAGGAGTCCAGCCCATCCTCTCCTTCTGCACCTTGCCCCTGGACACAGGACAGATTTAACCCAGGGATGGGCTGGTCCTAATGCAGCTCTGAGCATCTTAAGGCTCAGATTAAGGTAACTGGGCTCCAAGGTTGGAGACCAAGGAGCCAGGGTGGAGCAGAGACCCCAAGGAGGGATGATTTGCTTGGACTTGATGATCTTAAAGGTCTTTTCCAACTTAAACAATTCTATGATTCTATGAGGTGCCCAGCATGAGCTGAAGGTGCCTTGCGTCCATGCACGCTGACCTTTTGCTATTTATCGGAGAAGGGTTTGGATCAAGACCACTTATCTGAGCACCCCTGACATCCAGAAGGTAGGAAATGGGGGCTTTAGTCTGGCAGCTTGGGCCCCCTTCATAGGGGACACATCCAAGCCCCAGAGGTGACCTCCATCCACACGGGCCAGCACAAGGGGGTGGTGGGAGGGACCCCTCTGCTGGTGGTGGGCTCTGGTGGAACCTGGGAGTGGTCCCACCAGCGCGACCCAGCAGGGACTAAGCCCGAGCCTGACTTGGGGTCAGATCTGAAGCTCCTGGGGGAGAAGTCCCTTCAGACAGAGCCCCTCCAGCACCCGAGCTCAGCCTCCAGCCTGGCACGATGCTCCCCAGCCTGTGTGGGGGGAGCCCTGGATCCCCTTGGCCCTGCACCTTCCACCCCTCCTGGGCAGAGCTTTTCCAAGCTTAGTCAACATTTTCCTCTGATTTAAGAGGAAAAAAAAGCTGCCAGGAGGAATTGGGCAGCAGACATGGTCCTGGGCTTAATTCTTTCCCTGCTGTGCCCGGCCAACACCTCGCCTCCCTCCCAGGGGGGATGCTGCGGTGTGCAAGGACCCGGCTCTCTGCAAACGGGGATTTCTGGCTGCACCCGAACCTGACCTGCTCCCATCCAGAGGGCTGGTGCTGTGACCCCATCCAAAAAAGCACCAGAGACCGCGGGATGGAGGAAGACCTAAAAATAGCGACCCTTTCGGTGGCTCTTCCCGAAGGTGAACCCTCCGGAGATTGTTTCAGTTTTCTGTTTAAACAAAAAAAGAAAAAAGGAAAGAAGCCAGACGATGTATTTCTGATGCTTGTTACACCCAAGAAAAACAGCCATGAATCTGTCAACGAAAAAAAAAAAAAATACAGCCGTCGGTGCAAGGAGCGCGGGCAGCCGGTGCTGAGCAGGGCTTGCAGAGAGCGGCTGGGTTTCCAGGCTGGCTCTGCCTCCTTCGGCTGGTCCTGCTGCCCACCAGGGAGTGGGCAGAAGCGGGGCACCCAAATACCAGGTTTTAAGCCCAGCCTAATACCGGCAGCTCAGACGCATGGGGCTGGGGGAGCTGAACCTGAATCCTGACACCCTACGTAGGTCGTGTCTGCAGCAGGCAAGGTGAAGCCAGGGCTGGGCATCCTCTGGGATGGAGATGGAGGTCCATGCCCCAGGCAGGATGGATTCTGTCGCCTCAAGGGAGAGGGTTTAGTGGTGGGATGGCAGGGTTAGGGGAAGGTTGGGCTTGGGGAGCTTAAAGGGCTTTCCAACCTAAACCATTCCATGATTCCATGATTCTAATAGGAAAGAGCCTCCTGGGGACAGAAGGTCCTCACCAAAGGGGAGCCTCCGTCACCTCCGTGCCACCCCCAGCTCTCGGATGCGAAGCCAGTATTTCTAGGTTTGGCTTAAAAGCAGGAACAGGCTCAAGCTGAGTCCTGTTTCTCAGGGTGGGGGGTGCCTTCTGTTGGCTTTTTTAATTGAATTTATCCCCAAAACAATGGCTGGAATTACGAAGTGGGGGAAAAAACAGCATTCTTGACATTGGAAAAAAGCCTCCTATGCAAAGCCTCAGAGCTGCAGCCGGTGGCCGCGTCCCCTCTGCCGGGCTGGAGGGACCCCGCGCCCCGTCCCTGCGTGCTGCTGGAGGGGTGCGGGCAGCGGGGCCAGCCCCGGCACCTTGCAAGGGCTTGGTTGGAGTGAGCACAGGACAGTGGGCAGCTCCGGCACAAACCTGGGCTGTGAGAAAGCAGCCTGGGGGCATCAGCCTGCAGGCGATGGACCCTTGCAGCTCTCCTGGTCCTGGGGCCAGCTGGGAGATGAGAGAAGACTTTTTGTCCCTAAAGATTGGCAGCCTGGCAGGAGATGGGCCAGCAGGTTAACCCTGTTGTTCATTAAGAGTTGTGCGTAGTTAACGAGGTCCCAAGGGACAGGCTGAGAAGTCACCAGGAGTCATCCCATTGGGTCTACAGGCTTTGGGTGGAGGCTTGCAGGGTTATGGGCACCCTGGGCCTGTTGTTCCTTACCTCGCAGCCCAGGCAGGCCGGGAAGACCAGGTTCGCCCTCCATCCCTTCATGGCCTTGGTCTCCTTTGGGTCCTGGTGGCCCTGAAACACAACAGGTATTGGGCTGCAGCCATCGCACCCCAGCTTTGCAGCCACGTGGCAGATGCACGAGTGCCTGCACCCACCCGCCCTTCACCGGCCGCTATCGTTTATCAGGTGTCCAGGGACCTCTAATAAACACCAACAGGAGCAAAGTGAGAGTGAGGGAGCTTGCCAGTAGCCTTCTTCCACGAGCTGTGGATTTTAAAGGCCAAACACAACTCCATCAACCTAAGAGAACTTCACCTTGCAGCTCCTGCACTTCCACCTGAGCGTGACTCTATGGGAAATTCCAACCTCCTGGAATTTCCTTTTGGCCCCAAGTTGTGATATCTCCAATGAAACAACATTACAGAAAAAGAAAAAAAAAAACAGAAAAAAGGAAAAAAAAGCAATGAAATATTGAGATGAACCTCTCAATATGAACCTCAGATGAATCCCTGAACTCATCAGGAACCAGCCATCAGTGATTGCTTTTCGGTGTAAACTCTCATGAGCGAGCAGAAAGTCCAAACCCACAACAGAGTTCTATTCCTAAGCCTGCAAAGGGCCAAATACGCAAAGCTGAAAACAATTATGAGCTCAATCAGTTGGAAGAAAGAGTTCGAACGGAAAAAAAAATTACTCATGAGATGATAGAAAAAAGGGCAGCGAGAGGCTTGGAGGGGTCATTTGGTCGTTCTCCTACCAAGCCAAGAACCTGTTAAGCACTATTTTCCTAGAAACCCCAAAAGCCATAATGTCCCAGTTGTGGGGAAAGCAAACAACCAGCCAGGGCTACAGGCGACGTGGTAGTGCCAAAGGATCAGGGGAGGAAGAGGGGGGGGATGTTTAGCAATCCTAATGAATGAGTAATTAGGATCTGCAAATATTATGCAGGAATTAGCGGGTTCCTGAGCAGACAAACTGCAGCAAGCTCAGGAAACGGCCCAGCTGGAGATGGTCAGGGGCTGGGAGAGGACTACGGGGAGGTTCTGCATGGGCTTGCCCTGGGTTCCCTCTTTCCTGGATGGTGGGCATCTCTGGGCATGGAAGGAACGGGGGGATGGATCCCAGACCCGGGGGACACACGTCTCCTGCTGGCAAAACAAAAGGATGCAAAGAACAATGCCCCCCCCCCCGGAGGGCCGAGTACAATGAGGAGGCACTTTGGGGTGGGAGGAAGAGGAGCCGTGCACAGCAGGAACGCTCTTGGCCCTGGGTAGGAGAGGAAGGATTCTCCGTGGCGCAGAAGGTCCAGCAACGTTGAAGAGCTGCTCTACAGGGGGACATGGGGCAGGAGCCAAGCGAGGTGTGCCCCGTACGAAAGTGCTGGGATGGCTGGTGGGCTAATTTTCATCCCCACAGCATTAAAGAAGGGTGTTACACAGCAGCCATTAAACCATGGAATCGCAGGGCGGTTTGGGTGGGAAGAGAGCATTCCAGCCCACCCAGCCCAACCCCTGCCATCAGCAGGGACATCTCCAACCGGAGCCGGTTGCTCCCAGCCCCGTCCAACCTGGCCTGGAATGTTCCCAGGGATGGGGCAGTCACCACCGCTCTGGGCAACCTGGGCCAGGGTCTCACCACCCTCAGCGTAAAACTACATGGACTTAAATCCCCTTCCTTGCCTGCTGGAGTTTGAAAAACTGCAGAGATGGGCAAAGAAATGAGCAATAGGAAGCAGCTGATTGCGTAAATAGTGCCACGTACAGCCCATGATTTTCAGTGCCCCAAAAGAGCAAGAGGGAAGTCAAGCCACGCCATAGTTGAAGTGGAATAATGTGGGCATCACCCAAGCCCTTCTGAAAAAAAGAACTAATGGAGAATGTAAAGTAAAGAATGTAAAGAGAGTAAAGAATTCAACTATGTCGATGCCATTAATGTCAGCCTACACTGCAGAAAGCAGAGCCTGCCAGAGATCCATGGCTTTGTAGAGGTGATGGTGAGTTGGATGGGGACCAGTGGGACTGCCAAGGCAAAGGGGTTTTTCTAGCAGTGCATCTCCTGCCTGAAGGCTCCAAGTGTCCCAGGATGAGCAGTGAGAGCTCGGCATGACCCAGCCGTGCTCCTGGGTTTGGGTCAAGCTCTCCCCTCCCCTGCTGCCTCCCAGCACAGCAACGGCTGGGCTGCTGAAAACCACTTGCTTAAACAAAACAGATGCTTTCCCACCGCCGGCAAAACCAAAAGCAACCCTGGAAACATCGGCGCTGGGAAAGGTCTCCCATTTTGTCACCCTGACTTTGCCCCAAGCATCCTCTCTCCAAAGGGAAGGGGTCCCACACCAATGGCACTGGAGCAAAACTACTGCTGACACGAAACATCTTGCTTCCCCCACGCCGGCTCCAGCATGGGTCAGCTGAGGTCCCCAGTGTGGGCGCAGCTCTGACAACTTCCATCTTCTCTGGTTTTAAGGGCACACTGGGAAATAACCCATCCTAGTGCCCCACCTCAGTTCTGTTAACCCTGGAAAGGACATGGGAGCTGCCTGCTTGGGATGGAGTTGGAGCTGTCCTTCCTCCTTAAAATCAGCAGTGCAGGCTTCCAGTCCTCTGCCACCACCTCTTCCCTTCCCTTCCCTTCCCTGCCCTTCCCTTCCCTTCCCTGCCCTTCCCTTCCCTTCCCTGCCCTTCCCTTCCCTTCCCTGCCCTTCCCTTCCCTTCCCTGCCCTTCCCTTCCCTTCCCTGCCCTTCCCTTCCCTTCCCTTCCTTTCCCTTCCCCTCTTCTTTCTTTTCTTTTCCTCTTTCTCATCTCATCTCATCTCATCTCATCTCATCTCATCTCATCTCATCTCATCTCATCTCCCACCTCAGAAAAATGTACCACAGGACATTGGGGAAGTCAAGGGCACAGACAGGCTAAGAAGGGAACTAAGTTTCATAGAGGATGACCATGGGCAATGGACAATCTCATCTGCTCCATAAGAGCTGGAGGCTGGGAGGACACAGCCAGGGAAGAGCCATGTTGCCTCTTATTCCCTTTCCCTGGGGTTAGAAACGGGGCTTGGGGATGGGCAGATCATCGGACGGATCCTGTTTGCTGGTTCCTAGGCTTTGGCATACATCCTTCAGAGCTATTCCCACAGTCATGAGCCCTGTGGTCCATCAGCCACCAGAACATCTCACGGCTCCATCCAGGCAGCTCCATGAGCAGGGATGGTCCCATGCCCAGGGACAGCTGGTGGGATGGGACACAGGGAGCAGCTGGGGTGGAGGATGGAGGAGCACTGGGCGGGGTGGTTGGGAGAGGCCAAGCAGCTCTGCAGACACCGTGCCAAGCTGGTCCCCACCCCACAGCCTTTGAGATTTGCACTCAGGAAAGAAAACCCCAGCCCAGATGCATCCCTGCTTGCTCAGGGCTGGGCTGCTCGCTGCATCAGCGGAGGAGAAAAACCCTCCAAAACCATCGGGATGAGGACTTTCATGACGTGCATGGATCTGACGGCCAGACGGGACCGTTGCGATCACCCCGCCAGCCCTGCTGCGAGCCAGCACATCCCACCCAGTGAGCTGTGCAAGTGGCTGGGGGCGGGCGGTGGAAGGTCCCAGGCATCCCCCCCCCGTCCTGGTGGCACCGTTATTAAGACCCTG
>NW_009260618.1:384226-384466 GCF_000687185.1 Egretta garzetta | reverse complement strand
GACCCTCAAAAAGCCAGCGCCTGGGGTAGCTAAGGTCTTGGGGGAAGGAAGATGCACCCCCAAGCAGGCAGCCCTGCATCATCCAGGACCGGCTCTGCTGGCGCAAATCCGGCCAGGAGCACGGTGGATTCATCCAAGGACCTTTTGGAGCTGGGGTAAAGGCAGCTGGGCACAAGGCTCCTCGATCATCCTCGACCCGTCGCTGCCGGCAGAAAGCAGGGAGGGAGGAGGGATGGGGGG
>NW_009260618.1:381043-384088 GCF_000687185.1 Egretta garzetta | reverse complement strand
CCCCCTCCTCTTCCCTTCCCTTCCCTTCCCTTCCCTTCCCTTCCCTTCCCTTCCCTTCCCTTCCTTTCCCTTCCCCTCTTCTTTCTTTTCTTTTCCTCTTTCTCATCTCATCTCATCTCATCTCATCTCATCTCATCTCATCTCATCTCATCTCATCTCATCTCATCTCATCTCATCTCATCTCATCTCCCACCTCAGAAAAATGTACCACAGGACATTGGGGAAGTCAAGGGCACAGACAGGCTAAGAAGGGAACTAAGTTTCATAGAGGATGACCATGGGCAATGGACAATCTCATCTGCTCCATAAGAGCTGGAGGCTGGGAGGACACAGCCAGGGAAGAGCCATGTTGCCTCTTATTCCCTTTCCCTGGGGTTAGAAACGGGGCTTGGGGATGGGCAGATCATCGGACGGATCCTGTTTGCTGGCTCCTAGGCTTTGGCATACATCCTTCAGAGCTATTCCCACAGTCATGAGCCCTGTGGTCCATCAGCCACCAGAACATCTCACGGCTCCATCCAGGCAGCTCCATGAGCAGGGATGGGCCCATGGCCAGGGGAAGCTGGTGGGAAGGGCAGCTGGGGTGGAGGATGGAGGAGCACTGGGCGGGGTGGTTGGGAGAGGCCAAGCAGCTCTGCAGACACGGTGCCAAGCTGGTCCCCACCCCACAGCCTTTGAGATTTGCACTCAGGAAAGAAAACCCCAGCCCAGATGCATCCCTGCTTGCTCAGGGCTGGGCTGCTCGCTGCATCAGCGGAGGAGAAAAACCCTCCAAAACCATCGGGATGAGGACTTTCATGACGTGCATGGATCTGACGGCCAGACGGGACCGTTGCGATCACCCCGCCAGCCCTGCTGCGAGCCAGCACATCCCACCCAGTGAGCTGTGCAAGTGGCTGGGGGGGGGCGGGGGGAGGGGCCAGGTCCCAGGCATCCCCCCCCCGTCCTGGTGGCACCGTTATTTAAGACCCTGAGCCCCTCCGCACTGCGAGGCCAAGCCCTCTCCAAGACACGCGAGCTGCTTGGCATGGTCGGCTGCTGGAGAGCAGCCTGGGGACCTCCCCAAGCTGCCGTCACCAGCAAACAGCCTCAAAAAGCCAGAGCCTGGGGTAGCTAAGGTCTTGGGGGAAGGAAGATGCACCCCCAAGCAGGCAGCCCTGCATCATCCAGGACCGGCTCTGCTGGCGCAAATCCGGCCAGGAGCACGGTGGATTCATCCAAGGACCTTTTGGAGCTGGGGTAAAGGCAGCTGGGCACAAGGCTCCTCGATCATCCTCGACCCGTCGCTGCCGGCAGAAAGCAGGGAGGGAGGAGGGATGGGGGGAGAGGGAGGTGGGGGCTGCCAGGAATGTGTCAGAGCAGCGGCTGATAAATCAGGTGCCAGCCCTTTGGGAGGGGATTTGTTTTGCTTTCTGCTCACGTTAATTGGAGTAACATGGGGCACGGGTGTCGGGCTCCGTGACAGTCCCCTTCCTCGGCGGCTTAATCCAGGAGAGGGTGACGTTCTCCCCATGGCAGTGGGGGGGAGAGAGGGCACGGGGCTGGGTGGGCAGCTATGAAAACATCAAAGCAGAGGGTGCAACGTGGTCCCAGCAGCCCCGACCCAGGCATTGGGAGCCAACGTCCCCCAAGGACCAAGGAAACGACCCCAACGAGCTGCTGGTACCCTAGGGTTGGCCTGGATGGGGAGATGTAACTGCTGCGGTTCAAACCACATCGGTCCCCTCTCGGCCGGAGGGAGCGGGTGCCTCGCCATCAGCCCCCTCCTTCCCCATCTGGTATTTCAGCTGGAAGCACCAGACATGAGCAACAACCCATTGCACCTCCACGGGAGCAAACCAACAGCCCAGAATTGGGGGCAGCAACTGCCCCCCAACCTCTTGCTCTGCCCCCAAGAGCTTGCATTGGGCTCTTCTGTGTGTCTTCATGTTTTTTTCCCCCTCCCACGGCCAGTTCATGCCCTGGGACTGTGGCCAGGTCACGGCATTTAACAGCCACGGATGTGTCCTGCCTGAATTTGGCCAGCTCCTTTGGGACCTGCTTGGGTTTCCACCTCCACCAATTCCTGCGGCAAGGAGCTCCAGTGGGGTGAAAAGGTGGCACATGGGAAAGGGCTGAGCCTCTCCTGGGCTCGCTGCCCGTCGGTTCACCGTGTGCCCCCTTGCTCTTGTGCCATAAATCATGAAGATGCTCATGACTCCCAGGGAAGGGGCGATGGGACGAGGGGAAAGAGCCTCAAGTTGTGCCAGGGCAGGGTGAGGTTGGCCATGGGGAACAATTCCTTCCCCTTGGGGCTGTCAGGGGCTGGAAGGGGCTGCCCAGGGAAGGGGTCGAGTCCCCAGCCCTGGGGGGATTTAACAGCCGGGCAGGGGCGGTGCTGAGGGCCAGGGTTTGGGGGTGGGATGGCAGGGGTAGGGGAACGCTTGGGCTGGGGGAGCTTCAAGGGCTTTCCCAACCCAAACCATTCCATGATTCTATGACTTTGCTGGCTCCCAACACAGCCCTGCTTGGCTGCCTTGTTCCTGAAGAGCCCAACCCTTTCCCTTCCCCGTCATCCCACGAGGCCAAGCTGCTCCCAAGGAGTGCGGTTCCCTTCGCTCCCTCTCCTATTTTAGCCTCTAAGAGCTTTGAGGCAAAAGCCACCTCCCCCGTGGGGCAGCACAGAGGGACCATCCCCTCGCTGCTCCCCAGTCACATCAGGCAACCAGACTGGGGTCCCTCACAGCAGACATGGGTTTCTCCAATGCAGGCATCTCCCCCTGAGCTGGGCTGTCCTCAGAGATCTAGGGCTGTGGGACGCAGAGAAGTGGGTGAGCTGGCCATGGGCGCTGGCAGCCCAGAAGCCAACCCTACCCTGGGCTGCATCAGGAGAAGCGTGGCCAGCATTGAGGGAGGGGATTGTGCCCCTCTGCTCTGCTCTGGGGAGACCTCCCCTGGAGCCCTGCGTCCAGCTCGGGAGCCCTCAGCACCAGGAGGACATGGACCTGTTGGAGCGGGGCCAGAGGGGGGCTACTAAAATGCTCCGAGGGCTGGAGCCCCTCTGCT
>NW_009260618.1:373867-380861 GCF_000687185.1 Egretta garzetta | reverse complement strand
TGTCCCTGCTGATGGCAGGGGTTGGGCTGGGTGAGCTGTAACTCTCCCTTCCCACCCAAACCACTCTGTGATTCCATGATTCCATGATTTGGGAGGGGCTGAGGGTGGTAAAGGAGGAGAAGATGAGAGGGGGAAAATGGAGTAAAGGGGCTATACGGTAAAACCAATTATGGGATTGATGACGGCTGAGAGTACTGGTGGGCAGCCTTCTGCTTGATCTCTGCAGTACAAAGCAGGGTAAAACCCCCACTGTCTCTGCCACACTTGGTCTGGTTCACTTTCATGGTCAGGAGGGATCCAGCAGAGTTTTTTCCTGGCACCTTTGAGGGAACCTTGGGAGCTTTCTTCCTCACATGGATGGAGGAACATCTGAGGAGTCCAAGAGTCCAAGGTGATGGAGACACCTGAACACCACAGACACCTCAACAAGTGGTGCCTGGTGGATTTGTTAGACCAAATAGTACCTGAGACATCCCCACAGGCCATCCCCGTGGCCACAGGGACCATTTCCACCACGGCCCAAAGCACCAAGGACACCCCCCTCCTCATGACAGCTTCACCCACCAGCAAGGGTAGTGGCTTACCCCGTATCAAGGAGATGTTCTTCAGCGCGATGGAGTGCTCCCAGTCCTTCAGCCGCAGGTCCTCTGTCACGTTGTTGAGGATGGCCAGCTCGTGCTTCAGCTGCTCCTCCATGGCGATGTGGATGAGGCGCATCTGCCGAGCATCTTCGGTGGCGTTGCTGATCAGCACCTGCAGGTCCTGGATGCGGGTATGGTGGATGTTCACGTCATAGGAGAAGGTCCTGTTCATGGTGTCCACAGCCCCGCTGACGGCCGTCACCTGGTCGCTCAGGCTCTCCACCCTGCTGCCCAGGTGGCTCAGGAGGTGGTCGTGGTGCTGCAGCAGCAGCCGGCTGCTGTTGCCTTCCACGGAGAGCTTGTACATCTCCTGCTGAGCTGTGTCGCTCTGCTGGGTCAAGCTGTCCCAGAGGTTGGACACTGCCTTGTCCGTTTGGCTGGCCTGGGTCTGGAGGCTCCAGAGAAGCCCTTCCAGCTTCTGCAGTGACCCCGTCATGAGGAACAAGGAGTCTGAGTGGTTCTGCAGGAGGTCCTGGAGCCTCCAGATGTGATCCAGCACGTCCCCCTTCAGAGGTAGGTGCAGCAGCTTCAGCTGCATGTCCCGAAAGCTCTCGTTGAGGCGGTTGACGTTCCCCATCAGCGCCTTCAGGTCCTCGGGGGAAGTCTGTGGTCTGGAGACTGCAAGGGATGGAGAGGAGGGGGCATCAGAAACCACCCATGGAGGTGGGGACCCTCCTGGGAGGTTCAACCCCATCTCCTCCCACGGAGCACTTGGGCATCCCCCCGTTCCTTGGTGCTTGGAGGTGGAAGGCCTACCTCAAACCCCCAAAGCTTCACCCCATCAGCCCCTCTTCCACCCCACAGTTTTCTCCATGGTTTTCATTTCCATTTTAACACCAGGTTTCCCTTCTGGCTGCTCCTCCCGGGCCTGAGCTCAGCCCCTTGCTCTACAAAGACCATCAGGTGGGCTCGGCAGGGATCGCTGGGATCGCTGTCAGCCTCCGAGGCCCACATCCCGCATCCCAGGGCTGCCAGGGCTCTTCCCTAGGGAGGGAAGGAGGGAGGGACCCTACCCTGGTCCAAGAGCATCCACATCCCGCATCCTGGGGCTGCCAGGGCTCTTCCCCAGGGAGCGAAGGAGGGAGGGAAGGAGGGAGGGAACCCCACCCTGGCTCAAGAGCATCCACATCCTGCATCCTGGGGCTGCCAGGGCTCTTCCTGAAGGAGGGAAGGAGGGAGGGACCCTACCCTGGCTCAGGAGCATCCACATCCTGCATCCCGAGGCTGCCAGGGTTCTTCCCCAGGGTGGGCAGGAGTGGGGGGACCCCCCCCTGGCCCAAGGGCATCCACATCCCACATCCCAGGGCTGCCAGGGCTCTTCCCGAAGGAGGGAAGGAGGGAGGGCCCCTCCCCTGGTCCAAGAGCATCCACATCCTGCATCCCGAGGCTGCCAGGGTTCTTCCCCAGGGTGGGCAGGAGTGGGGGGACCCCCCCCTGGCCCAAGGGCATCCACATCCCACATCCCAGGGCTGCCAGGGCTCTTCCCGAAGGAGGGAAGGAGGGAGGGCCCCTCCCCTGGTCCAAGAGCATCCACATCCTGCATCCCGAGGCTGCCAGGGTTCTTCCCCAGGGTGGGCAGGAGTGGGGGGACCCCCCCCTGGCCCAAGGGCATCCACATCCCACATCCCAGGGCTGCCAGGGCTCTTCCCGAAGGAGGGAAGGAGGGAGGGCCCCTCCCCTGGTCCAAGAGCATCCACATCCTGCATCCCGAGGCTGCCAGGGTTCTTCCCCAGGGTGGGCAGGAGTGGGGGGACCCCCCCCTGGCCCAAGGGCATCCACATCCCACATCCCAGGGCTGCCAGGGCTCTTCCCGAAGGAGGGAAGGAGGGAGGGCCCCTCCCCTGGTCCAAGAGCATCCACATCCTGCATCCCGAGGCTGCCAGGGTTCTTCCCCAGGGTGGGCAGGAGTGGGGGGACCCCCCCCTGGCCCAAGGGCATCCACATCCCACATCCCAGGGCTGCCAGGGCTCTTCCCGAAGGAGGGAAGGAGGGAGGGCCCCTCCCCTGGTCCAAGAGCATCCACATCCTGCATCCCGAGGCTGCCAGGGTTCTTCCCCAGGGTGGGCAGGAGTGGGGGGACCCCCCCCTGGCCCAAGGGCATCCACATCCCACATCCCAGGGCTGCCAGGGCTCTTCCCGAAGGAGGGAAGGAGGGAGGGCCCCTCCCCTGGTCCAAGAGCATCCACATCCTGCATCCCGAGGCTGCCAGGGTTCTTCCCCAGGGTGGGCAGGAGTGGGGGGACCCCCCCCTGGCCCAAGGGCATCCACATCCCACATCCCAGGGCTGCCAGGGCTCTTCCCGAAGGAGGGAAGGAGGGAGGGCCCCTCCCCTGGTCCAAGAGCATCCACATCCTGCATCCCGAGGCTGCCAGGGTTCTTCCCCAGGGTGGGCAGGAGTGGGGGGACCCCCCCCTGGCCCAAGGGCATCCACATCCCACATCCCAGGGCTGCCAGGGCTCTTCCCGAAGGAGGGAAGGAGGGAGGGCCCCTCCCCTGGTCCAAGAGCATCCACATCCTGCATCCCGAGGCTGCCAGGGTTCTTCCCCAGGGTGGGCAGGAGTGGGGGGACCCCCCCCTGGCCCAAGGGCATCCACATCCCACATCCCAGGGCTGCCAGGGCTCTTCCCGAAGGAGGGAAGGAGGGAGGGCCCCTCCCCTGGTCCAAGAGCATCCACATCCTGCATCCCGAGGCTGCCAGGGTTCTTCCCCAGGGTGGGCAGGAGTGGGGGGACCCCCCCCTGGCCCAAGGGCATCCACATCCCACATCCCAGGGCTGCCAGGGCTCTTCCCGAAGGAGGGAAGGAGGGAGGGCCCCTCCCCTGGTCCAAGAGCATCCACATCCTGCATCCCGAGGCTGCCAGGGTTCTTCCCCAGGGTGGGCAGGAGTGGGGGGACCCCCCCCTGGCCCAAGGGCATCCACATCCCACATCCCAGGGCTGCCAGGGCTCTTCCCGAAGGAGGGAAGGAGGGAGGGCCCCTCCCCTGGTCCAAGAGCATCCACATCCTGCATCCCGAGGCTGCCAGGGTTCTTCCCCAGGGTGGGCAGGAGTGGGGGGACCCCCCCCTGGCCCAAGGGCATCCACATCCCACATCCCAGGGCTGCCAGGGCTCTTCCTGACGGAGGGAACCCACCCCAGCTCCGGAGCCCCCTTCCCCCCCTGCCTCTGCATGCCCGGTGGGACAGAGCTCCCGGCCATCCAGGCACCCACCCCAAACCTCCCCCGGCCTCGCACCAGCTCCCAGAGCACCGAGATGGGGTTGGGAGAGGGAACCTGGAAATTTGGGGGGACCCTCTTACTCTCAGCAGCTTCCTATGCTGGGAAGCCCCAGCAAGCCCAGTAGCACCCAGTAAAGCCCAGTCCCAGACCCCATCGCGCCTTGGCGCCCCCCAAAAACGCCGATCCAGGCGGGGAATATCATCTTCCCCCTCCGCCTCGCATTGGCGCTGGGTCTCCAAGGCAGCCCGGCGCGGGGGGCTCAGAGCCAAACCCACACGAATAATGAGATTTTTTTTAAATTTTTTTTTTAAATAAATAATCCCCATTGTTCTTTAAGCTGCGGTGGGGCTTCGGCTGGCACGCCGCCGCGGGCTGGCCCCGCCGTGCCTGGGGAGGGGGCTCGTGGGTGCCATAACGGAGCCGAGCACCTTCCAGGCACCGCAGGCATCTTTCCACCATTAATTAGCCCCTGTTAATTAATCCCGCTGCTGGATTGTCCCAGTTTCCCAGGCTGGGCTGCCAGCTCAGAGCCACGGGGATGCTGTTGGGTCCCCTCCGTGTGTCCCTGCTTGTCACCTGCAGGGGGGACATCTCAATGTCACCGGTTATCGCCCGTCCCTGCCACGCCAGGCACCCAGGCGGGCGCCGTCTCAGGGGAGCCTTTGCCCATGGGGGTTCACAGCAAGGGAAACAATCAAGGGACGTGGCCACAGCCACGCTGAGAGGGGACAACCGGCAAGGCAGGACCTTGGGAGAAATCGCCATGGGGGTGGCGAAGGGCTGGGTGCTGCCGCCTTCTGCAGGGGTGACCAAAGCTGCTCCGTTGAGGTCTTTTGGGTGGACCCAGGGCGCCCGTGATGGGTGTGGAGACAACCACGGCTTTCGTGCAAGGGAACCAAGGAGCAAAGCAACCCTGTGGGGCCAGCACGAGGAGAAATAACCCAAATCCCAGGTTGGTGGCCGAGGGCTGGGAAGCGCGGGTGAGCTCCCCCCTTTGCACCTGCAGTCAGTTGCAAAGCCTGCGGCATTCCCCGGATTCCCATAAATCACGTCCAATAACCAGCTGGGATCCCTGCAGCTCTCCTCTGCCCAGCACCGCAGCCACCAAGCCAGGCTGCTCCGGAGCATCCCGTAGCCAAAACCACGCCGGGAAGCTTCCCAGCAGCAACACCTGCAGCCTGGGGCTGCTCCGTGCATGCACGTTCATGCAAGCCAGCAGCTCTCTTGCCGCCCAAATCTTCCCATTCCTACTGTCCACTCGCCGGGTGGGTAGGATGGGCTAAATCCTGCAGCCAGGCAGAGGCCCAGACCAGGGCTGCCGGCGCAGGGGCTGAGCCCGGGGAGCAGAACATGGGCGTTGTGAGCCCCTAACGCCCTCCTTGGTTTCTGTTCTTTGCAGGAAATCAAGGGCTGGGAGCTGGCATGGCGCAGAGTTGCTGGGAGCCCGGAGCACAGGCATAAATGTGTGCATGTGGCTCACGTGCACGCGGCTCACGTGCACGCGCACACGCTCCCACGCGCCTGCAGGCGCGGGGCACAGCACAGGTACTCACGCACACGCGCTCAGGCGTGCCCGCACACCGTGCACACGCGTGCCTGCGCACACGCATGCGGCACAGAGGCATGCACACACATGCACGCACCCGGCACCTACGTGTACACGCGTGTGCATGCACACAGCGTGCACAGGCCCGATGCGCACAGCGCATGCTCACGCCTGCAGGCACGCAGTGCACAGTGGCAAACACACGCAGCATGCATGTGCACAGTGCACACACGCGTGCAGGTGGTGCACACGCACAAATGCACCCAACACGTGCACGCAGGCGCATGCATATGCACACATATGTCCACCCAGCACATGCATGCACACACATGCATACGCACACACATGTGCACCCAGCACAAACACACACAGGCAATCACACAAGTGCACCCAGCACAGACGTACACACACACACACGTGCATGCACATGTGCACCCAGCACAGATGCACGCATGCACACAAGCACCCAGCACAGACACACACGCATGCATGCATACGTGCACCCAGCACAGACACACACACGTGCATGCACACATGTGCCCAGCACAGATGCACACACACACGTGCACGCACATGTGCGCCCAGCACAGATGCACACATGCACACGCATGCACACATGCACCCAGCACAAACACACTCACATGCATGCACACATGCACCCAGCACAGACACACACACACATGCACCCAGCACAAACACACACACGTGCATGCACACATGCACCCAGCACAGATGCACACACACATGCACACATGCACCCCGAACACGCACACACACACATGCACACGTGCACCCAGCACAGACGCACACACACACGTGCACCCAGCAAAGATGCATGCACAGATGGGTGCACACGTTCACCCAGTACAGATGCACACACGCACGCATACACACATGCGCCCAGCAAACACACACACATGCATGCACATGTGCACCCAACACAGATGCACACACAGACTCATGCACACGTGCACCCAGCACACACACACATGTGCACATGGGCACCCACCACAGATGCACACACACAGGCATGCACACGTGCACTCAGCACAAACACACACACGTGCATGCACACATGCACCCAGCACAGATGCACACACACATGCACACATGTGCCCAGCAGATGCACACACACACATGCACATGTGCACCCAGCACAGATGCACACACACATGCACACATGTGCCCAGCAGATGCACACACACACATGCACATGTGCACCCAGCACAGATGCACACACACATGCACACATGTGCCCAGCAGATGCACACACACACATGCACATGTGCACCCAGCACAGATGCACACACACATGCACACATGTGCCCAGCAGATGCACACACACACATGCACATGTGCACCCAGCACAGATGCACACACACATGCACACATGTGCCCAGCAGATGCACACACACACATGCACATGTGCACCCAGCACAGATGCACACACACATGCACACATGTGCCCAGCAGATGCACACACACACATGCACATGTGCACCCAGCACAAACACACACACACACACGTGCACACGTGCACCCAGCACAGACACACACCCACACACAGACACACCACACACACACACACA
>NW_009260618.1:372187-373742 GCF_000687185.1 Egretta garzetta | reverse complement strand
CCCACCCCAAACACCCCCACACGCATGCCCCCATGCACCCAGCAGATACACACACACATGCACACGTGCACCCAGCACAGACACACACACACACACATGCACCCAGCACAAACACACACACGTGCATGCACACATGCACCCAGCACAAACACACACACGTGCATGCACACGTGCGCCCGGCACAGACGCACTCCCTGCTACAGACACCCCAAATACCTGGCCTGGCAGCGCTGGGGGTGAGCTATCGGTCCCCAAAGGGCCCCGTGAGCAGCTGCTCCCTCCGCCACTTGTGCTGGGGACGTGCCATCTCCCTGGCTGCTGTCCCCACCAGCGTTTCAAGGCGAAAAGCTTTGCAAGAACCCCATGGTCCTCCCCCCAAAGCCCT
This sequence comes from Egretta garzetta, assembly GCF_000687185.1. Lineage (NCBI taxonomy): Eukaryota > Metazoa > Chordata > Aves > Pelecaniformes > Ardeidae > Egretta > Egretta garzetta. The sequence goes on along the minus strand of NW_009260618.1, from coordinate 373,357 downwards.
TGCAGGCCCTTCCGCTGCAGAGCAGCACCAGCCCTGCGCACGGTCACGCCTCGCACGCGTGCCCGCGGGTGTGAAAGGCTCTAAAAAGCCAAGGGCGTCGAAGGAAGGGAGCGAGAGGGAGCCCTAAAGGGGCGGGAGGCGGGGGCGGTCCCCGGGGGTAAGCTGTGGAACAGCTCGCTGCAGGACAGGTGGAAAAGTGCGGGGAGGGAACTGCCCTGAGGTTGCTAAATATACATATATTTACATATAGGCATACATATAGGCACGCAGCGTGGTGCAAACGTGCATGCACGCCCCCGCCCGCTCCGCACATCTGCCTTGCAACCCTGAGCTGTGCACGCACAGACGGACGCACGGACGGATCACCAGGTTTAATTTCCTTCTGTAAGTACGTTTCCAAGAAGCAAGTTGCTGAAACTATGATGCAAGACCATCTTCATGAAGACTTAACGTATGAACATCTGAGCTGAAATCAGCTCAGCCAGAACTTAACATTGGATCTTAACATTGAATTTGGACATAAAAACCGACAAGCTTATCTTTTGTCATTAATAATTCCCCTTTGTTTCTTACTTTTTTAATACGCTCCTGTTTCCTTTCCTCCTTTTCCTCCCTTTCTCCTCCCTTTCTCTCCTGTTTCCCCATTTCCCTTTCCTCTATGTTTGGTTTTCGTTCCCTTATTCCTCCTTCATGGCTTTAGTCCTTCTCATTTCAGAAGTGCACTCCATTTTACACTTACACCATTAAGTAACCCAGACCAGTAAGCAGGAGACCAGGCTAGAAATACAACATGAAACTTCCTGGTAAGGCAGGCCAGAATGTCCATTTGCATTACATTAATGTTTTTTCTGCCCCCAGGCACCCCCCCACACCCCCAGCGCGCTGCAGGCCCCGGGCAGAGCTCCCCCATGCACCCGGAGCCCGTGCAGGCACCCGCGCCCTCACGTGCACCCCCAAATCTCTCTCCCCTCTGTTCAGGCTCACCTACAGCCAAGGTGCTGCCGCACGCGCGTCGCAAGGGGCGATTTTCACCATCCCTGGGAAACGCAACCCCCCCGTCCCCAGGACTGCAGGAAACCAAGAGGCTGCAGGCAAAGTCTTGCAGGACACAGCGTGCTCGGGATTTGGACCCAGCTCTGAGCCCCCGGCCATTGCTATCGTCCCCTGGGT
>NW_009260618.1:367740-371740 GCF_000687185.1 Egretta garzetta | reverse complement strand
GGGGGCTCTGCTGCCCCCATCCCCGCCAGCATCCTCAGAGCGTGAATTTGGGGGCTACAGCTCTGGAAAAGGGAGGGTGCTCACTGCCTTGGACGCCTCTGCCAGCAACCAGGAGTGCCAAGCACGGAGACCTGCTCGCTCTCAAAGCAAATATAAGGATGGAGACGGGGTGCGGGCGGGACTGCCATCCCCATGCGCCGTTCAGATGGCGACATGAAGGCGCTTGGCTCGTTAGCCAGTTCCTAACGAGCCCTGCCTGGCCTCCTGCCGCTGCTGCAGAGCAGCTCCAGGGCTGGGTGCATGGGGTGCATGGGATGCATGGGGTGCATGGGATGCATGGGATGCATGGGGTGCATGAGGTACGTGGGGTGCATGGGGTGCACGGGCATGGGGCCAGGCAGAGATTAGGGTTCCAACACCAAAGTGCAGGTCTGAGCATGCAGGCGGCTGGGATTTAACCCGGACCTTGCAAAAAAAGCCAAGACCAGCATCCTAACCTTGGGCTAGGTGCCTTTTTAGTGGATGGGGGGGGTCAGGGACAGGGGGGGGAAAGGGAGTGTGCATCCCCAGGAGCCAGAAAACCGCTGCCAGGCTTGTGAGAGAGGATATCAAAAGCAGGCTGCATTGCAACCACCCCCGCTCCCCTGCTGAAAACATCCTGTTTCCACAGCGCCGGGGTGGTACGCGGTATTTTTAGCAGTTTACTCCTTTTCTAACCCATTTCCACGGAGCCAGGTGCGAGTCGCAAGACACCTGCCCAAATGACGCCCCTGGGGGGGGGGAGCTGCCTCGCCAAACCCACCAGGTTCCCGTGCCGGGGACACCAGCACGTGTTGGGGGGTTATCTCCGGGGGGGTGGCTCCCCTGCAATGCCCCAGCCCTGCCGGGAAGCCCCGGGGGGTGTGCAAGTGCATGTCTGTGCTTTCTTTTGGGGTATTTCCCTCCTTTTCCATGGGGAGGATGGGAAGCGGCATCCCTGCCCCGTGTTGCTGGCCCTGGGATGAAGGGATGCTGGCGGGGCCCAGGGGCACGGTTTCCCCATCCCCCTTGCCCAGGTGAGAGTGGCTTTTTGGGGAGCAGGGGGGGGTATCACAGCTCCAAGTCCCCCCCCCGAAGAGCATCAGGTCTGGAGCTGAGCACCCAGCACTCGTGCGCGCCGGGTGGGATGGGGTCTGCTCGAGGTGGGACCCGCCCTGAGCCCGCAGCACAAAGTGGGGTTTTCCATGGGAAAACGAAGCCCTCGGCGGTTAAGGGCGCGCACGAATACCCAGTCCCCGTCCTCTGAGGACCATCAGCTCCAGGGTTGAGGTTTTGGCCACAGACACCCAAAGCCAGGGACCGTCAGGGCTGAGTCCCGGGGCTGCACCTCTTGGGGGGCCATCTCCGGTCAATGAGCTGCTTTTCCTCATGCTGCAAGACCAGCCCGTGCCTTTGGTTTTCCTTGATGTGCTAAGACAGCTCCAGGCACCCGTGGTGGCACAGCTGGCTCCAGCACTCGAGTCAGCTACAGCCAAAGCCTTTAAGCTTGGCTTAAAGTTCAAGACATGCAGAAAGCAATGAGGAAAGAAATGATTTTTCACTTCATTTTGCCTTGTTATATTTTTTCCCCCCCCAAGACTGCAGTCCACAACCCAGGGGGTAGGGTGGTTTTACTGGGCTCTTACTGAAAGCTGCAATCTTGCCAGTCACGGGACTCCAGGAGGTGGGGCTTTGGCGATGACCAGGACCACGAGCACCCAGCCGGTGCCATAACGTTATTGTTATTGCTGGAGCTGCTTTCGGGTGAGCAGCTGTAGCTCAGCCCAGGACAAGGGCGCCCGTTCCGAGCTCTTTGCACAATTCATGGCATCCCTCGCTCCGGGTTTCGCCGGCCAACAGCAACATTAAAACAATGTAATGCAAGAAATAACTGGGAGAGGCTTCAACATTCCAGCAAAACCTTCTCTGTCCCTTTGCCAGCCCAGGAAAAAAAACTAAATCCACCCTTTGCAAGAGACACAGGCAGCCTGGACGGGGCTGGCATTGCGGCGGCTGGGGTTCAACGTGAAATCGCCCTCTACAAGTGCCTGAGAGGAGGGGGGAGCCGGGGGGGTCGGGCTCTGCTCCCAGGGAAGGGACAGCCGGGCAGAGGCGGTGCTGAGGGCCAGGGTTTGGGGGTGGGATGGCAGGGGTAGGGGAACGCTTGGGCTGGGGGAGCTTCAAGGGCTTTCCCAACCCAAACCATTCCATGATTCTATGACCCTATATCCATCGCGCAAAAAATCATCCCGAAGGGATAGCTCGGCCCTGCCCAGCCCCGGAGAGCAGCTAGTGGAGATTTGGGGCTGGAAAAGGGGGGTTCCCATATTTCCCCCCCTCCCCGGCTCATGGATGCTGTGGTTACAACTGGGAAAGGTGGGTGGGAAGCGAGGAGCTGGTCCTTGGTGGTGACATCTCCCACCCGAGCCTGCTGTGGCACCCATCCAAACCCCCCCCAGCCAGCAAAACCCCATATGGGGGTGGTATGGGTGCAAGAGGGGGGGGTTACTGGGACCATGGATTAAACCTGGTGTCTTCCCAAGATGCTTCCAGCGTGACGAGGGGGAAAACAAGGCAGCAGCACCACAGCCCACGTGGGATGCGTAGGCAGGGATGAGCTGGGGCTGGGGGCAATTACAGGCGTTGGTGAGCAGCTTCGTGGTCCTTCTGCTCACCAAAAAGTCCTGGGATGGGACTTGGCGGCACCGTGGGGGATTTGCTGTGTGAGGATAACACCCTGCCTGCGATCTCCATCGCCGATGGAGCCGGGGCTCATCCTTACCCCAAGCAAAACGGGGGCTTAGCGCAAACCCGTGACCTAGGGATGGGAATGATCCCAGTTCCTGAGCCTCCCCATGCCCAAAACCAGGATGCTTAGGGCCTGCAGCACCTCCGGCCTCGAAGCTGAAATCAGAACCGCTCCAGACGTGCTGGATGGAGCTGGTATGGGCTCGTGTCGTTGTCCCCATGGAGCTGGAAGCGGGGCGCGGGGGCGATGCCTGCCTTGGTTTGCAGCCACCGCTCCAGCGGTGGCTGCAAACCAAGGCAGGCATCGCCCCCGCGCCCCGCTTCTGCTGGATCCCATATTTTCCTTCCCTGGATGGCATGGAAAACCCTCCCAAACAGCTCTGCAGAGGCAGCAGGAACATGGTCCCACGCTCATGGCCAGACCCGGTTCCCATTGCACCGAGCTCCTGCACAGGGGGAGCATCACCCTGGGGTTCCACTGGACCACAGAGGGAGAACCCAAGCTCAGCCCTTACCTGCGAGGATGAAGACCCCGACGAGGATGAGGAAGACGAGGAGGTAGAGTCCCACCACAGCGTATTTCAGTGCTGCCAAGGAGCCCAGCCGGCTGCAGCGTCCTGCTGCCTTCATCCTCCGCCCGGGACCTGGGGGACAGAGCGGGGGGTCAGGGAGGGAGCATCACACCCCCAGCCCACCTGGGCTCCAGCTCCCGCCGGGAAAAAAAATATTGCAAATATAATTTTGGCAATGCCTTGTGTGCGCAGGCACCGCTCTGCATGCCCCGGTGTCAATCCGCATGGCTCTTTCCGAGCAGGGACCATGGATGCTGGCCCAAGCCCACGCTCCCAGCTGAAGGCTCGCATGCAACCAGGACCCCATCAGCAATGCAGGCAGCAGGGGGAGGCCTGATCCTGCCCGTGCTGGGGCTATGGGTCTGGAGTGGGGGCAGGCAGCCCAGGTTTAGCATGCGTGCATCCCTCCTCCCACACGGGCAGAGCTGGGGTGCAAAGGGCCCGGTGGGGATCCTGGGTGGGAAAACAGCAGCATCGCCCACCCTGGCCAAGCTGCCCCCCCCACCAGCTCCCACCATTCGCCCCATCCCCTGCCGTCCCTGCCTGCAGCCCTGGCAGGGGGCAGGCAGCAGGAAGGGGATGGAGGAAGACAGGACAGGGGGTGATGGCTTTAAACTGAAAGAGGGGAGATCCAGGCGGGATAGGAGGGAGAAATTGTTTGT
>NW_009260618.1:362732-367557 GCF_000687185.1 Egretta garzetta | reverse complement strand
ATCTCCAGAGAAGGAGACTCCACAGCCCCCCTGGGCAGCCTGGGCCAGGGCTCGGGCACCCTCACAGTCAACAAGTTCTTCCTCCCGTTCAACTGGAACCTCTTCTGCTTCAGGTTGTGCCCATGGCCCCTTGGCCTGGCGCGGGGCACCACCTGGAAGAGTCTGGCTGCGTCCTCGTGACCCCCACCCTTGAGATATTTGTAGGTGTTTCGAAGATGCCTGGATCCTGAAATCCTTGCCAGCCCCTGCCTGCCCCCCCCTGCACTGGCCACCATCCAGCACCAGTTGGACACTGGCACCAGCAGCCAGACCTGTGCGTGAAGGAGCTGGGGGTTTGTGAACAAAATAGCCAGGAGAAAAATGCAAGGGAAGAAAAGGGAAGGAACCCAGCAGCAGTGAAGTCATCTGGTTTGGGGCTTTGCACATGTTCAAAGCTTGAGCCCATGCTGAAATCTGGCCAGGTCGTGGTCTTAGGTGGGAGCTGGAGCCTGATCTGGATACGGACCCTGAACCCCTCTGTCCCTAGCCCCATGGCTGCGGGGATGCTCAGCCTGACGCCCTGGCTCTCCGGGAGACCCCGTGCTGCTGGGATGGGGTGCAGGGTGTTGGGTGCCTGCATTTTGGTGTTGGGCCCTTGCAGAAACACAAGGTTTCTGCAAGCGGCTGAGAACCAGCAACTTCATGCCAGGTCAACCAGCGCTGCCCAGTTCTGCCTCTTGCCAGATCCAAGATGTCTCCAGGGAGACACCAACAGAAAGTGGAGAAAGAGTCCAGAACTCCTACCCCTTGGCATTTGGGTGGCTCCATCCCATTGCTTTCTGCCCTTTAAGCCTCAAGGGACAGCGTCGCCCCAGCCCGGAGCCTGCATCAGCCCAGTAGGAAGGGTGAAGCAGGTTAAGCGTGGAAGCCAAACCTCCTGGGGAGTAGCCCACACTGGTCCAGGGCCAGGAGCAATGCCCGCTCCCAGCCAAGACCACCCCTGCCGGGCTCTGGGACCTCACCCCATCCCACCCCCCATCCATGGGGATCCCACAGCTCCCTGTGGGACCAAGCTGGTGCTTGAGGTGCCAGAGGTGGAGGGGTACAAGGGTTTGGGGGCGTTCCCAGCGTGGCAGGGACCCTTCCCCACTGCACCCTTGCCCTTGCCCACCGCACCCTTGCCCTTCCCCAGCTGCTGGCCCGTCTGTCCGTCCTGCTGGAGGACAGGGAGGTTTGCAAAAGCCTCCAGCCAGTGAAGGGTTACACTGGGTGTTTCGCTTAACTCAGCCCCAGTCCTGGGGCTCTGGAATGATAAAGTGCTGAGGTCAGGCTCGCTGACACCCAGAGGGGATCCCGTGGGGACGTGGGGTGCTCCAGGCACCCCAGCTCAGGTGCGAAAGGCGGTGCCGCTCCGCCGGGACCCCTCCATCTGCAACTCATTACCCGCACGCGGTTCCCATTTGCTGTCACCGGCCAAGCAGATGGAGCCGAGGGTTTCAGAATGAGGAAAGCTGCAATATTTTTCTGACATTAACACTTATATCAGGTCCTGGGAGACTCCGGGAGGAGCTGGCCCTGGGCCCCGACCCCCCCTCTTTGCCGCCCCCGGAAGAGCAGGAGGGACCGCAGCTGCGTAAGCAGGGTTTTCACAACAGCCCGCTCCGAGGAGCCCACGGGCGGGCTCCGGCCAGTAACCAAGGGGAAAAGCAAATATTTCTTCCCCCTGCCCATGCCCAGGGGAGCCAGAGCCGTGGCCCACCCGATCGGGGGGGTGCAGAAGTTGGGAGGCTGAAAGCAGCCTGGCTCATCCCCCGAGCCCTGGGGGGGAGTGGGGGGGTCCTGAGCTGCTGTCCTGGGGGTCATGGCAAGCACCAGGCTGCCACAGCAGCCCTCAGCCCCACACCGAGCGTTTTCTGTGAGCCCAGGAGGGGTTCGAGTGGTCCCATCCTCACGATGAAGCTCTCAGGGTTGACCTTGCCCCTGCCCTGCGTGGCCGCAGACCGGCCCGGGCCCCACAAGTCTCCTTCCAGCAACCTCTCCCGTGGGAATGAGGGTCCTTGGAGGGCCAGCTCTGCATTGGGGCAAGTTAGGGATCAGCAGATTTGCCCTGAGAGACACAGGACAACCTGCCAGAAAAACACCGAAGCCAGGGAGAGACCTTGAACCCTCCCTGCCATCACGCCGTGGAAGTGCAAGGTCTCTGCGTGGCCCTGGAAGGTGCCTGCTCTTCTCTCCCATCCCTCCCGGCATCACTCCCTCCAGGCTCCATCGCCTCCCTGCCACGTTTGCAGGGTGGCAGGGCACAGGGACAGCCCGCGGGCAGGATCTGCCCCTCCTTCTGCTGCAGGAAGGTGGGCAGAGGCTGCTGAGAGCGGGCGGACCCTTGCGGGGTGACCTCAAGTTTGGGGAATGGCGTCAGGGCTCAGCTTTCTCCTGGGAGGACTCAAAGCTGTCCCCATCCCGGGGGGGCTGGAGGGCAGGAGACATGCACGCAGCAACATCTCCTCTCGCAATCACGGCCGCGAGCCACCTGCACCATGCAAGCATCCAAAAGCAATTTGGCCAAGGCTGGGTGTTCCCAGCTCGCTCAGCGCCTGGATGCGGCCCATCCTGGCACGGGGGTTGCCCTCTGGAAACACCATGGGCTCTCCAGTGCATCCCACGTGCCTAAAACTAGAATGGTGAGTCCCCCATCGTCCCCATCCCATGCTTGTGGTGGGGGGCAGCAGTGCTGGGAAGCCTGCCCAGAGCAAGACCAGTTTCCCCAGCAGCCCCACAGGTCTCTAAGCGAAGCTGCCAGCGAAGGGGAATCTCGCACCTCCGCTTGAGCACCCCACTCTGCCACCCTGGCCGCTAAGGCATCGGGGAAAAAATCTGTTGGGGCTGTTTGCTTGGGGACCAAGCCTGGATCTGGTGAAGCGTGGGCAGCATTCCATGGGGCCAGAGCGAAGGAAAAGCGCTCAGCAGGTCCACGGTGGAGGCAGAAGCAAGCTAAGGCGTAGGGGAGATGCAGCCCCGGTGCTGCCGTCCCACCGCCCGGCATCTCTGGGCCAGGCCATGCACAGGAGTGGCAGAGCTTTGGAGGGGAAGGAAAAAAACCAAACCCCCCCAGAAAATCCAAAAAATCAACCTTTAGCAAGGAAAGCGACTTTCCCTGGAGCACAGCCCTGGTCGGTGGTGGAACCAAATGAGACCCTGGGCACCTCGAGAGGCCCATGGTGCCCCGGCTCTGCCATGCCCCCGTCGGACCAGAAAGGGAGAGCCACAGAAGCCTCCTTGCAATGGGATTCCCTGAGCGTTTCTCCCAGTGAGGCCATGCCGGCAGGTGAGGAGAAGTTTCCCACTCTGTTTGGGACACATTCATCATGGTGCTGCTTCCACCCAGGCACCCTGACCCCGGGCACCCCCCCTTCCTAGGGCAGGGATTGCTCCTCTGTTCTGGTTCCCTGGGACCCACAACCAGAGCTGAGCACCTAATTCAGCCCAGACACTTTTGCCTGCATGGGGCCAAATCGCTGAGCTGCTCCCTGAGCAGCCCAAGTCCCCACATACCCCCCCAGAAGCTCTCCAAGTTCAAAGCCCCCCCGCGCCCCCCGCCAGACCGAGGCGCTCGAGGAGCCCGGACTCACCGTCCTCGCAGAGGTTCAGTTTGGAAAGGTTCCTCCCCTCAAAGGGCTCCTCGAAGACGGAGCCGTTCTCCCTCTCGTTGAAGGTGTGAAGGTACAAGGCTTTGTTCTCCATCCTCCCGCTGCACGTGGGGAGCAGAACAGGCACGTGAGATGGTGCTCGGTGGCTATGGCATATCCTGAGGTGGCAAGGGGCCTGATCCTGGCTAATGCCCATCCCCTGCGTGGCTCTGGCACCATGGGCCAGTGCAAGGTGGTGTGGGCTGGTGCAGGGGACATGGACCCGCTGCTGAGGGACCCCTCTGCTCTCACTTGGCAAAGCTGACCACCACGTGGTAGACTTGGCAGCGTTAGGGTAACGGTTGGACTTGATGATCTGAAAGGTCTTTTCTAACCTAAACCATACTATGATTCTATGATTTTATGATTCTGTGATTCTAAGAGCTCAGCATGGCGGTTTCTTGACTTGCCCGTGGGCCAGGCTGGGCTCGGCAGTGCCCCGAACCAGGGCCAGAGCCTCTCAACGAATGCAGGGAGAAGCCAGTGGGCAAGCTCAGCGGGACCATGGGGCCACCACCTGCGTGGTCCTGCCTGCGTGCTTGCAGCTCAGCGAAATGCTCACCACCGACCCAGACCCCGTGCTCCTTGGCCAAGGAGGGGGCTCCTCCCGCCCCCCCCCCCTCAGCCACGTGCCCTGCCGGTGGCCAACCTGCTCGGTGTCCACTCCGGGCATGCCCTGGACGTCTGTTCTTCCCCGGGGCTGGGGAGATGGGGGCTCAGCCTATGCATGCAAGCCCCCCAGGACCTGTTTCACCCCAGGGGTTTGGGGTCCCCATGCACCCACACCACTTTTAGCTACCCCAGCACCCTGGCTGTGAGCTGAGGCCGCTCTCCCCATGGGCCTGATCCTGGTCAGGAGCTTTGAGTTGGGCTGGGCCTTGCCCTGCCACCAAGGTTTTATCACAGCACCCGGCCCAGGGAGGGGATCAGCCCCCAGCAGGGCTCTGGTATGGAAGGATTTAAAATCACCCGCTGAGTGGGACCTGCTGAGCACTCCCAAACTCATCCTCTGCGCCCAAGCGGCTCCCCCAGCTCCAGGCTCCCCTCGCTGTCAGCACATGGGTGCTGCCCTCCGTGGGGACCCCCAACTCCTGCCCGTCCCCCCCAAACCCACCTGGCTGGGAGCAGCCTGGGCAGGCAGCAGCACCCCCGGCCCCGGG
>NW_009260618.1:360416-362137 GCF_000687185.1 Egretta garzetta | reverse complement strand
GGTCCGGGCAGGAGGATCCCGGGGCACCGAGGCAGAAGGAGCCGTGGGGACAGGAGCATCCCGGGCTGTCCGGGCAGGAGGATCCCGGGGGTCAGGGGCAGAAGCATCTCGGGGGGGCCGGGGCAGGATCCTGGGGTACCAGGGCAGGAGCATCCCCCGGGGCGCTCGGCTTGGGCTGGGCCAGGGGACTCTCCCCGGGACACTGGGTGATGCAGCCCTGGAAGCCCTGCCCCGGGGCAGGAGGTGGGTCCCTGGGGCGGTCGGTGCCCCAGCTCCAAGGGGTCTCCGTGCCCAGGTCAGCCCACGGCGGGCAGGAGCAAGGGCAGCCCCCGGAGAGGGGAGAGGTGCTTGTCCCCCACTGCGCCTATGGGGAAACTGAGGCAGGGAGGACCAGCAGGAGCTGAGCTGACCCCAAAGCACTGCTGCTCCCAGACTTGGTGTGGGCCCTGCAGAGCAGCACAAGCCATGTGACTCAGGCCACTCGGGCTCGTAGCCCGATCCCCAGGACTCCCTGCCCTTACCCCAACCCCAATCCTGGAGCACCTTTCAACACCTCTACAGGGTCTGGTGGCACCATCAGGGGGGTGACTGCTGTCCCGTTGGGGCGTACTGCTCTCTTTCTGGGAATGCCGCTTGAGCGAGCACTGGGCAGACTGGGAACGTGGGGTCACTGCTGGCTTGGGTCCCCTTCACCACCCATAGGGTTGAGGGGGCCAGGAGAGTTGGGCTGCAGCGCGCAATGAGCCACTCGGTCCCCCAGATGCCATCAGGCAGGCCACGACAACACATTTCAGAAGCCTTAAACATACTGGGACCAAGAAAGACCTGGAAAAAGGATGGTGAGGCCTTGGGGGGAGAAGCTCTCCAGGGCTGCCAACGCACGGCTTGGGACACCAACCAAAGACACCCTGAAGGTCTGGGGCAAGGAAAGACAACGTGGTCCAGGTCTGAACAGCTCGGGGTAAGGGCTCGGAGCGCTGAGCTGCCTTTCCTCTCAAGAAGGCCAAAAGCATCATCAAAGCGAGCGCCGTTCAGGCCTGGCCAAACATCTGCAAACATTGCCTCAGTGAAACTGAAGCTGCGGCAAATAAAGGCAAATTACTGTAGAGTATTCCCAAGGTTTATCTTAACACAAAACGCCCGACCAAGCGGTCCGGTTACTTCTTTTGCATTAAAAAAAACCCCCAAACCCCCAACCAGTCACGAGTAATTCAAAAAGGTTGATATTTTATTGGATTTCAGGTAATTTCCAGCAGAGTTGTGCTTTTTGCATCTTTATGGCCTTCTCTGTTTATATGCCACGCAATAAATTTGCTGTTGGACGGCGCTGGGTTTGCTTCAGGCATAGGTGAGTCTCGGTCTGCTAGAAAACTGAAATCCGTGAGGAAAAAAGGGATTTACCTTTATAAAAAGGATAAAAACCATGCACAAGCTACGTCTCCTGGTGGACTATAAGCTGACCACGAGCCAGCAGGGTGCCCTTGGTGCCAAGAAGGCCAATGGCATCCTGGGGTGCATCAAGAGGAGCGTGGCCAGCAGGGCGAGGGAGGTTCTCCTCCCCTTCTACTCTGCCCTGGGGAGACCCCACCTGGAGCACTGGGTCCAGTTCTGGGCTCCCTGGGTCAAGAAAGATGAGGAACTCCTGGAGAGAGTCCGGAGGAGGGCAACTAGGATGATGAGGGGACTGGAGCATCTCCCCTGTGAGGAAAGGCTGAGGGAGC
>NW_009260618.1:349615-360376 GCF_000687185.1 Egretta garzetta | reverse complement strand
GAGCCCTGGCCCAGGCTGCCCAGGGGGGCTGTGGAGTCTCCTTCTCTGGAGATCTTCAACCCCCGCCTGGACGCTGTCCTGTGCCCCCTGCTCTGGGTGAGCCTGCTTGGGCAGGGGGGTGGCACTGGGTGAGCTCCGGAGGGCCCTGCCAGCTCCTACCAGTCTGGGATTCTGGGATTCTGTGACCTTCCAGTGCAATTGCATTTCAACTCGTACACATTATCTATCGTCCTATTCCCTGAAAGACGTTCAGCAAAGCAGCTGAGGCCCCTCCAGTGCTCACCAGCCAAGGCCAGCATGGGGAAAAGCCCCTTCACAAGGGGCTGGCAGATGTGATCATGGGACCTACAAGGGTTCCAGACCCACCTGGGTCCTTACGAGCCTGCATTTAAGCTACTGGATCCAACCCACAATGTCTCTGAAATTCCCACGTGCGTGACGGTCAACACAAAGAAGCCACGAACTCATTGGTTAAAAGTAATTAAGGATAAAAGCCAAAAAAAAAATATGAAAAAAAAGCAAAGACAGACTCTTCTTGCAGGTCTTTTTGGTCAGTCCAGCTGCCACCAGGATTTTGGCAAAGCCTGGATTTCTTGGCGTCTGGAAGACCGCAAGGAGAAGAGCAAAGTGAAACAGATTTAGTGGTTGGCTCCTTTTTTTTTTGCAGAAGGGGAAGAAAATGATAACGTATTCAGCAGAAATGAATGGGAACGCACACGTCTGCTCAGCGGTTGGTGGACCCCAGCTGTTTATTTAGGAATATATGGTGGGAAAAGATACACAGCACCCCAGGCCTGTCCCCAAGCCCTCTCCCACCCACCACATTTGTCCCAGGGAAGAGAAGTTGAACCATACCTGGCAGCACCCCAACCAGTTGGTCCCATGGACGAAAGGGGAGGCTGAGTGCATTGGAAAAATCCTTCTCCAGCATCTTGGTGATACGTTTCTGCCATCGCAGAGGACAGCAGCATTGGATGACAAGAGCCATTAAATCCCAGGAGCTCCCAGTTTGCACTATTATCCACTGGGACTGCCAAGGTTGCTAAGCTGGGCATACCCAAAAAACCTGCTGGGGAAACATCAAAACTCATCTTTCACACCCAAAGCAGATGAGGGGTTCGCTAGGTGAGTCTACCTCCCACCTAGGCGTCCATCATCTCCCGTCAAGCCAGCGTGCCAGGCCTTTGGCCAGCGTGAAGGAACTTCACTCAAAAAACTGTGATGAGTTTTGGAGTGTGTGACCACAGCCTGGATCCATTGGGTCTCAACACACCCGAATGATCTGAACGGCCAGAGATGGGGTGGAAGAGCTGATATTAGGTCAGAAATCAGGAAAGGAAGGGACCAAGCTCAGAAATTACTGCCTAAAAAACTATCATTTTGCTTGCTAAGATGGCAAAGTTGGGCTTGGGGACAACCAGGGAACTGAATCCAAACAAACATCAGCTGAAGCTGATCAAGAGCTCATTTTCTCATGGAAATTTAGAATCATAGAGTCATGGAATGATTTGGGTTGGAAAAGCCCTTTAAGGCCACCAAGCCCGACCGTTCCTCCAACACTGCCATAACACTTCCAAAGACCATCACATCTATAACATTGCAGGACAAACCTGCATCTCGCACAACCGCTCTGTCACCTCAGCAGCTACGTCCTGCATGGCCCATCAAATGTCACGGAGCATTAAAAGCGCTCTGTGGTGACCACCAGTAATTTGTCTGTCACACCTGCTGAATGGACAACAGCGGGTTTTGGAGCGTCACTCACTGTCAGATCCTGGATCTGGCTCTTCGTCGCCTCCTTTGCTTTCTCAAACGTCTCCCACCCTGCCTCCACCTCAATGTCGTGTTCCGGATGGGTTTTTATCTGCTCACATGTCTCCTTCCTGCTAATCTGAGCAGCCCCTCTTGCAACGATGGGAAACATCAACGTGCTGACGTTGATGCTAAAGCCACGCTGGTCTCTCGGCCTGGAGACTTCTGAAACAGAATAAAAAGGCGACATTTCAGACACGGGAGAAGGAGGATTTTAAATCATAGAATCATAGAATCACAGAATGGTTTGGGTGGGAAGGGACCCCCAGAGCCCACCCAGCCCAACCCCCCTGCAGGAGCAGGGACACCTTGAACCACATCAGGTTGCTCACAGCCCCGGCCAACCTGGCCTGGAATGTTCCCAGGGATGGGGCCTCCACCCCCTCTCGGGGCAACCCCTGCCAGGGTTTCACCACCCTCACTGGAAAGAATTTCTTCCTTAGATCCAGTCTAAACCTCCCCTGCTTCAGTTTAAAACCATCCCCCCTTGTCCTGTCACAGCATGGGGAGGACATTGGTCCTATCTGGCATCTAAAGGTTCCAGGTTTTTCATCCATATTAAGATCCCAGCTTTCTTCAGCAAAGAAGAGACTGTGCTCCCAGTAAAGCACAGCTTGAAAACGCAGCCAAAGAGCAACCAGGCTATGGGAGAGGGAAAGGTTGAGCCATCCCCACTGCAAGCCTTCGGGAAGAGGACTCCTGGGCATGAGAGCTGGTCCTGCCTTTGGGCAGGGGGATGGATGAGGCCATGGACAACCCTCCCAGACCTGCACCCCCCCAAAATGAACAGAAATGGAGAAAAGCAATGGAAAGCAATGCTGGCAGAGCGACCTGCAGTAACTCCTGGCCGGCTGGGAAAGGGCAGCGAGCCAGGTCACGCACACAATTAACCTTTTGCTAATTTGAGGGAGAGCCAGGCGTGACGTTCATCAGATGACAAACCCTTTCTCTTGTGGTTGGTGGGGAAAGTCCACTTTTTGGAGGGGTGCAGGGGTCAAAGAGTTAGGGCGAACTGCAGCATCTCAGCCAGACACCTTGGCCCTCGGACAGCCCTGGGGGAGATCAACATCTCATGAGCAAGGAGCAAAGAGCTCATGCACCCCCAGGGGAGCTGCTGAGGGTCACAGCTAGGAGATGGGGGGTCCCAGCGTGTCCCACCGCCTGCCCACCTCCGGACTGTGCTGCTGCAAGGGGCAGGAGCCTGCATGCAAGTAGATGAGAAGGAGACGGGGAACGGGAACAAATGGATCATACAGGGGTCATGGTCTTGAGGACTTTAAGAAACACTGATTCATATCCTGAGCCCTCCAGGGGTGAGGCTCCTGCATTGCACCAGAGCCCTGCATCCAGCGAACGCCTCCCAGTCTAACAGGGATCTGAGTAATAGGAATAAATATCCTGCTGGCAGGCAGGCAGGGAAGTCATCCTCATCACCGCATGCTATTTGGAACCAATGCCTGCACTTTATAGCTTTTGTTACGACAGGCCCACAGTAGGCAGGGCACTGCGAGCACCGGCAGCAGCGATGCCGGGCCATCACGGTACCCATCTCCTCTTCCGTGAGGACCACAGGGTCCCAGTGATCTTGGCCCTGATGGTGAAAACTGCCTGGTAATGGATTATAGGATGAGGGGGAATGGTTTGAAGCTGTGCCAGGGCAGGTTTAGGCTAGACATTAGGAAAAACTTCTTCACCAAAAGGGCTGTCAGGCTCTGGAATGGGCTGCCCAGGGAGGTGGTCGAGTCCCCATCCCTGGAGGTATTTAAAAGAAGGACAGATGAGGTGCTGAGGGACAGGGATTAGTGGTGGGATGGCAGGGTTAGGTTAAAGGGTGGACTCAATGATCTTAAAGGGCTTTTCCAACCAAAGTGATTCTGTGATTCTATGAAAACCTGGTCTGACTTCTGCAGCACCTCCAAGTTGCCAGGCAGGCTCTTCTAAAGCACACAAACGTCCCTCCAGTAGTGCAAGGATGCTCATGCCACTGCAATTCACCGCAGCAGCTCAGGTACCGGAGGGCATTGATGCAATGGGCACCTCCAGCCCTCCCTGCTCCTCCCAGGGAACCTCCTGGCCTTCACCCTCGACCTGCTCTGCTTCAAACCTCCTTCACGTTTCCAGTTGTCATCCTTTGTGCCCTCTGCTGTTGGCTTTGCTCTAGGGACCTTCCGGTCTTTTTGGTTGTTTGGTGATGGGAATAACTATGTGGGTATCTACACCATAGGCACACGCTGAGACAACCAGGTGTCACGGGAAGAACGATGCTCTTCGCTCATACAAGACAAGCAACGATATATTTTATTGATGTAAACCAGCGAGTTATCCCCTGGCTCCCCCCTCCTCTCAGGCAGTTGTAGGGAGCGATGAGGGCTCCCCTCAGCCTCCTCTGCTCCAGGCTGAACCCCCCCAGCTCCCCCAGCTGCTCCCCAGCAGCCTGGGGCTCCAGACCCCTCCCCAGCTCCGCTGCCCTTCTCTGGACACGCTCCAGCCCCCCCAGGTCCTTCGGGGAGGGAGGGGCCCAACCCTGACCCCAGCACTCGAGGGGCGGCCCCCCCAGTGCCCAGCACAGGGGCACGCTCCCTGCCCTGCTCCTGCTGGCCACACCACTCCTGAGACAAGCCAGGATGGTGCTGGCCCTCTTGGCCACCTGGGCACCCTGCTGGCTCATATTCAGCCGCCTGGTGACCAACACGCCCAGGACACCCTCTTTGCAGTGGTGCCCAGCGCCAGGACAAGGGGCCATGGGCACAACCTGAAGCAGAAGAGGTTCCAGTTGAATGGGAGGAAGAACTTCTTGACTTTGAGGGTGATGGGGCCCTGGCCCAGGCTGCCCAGGGGGGCTGTGGCGTCTCCTTCTCTGGAGATATTCAAAGCCCGCCTGGATGAAGTCCTGTGTAGCATGCTCTAGGAGAACCTGCTTGAGCAGGGGTGTTGGACTGGGTGATCTCCCGAGGTCCCTTCCAACCCTTGCGATTCTGTGATTCTGTGACATCTAGGGCTGCCACCCAGGGGTGCGCAGCTGCTTACGGGGTAGCTGTCAGGTTTGTGGTGTTTGGCGCAGCAGCCACCAGCGGGGCTGTACGAGCCTTCGGGCGTTGATAACCCCATTAAACACCACCTCCCCTCTGGTTTCTGACCTGGCCACACCAGTGACTTGTATGGGGAGTGGGTTCTGGAGGGAATTTGTCGTTTCTCCAAACCAGCTATAACTTCAGAAATTCCATTTCGTGCCGCAGCAGAGATCGGATGTGGTGTACGTCAGTGATGTTTGGCTCCGGGAGGGCTGGGGCTGTGTGAAACACATGCACCGGAGCCTCCCAATTTCCGACAGGGTTGGGACGGGTGTTGGAGCTGAAGGTCCACACACTGCCATTCGGCAGGCGCCAGGTTTAAAACATCGAAACCTGACATATTTTCATGGTGACCTTTAATTGCAAAGCGAGTGGTGGCCATGTGCTTCTCACCCAGGAGCCACAACTTGACCTTGGCAGCTTGGCACACAGCGCTGGCTCCGTTCACACCGGTCATCTCAGCTCTTTGCCGTCCGGATTGCACGCCCAGCTTCTCAGCATCTCCTTGTGTTAGTAGTGAAATTTGTGCTGCCGTATCTATTGAAAACGTCACCAATTGTCCTTGAGGACCCACTGGAATTAAAATGTATGGGCCATCATCACCCACTTCCCAGACAGGCAGGCCCAACTGCCTTTTGGCTCCGTGCCCTGCAATTCCTCTCTAGGGGGGAGGAAGGGGTCGTCTCCCTCTCTGGGGACTGGCACCGGAGGAGTTGAACACCTCCTTGCTTTCAGGGTTATCTCATTTCTGGAATGCTTCAATCAGACTCAAGATAATGCTCAAGACTGACCTTGAATCCCAGCTCTGGGGATGCCTAGGGCTAACGTGCTCCTCCATATGTGTAGGTGCTCTTCAAAGGCTTCCCAGTTATGCCAGTTGTCACAAGCCCATACTTCTGGGAAGCTGGGACTCAGGGTTCACTCCATGCTTCCGTAAATAATGGGCGATATTCGTTGCCATCCTGCTGACTACGCCAGTTTGTCATGGGAGGAGCGATGCCCTTCACTGTCACGAGAGAAGCAATGATATATTTTATCAATGTAAACCAGCGAGTTAACAAGGTTCAATGGTAACTGCGACAGTGGTTTAACGAGATTGGATGGCAAGGCAGCCTTGATTCTTTACGGCATAGAGGACAAGGTCGAACAAAATTGTCGGGGACACCCCCCCATTGAGTCATGAGGTTCAGAGGGGACCCCCTTGCTTTCTAAACTCCTTCTCAGAGAGGAGTTGAGGGGGTTATCTGCTTAGGGACATGGTTTAGTTGCTTAGGGACAGAGTTTAGTGGTGGGATGGCAGGGTTAGGTTAACGGTTGGACTTGATGAGCTTAAAGGGCTTTTCCAACCTAAACCATTCTGTGATTCTATGATTCTGTTGCTGGGGGAGCACATCAGCCCAGCAGGTCCAGCTTCTGCTCGGTGCATGGCATGGCTGCACCAGGCTGTGAGCTCCACCACCAAGCTGGGAAACGGGCCAAAGCACAGCAAGTGTTTGGGGGCAACGGGAGGTCACCAGCAGGCAGCTGGAGACAAAAAAATGCCATTTTTAAGGCAGAATCTGCCAGGAAACAGCTGCCAGGAGCTGCGGCTGTGGGAGCTTCTCAGGGGAACAAGAAGCAGCAATGCAGGTTTATGGAAAACGCAAAGCAGGGTGATATAGAAATGCATAAGCTATGTAGCACACGCACACATGTATGAAAATCTTACAAAAGCTCCCAAACCATTCCATGATTTGATGATTCTGTGATTTCTTCTTGCACCCCTCCTCCAAGTCTGCCTTCAACCCCACCCGCACAGGGCTCTTGGGCGCCTTTGGGCATCGACCCCACTGAGCCCTGCTGGGCACTGCGGAACTTGGTCTGTTTGGGACAACCCAAGGGAAGACCAGGGGAAAGCAAAGCTTCCTCCTTTCTGCTCCAGACAGCTGGGTCTCGCTGAAATAAAGGTCCCTGGGCAAGGCGGTGGGTGGAGAGGGCATTGCAGCCCCCCACGCTGCTTCTCCCCATCGCTCCCAAACTCTGAAGCTGTCCCTGTCCCTGTCCCCGGCCAGCCCGTGCTGTCCTGCTAAATAGAAAAAGGAGGCTGAGGGGAGCCCTTATCGCTCCCTACAAAACAGGAGGGGGTGTGGGGGGGTCAGGCTCTGCTCCCAGGGAAGGGGCGATGGGACGAGGGGCAGCGGCCTCAAGTTGTGCCAGGGCAGGGTGAGGTTGGGCATGGGGAACAATTCCTTCCCCTTGGGGCTGTCAGGGGCTGGAAGGGGCTGCCCAGGGAAGGGGTCGAGTCCCCAGCCCTGGGGGGATTTAACAGCCGGGCAGAGGCGGGGCTGAGGGCCAGGGTTTGGGGGTGGGATGGCAGGGGTAGGGGAACGGTTGGGCTGGGGGAGCTTCAAGGACTTTGCCAACCCAAACCATGATTCTATAAATCATGTTCTCCTCACTCCACCACAGAAGGAATGGGAGGACGAGGTGAGGAGTCTCTTCAACCTTCTGAGATGCAGAAACTTCTCAGAAAGGGGCGCGCTCCTGCGATGGAGATCAGCCGGTGGGTGAGGGATTCCCCAGTTGTCCACCCAACTCTAAGGGGACTGAGACAGTGGAAACCCAGATCCTGGACGCATCCATCCAGAAGCAGGATGGCAGCAACGGGGTCAGAGTGGTGGACAAAACCGCTCCATGGGGAGCAGATGTGGCTCTGGCCCCTGGTCAGGCACGTGGAAGTGACTCTCCCTATGTCAGATCTGGTGGCCAAATGTGTTGTCTTCATGGACATCCCAGGGTCAGGCAATGACAATGGTAAAAGGGATGAAATGTGGAAAGAGGTGACTGGCAGGTTGTTCTGCGTGGGGAAAACGCGTTTGGGTGGGAACAACTCGGGTATTTCTATGAGTCCTTCTCAAAGGGAGGCTGCAAAGATACCAGAGGCTCATGGCATGGGAAGAAGCCACAAGCAGGTGGAGGTGATACCCCAAATTCTGCAATGTGCCAGCAGAGCCATGGGGATGTCCCAGCTTGAGCATCCCTGCCAGGAGCTGTGTCTGAAACCATGTGCCCAGCTCCAGCACTGATGCCAAGTTTTTGGACCCGCAGTGTCCTTGGTGCTCCCAGAGTCCTGTCTAACTCCTTCCCTTTCTTTCCCTCAAGAGCACCCTGGAGTGCTCACCCATTTGGTTTATCGTTGACGTTGACCGCCTTTTCAGAGTACATGAAATCACGCTGCGAGAGGCAACCAAAGTTTGCTAGGCTGGGAAGCGCAGCGATATCCTCTTGGTGGTCATCAAGATGCTGCAACAGCCTTCGTGCATGGTCCAGATCCCAAAAGAGCAGGCTGGAGAGGGGGTGCTCTTTAGCCATGACAGGATCAGGTCTCATTCACAGCCTCTCTGACCCAGCCAGGGTATGGAAAATGGCATTCCCTGTACCGACGAATTCCCCGTGACATTTTATTCTTTTTCTAAGCTCATTATGCATTGAAGAACATTGGCATCCAGACCTGTTTCAGGGGTTTGCAGCACGACCCCATTGCTAGGCCAGTAAAATCCATTTAATTGCCTTTCCCCAGGGTGGTGTTGACCTGTTCCAGCCCTTCTCTCGCCCCCTTTGTTTTCATCGCCATCTTCCCGACCCACACAAAGCACCCACCTCCCTTCACCATTCGTGACAATAACGTCCCTCGGCCCAGACAGTGGGGGGGAATTGTCCTTTTCTTCTGCCCGTGGTGGGATGTTGGGGACCCCACCACAGAAACCACCCTTAATTCAAAGGAGTTTTCTCTAACAGCCAAAATTAATGGGTTTAAGACCTGGGTCTGAGCTGAGCCAGTAAACCCCATGGTGTTCTTACATGGTAGATTTGGCTGAAGAAGCCCTTGTGCAGGCGTCCTGTCCCCACTCCCCCTGCAGTGATCACAGGCTTTGTCCCCGAGCAAAGGGGAGAAACTCTGAAAAGCCAATTCTCCTCGGTTAGGAAATGTGGCTTAAAAGTTGCTGTGACTTCTCAGGTCCCGGCATCTGGTTGAACTTGGAAAGCTTTGTCCTCCAGAAGTGTACAGGTGAGTGAAGGCAGAATAATTTGCCGTGAGCTGGTGTGAAGGACAGGGTGGGGAGCAGCAGAAGCCTGGGCAAGGTCCCCTCCTGTGCAGCAGAAGCTGAGCAGATGGTGGCCCAGGTTGTCCTTTCACCTTGAGCCTCTGCCATTTCAGTTGACCTGTCCCAAAGTCCTCATCAGCCCCGGCTTGTCCCTGCTTTTCCACAACTATGCTCTCTCAGAGGAGCTGTGACAAGACCTCAAAGACGCCTGTATTTCAAGAACCGCTTGAGGGAGAAGAAGAAGATAATTAAGACATTTTCCAGCTGATGTCACTTGTGTCATCGCTCAGGCACTGGAGCGTGGCCAGTGCTCACCGCTCACCCCCTCCATGGCTGCTCCTAGCCCAGCTTTGTGAGCCGAGGAAGGCTCCAGGGTTGCTGGATCAGCAGCAGACCAGGGGAAATGGTTTTATACCCTATGAAAGCCCAGGGTGGTGGTAAAGCTATGCAGGATTTAGAGATGAAAAGCCAGGGGAAGGTTTGCTCCTTGCTGTGGACCAGGCAGGAGATGAGTGTGCTCGGTTGGGGTCCAGAAGACCCATGTCCAAGCATCCCCACTGCATCCAAGCCCCCACTGGGATGCTCAAAGCTCGCATCCCCCCGCAGCAATTTGGCTGCTTGGCTTTTGGCCGAGGTGCAAAGGCAGGGGCAGCTCTGGAGCTGCTTTCGGCGAGCAGAAAGCCAGGGCAGGCTGGTTCCTCACCTGGGAAGCATCCAGGGGAGCGAAAACAGCTCACGGGGGCTCGGCCATCACTTGTTCCTACCCTACACAAGAGACATGCAGCAGTGCCCCCACCCCAAAAAAGACATCCATGGGCTCCTTCTTTCTCATTGCACCCTAGAAAGGGCTCTAGGGCTAAATTAAACCCGCCCAGGGCTGCTCTTTGGCCAGAGCCCACCCATCCAGCCATGGCTGATGTGCTAAACTCTTTGCTCTCCAAAGCAACCCTGGGGCTGGGGGCTTTGGCCAGGACCCCCCCGCCGTACCTGGGCACAGCATCCCACTGTGACCAAAGGGCCATAACCAGCCTTAGCAGGAATTCCTTTCCTTCTGCAGAGGTTCTGCCTTGCTTTCCTCCAGGAGCACTAAACCCATTGCACGGGGTTGTTTTGCAGAGGGAAGCTCTTCCCGAGCAGCTCTTTGGGACTGGTTTTGTCCGAGCCCGTCTTTCACAGCAGCACACAAAGTGTAAGCGAGTTTGTTCTGAACGTTTTTATTTGACTATTGAAATCCAAAGTCTCAAAAGAGAGATAAGCATGGCAGGTAAAATCGCATCCCCACTGCATCCAAGCCCCCACTGGGATGCTCAAAGCTCGCATCCCCCCGCAGCAATTTGGCTGCTTGGCTTTTGGCCGAGGAGACCCCAATAACCTGGTCAGAGACATGGACACCTCCATCCCACTCCTCCTGGGAGAGCATCAACCCCCCGGTCCGGAGTGATACCCATCACGAGGAGCCAAGGTCAGAGCAACCGTGTCACTGCTGAAGGGTGCGGGACTCATCATGGCATGCAGGGGGAAAGGTGCCTGGTGTTCGCACGGAACTCTTACTTATGCTTATATTATAAAATACCTCAGAAATGCCTTTAGAAGGGGAAAAAATTCACCTGAGGTGGCTGCTTATGAACCCGCGGAGTAGAGAGAGCAAGCCACTGACGTGAATAGTAAAACCGAATCATCTGGGATGATCCCCGCAGTTCTCCCAGCATTTCTGGCTGAATGCAAGTTCTTGTGAATGGTGTGGATGAAGAAGAACTCATTCCCCAAGTCTGCAAAAAAAAAAAGAGGCGTCC
>NW_009260618.1:342875-346988 GCF_000687185.1 Egretta garzetta | reverse complement strand
ATTCCTCGGTTAGGAAATGTGGCTTAAAAGTTGCTGTGACTTCTCAGGTCCCGGCATCTG
Organism: Egretta garzetta; assembly: GCF_000687185.1. Lineage (NCBI taxonomy): Eukaryota > Metazoa > Chordata > Aves > Pelecaniformes > Ardeidae > Egretta > Egretta garzetta. The sequence goes on along the minus strand of NW_009260618.1, from coordinate 346,928 downwards.
GTTGAACTTGGAAAGCTTTGTCCTCCAGAAGTGTACAGGTGAGTGAAGGCAGAATAATTTGCCGTGAGCTGGTGTGAAGGACAGGGTGGGGAGCAGCAGAAGCCTGGGCAAGGTCCCCTCCTGTGCAGCAGAAGCTGAGCAGATGGTGGCCCAGGTTGTCCTTTCACCTTGAGCCTCTGCCATTTCAGTTGACCTGTCCCAAAGTCCTCATCAGCCCCGGCTTGTCCCTGCTTTTCCACAACTATGCTCTCTCAGAGGAGCTGTGACAAGACCTCAAAGACGCCTGTATTTCAAGAACCGCTTGAGGGAGAAGAAGAAGATAATTAAGACATTTTCCAGCTGATGTCACTTGTGTCATCGCTCAGGCACTGGAGCGTGGCCAGTGCTCACCACTCACCCCCTCCATGGCTGCTCCTAGCCCAGCTTTGTGAGCCAAGGAAGGCTCCAGGGTTGCTGGATCAGCAGCAGACCAGGGGAAATGGTTTTATACCCTATGAAAGCCCAGGGGGGTGGTAAAGCTATGCAGGATTTAGAGATGAAAAGCCAGGGGAAGGTTTGCTCCTTGCTGTGGACCAGGCAGGAGATGAGTGTGCTCGGTTGGGGTCCAGAAGACCCATGTCCAAGCATCCCCACTGCATCCAAGCCCCCACTGGGATGCTCAAAGCTCGCATCCCCCCGCAGCAATTTGGCTGCTTGGCTTTTGGCCGAGGAGACCCCAATAACCTGGTCAGAGACATGGACACCTCCATCCCACTCCTCCTGGGAGAGCATCAACCCCCCGGTCCGGAGTGATACCCATCACGAGGAGCCAAGGTCAGAGCAACCGTGTCACTGCTGAAGGGTGCGGGACTCATCATGGCATGCAGGGGGAAAGGTGCCTGGTGTTCGCACGGAACTCTTACTTATGCTTATATTATAAAATACCTCAGAAATGCCTTTAGAAGGGGAAAAAATTCACCTGAGGTGGCTGCTTATGAACCCGCGGAGTAGAGAGAGCAAGCCACTGACGTGAATAGTAAAACCGAATCATCTGGGATGATCCCCGCAGTTCTCCCAGCATTTCTGGCTGAATGCAAGTTCTTGTGAATGGTGTGGATGAAGAAGAACTCATTCCCCAAGTCTGCAAAAAAAAAAAAGAGGCGTCCATTGAAGACATCTGGTTCGTGGTAAATCTGTCACCTTTCCTTGCTCCTGATCCACCACGCTCACTGAGTTCATTTCTCCTAGGGAGTTTGGTTATTTGGCGTTTAAGGTTTGGGAACTGGAGCACAGCAAGAGAAAGGACACGTGCATGAGAGTGGGCAGCTTTTGGGCAATGCCACCGCTGAGAAGTCCGGTTGTCCTGTTGCCCTTCCCTGCTGCACCTCCAAAACAAGGGTGCAGGACCTGGGGCCACAGGCACTGTACAAACCTTCCCCCTGCAACTGGTGCACGGGGACCGTACCTGGCAGCTTGCTGTTGAGTTGGTCCCATGGGCAAAAGGCAAGGCTGAGCATGTTGGAGAAGTCATAGGATCATAGAATCATAGAACCCCAGGTTGGAAGGGACCTCAAGGATCATCTGGTCCAACCTTTCTAGGCAAGAGCTCAGTCTAGACAAGATGGCCCAGCACCCTGTCCAGCTGAGCCTTGACAGTCTCCAATGTGGCGGAGTCAACCACATCCCTGGGGAGATTATTCCAAGGGGTGACTGTTCTCATGGGGAAAAATTTCCTTCTGATATCCAGTGGGAATCTCCCCCAGAGCAACTTGTGTCCATTCCCCCTTGTCCTCTCCATGGGACTCCTTGTGACAGGGGAGTCTCCATCTTCCTTGTAGCCACCCCTTAGGTACTGGGACGTGGGGATGAGATCCCCTCGGAGCCTCCTTTGCTCCAGGCTGAACAAACCCAGCTCTCCCAGCCCATCCCCATCCGGCTGAGAGAGGCTTCCCAGCCCTTGGATCCCCTTGGTGGCCCTGCTCTGGACCCCCTCCAGCCTGTCCATATCTTCTCCATCTTCTTGATCATGTCCACCCACAGCCATCACACGGCCAACCACGTAAGCAGGGGACAGGGCTTGGAGCCCCTCAGCCTGACAGCCCCCCAGGCTGTAGAGAGGATCCCAAGGAACGAGAAGGTGCACAACTCACCTTCATGTCCTGGAAGTGCCTTCTCTTGCTCGCCTGTGCTTTTCCAAACATTCCCCATTCCAGCTCTCTCTTTATACCCTTGCTAAGGGTGGTTTGCATCCCCTTGGAGGCTTGTACTCCACTTTGCCTTGCAGCCTCTGTTGGTCACACTGAGGTCCCGACCCAAGGTGCTGGTGGGGAGGAAGGCCAGAGGTGTGGTTTGGGAAAGGAAGATGTGGTGCTTTACACTGCTGGACAGGAGGTGACCCATTTCCAGGACACTTTCCTGCTTAGGCTTGGCTAACTGGGCCAGCAGTCCCTTTTCAGAATTAATTAATCGAGTCATTAAAGTGTCTTCTAAAGCAAACATGCGCGACTTCTGGATTCTGGGATTTTAACTTTCTCGCTTTCTGAGTGTGCCACCTACCGATGGGAAGGGAAGGCGGTAACGAATCCATGAGCTTATTACTTTAGGATGCTAGAGGAGACGTGAGGGATGTCCTTCAAAGATAGGCAAATAACAATGAACTAATGCTAGAAAAAAGTCTGCGGTTTACGAGAATTAGTGAATTAGAGTAAAACAGGCAGCTAATTTTCTGTATTTGAGCACGGACCTACTTTGGACTTCAGAAATTTATCTGAGGTGATACCCAGGTAATCGCTTTGCTCTGTGGATTTCTTCCTGGACTTTCAACAGGCAGATTGTAAGCCTGGACTCTACCCTACAAGGAAAGGCTGAGGGAGCTGGGCTTGTTCAGCCTGGAGAAGAGAAGGCTGAGAGGGGATCTCATCACCACCTACAAATATCTCAAGGGTGGGGGTCACGAGGACGCAGCCAGACTCTTCCCAGTGGTGCCCAGCGCCAGGACAAGGGGCCATGGGCACAACCTGAAGCAGAAGAGGTTCCAGTTGAACGGGAGGAAGAACTTGTTGACTGTGAGGGTGCCCGAGCCCTGGCCCAGGCTGCCCAGGGGGGCTGTGGAGTCTCCTTCTCTGGAGATCTTCAACCCCCGCCTGGCCGCTGTCCTGTGCCCCCTGCTCTGGGTGAGCCTGCTTGGGCAGGGGGGTGGCACTGGGTGAGCTCCCGAGGGCCCTGCCAGCCCCGGGCATGCTGGGTATCTGTGATTCTGAGCCCGTATTGGGGTTGTCCTGTAAAACCCAAAAGAACCTTCAGTATAAAATGAGGAAATGCTGAGGTCATGGTTCACAGTGGGGCAGCAGGTCGTCCTGAGTGGCTTCGGCAATGGAGGGGTGATTTCTGCTTTCTCCTGGAGGATGACTTTTTCAGTCTCCCTGAAGAAATCTGCTGCAAGAATAACTTCAAATATTTGCTGCCATCACTTCGGTCATAAATAAATGATCTATGCCAACAGGTTGATAATAATAATGTCATAAAGACGATCTAAATTGAAGTGTGGCACTCAGCAGATGACTGCAACAGTTGGTGCCGGTGGGTGTCACCTTTCCGTTGTGCTCTGGCTTAATGTGGAAGATGTCCCTTCTAGCTGAAAATAGTCTAGTCTAGCCTAGTCTAGTCTAATGTCCAACTGGGAAGGATGGTCTATGCCAACAGGTTGATAATAATAATGTCATAAAGACGATCTAAATTGAAGTGTGGCACTCAGCAGATGACTGCAACAGTTGGTGCCGGTGGGTGTCACCTTTCCGTTGTGCTCTGGCTTAATGTGGAAGATGTCCCTTCTGGCTGAAAATAGTCTAGTCTAGCCTAGTCTAGTCTAATGTCCAACTGGGAAGGATGCAAGAACAAATGCATGGATTCCGCACCCTCCTCAATACCACGCTTTCTAAAGGCAAGCTGGAACGTCTCATCTCTCCCTTTCTCATCTCTACAGGACCTTGAAGCAGAGCTAATCATCTCAACGGGTCCTGCAAAGGCTTTGCTTTCCCGCTGTCCCCTCTTCTGGTGCTCATTCACACTTGCACA
>NW_009260618.1:339182-342824 GCF_000687185.1 Egretta garzetta | reverse complement strand
AGCCACTGGGTAGTTCTTCATGGCTTTCTGCAGCTGCTGCTGCATGGCATCTCTGAATGTGTCAAGGCAGGCTTGAGCAGGACCCCACCTGGACCCTGTTGGGGCAATAAACTCATCGAGGACAGAGAAAAAGGTGTGGTGTCATCCACCGTCTCCCCAACCTGATGGAGCAAGAAGCCAAGGGGAAGCCTTGTGGAATGCAGGGTGGGACAAAGCAAGCAGAGCAGCACGATTTCCACAGTCCCAGAAAGGAAACTTCCTTCAAACAGCCCAGACTGAGGATGTTAGGTACCTTAGGTACTGGGACGTGGGGATGAGATCCCCTTGGAGCCTCCTTTGCTCCAGGCTGAACAAACCCAGCTCTCCCAGCCCATCCCCATCCGGCTGAGAGAGGCTTCCCAGCCCTTGGATCCCCTTGGTGCCCCTGCTCTGGGCCCCTCCAGCCTGCCCACAGCTTTTTTGTACAGCAGGGACCAGCACTGCACCCAGGATTCCAGGGCACTGGAGGGACAGAGGTTCCGGTGCTGGAGGGAGCCACGAATGTGTGTGGGCTTGTGGCTGCCGAGGGTGGCCTCTGCATGTGCCGTGGGACACGGGCTCAGCTTTGCTGCTGGTTGTCCTTGCAAAGGGCAAAGCAGCAGCCGCAGCATCCCACAGCCGGGACAGACACCGGGTCCCTGGGCTGGGCTCCGGCGGCCGGGCAGGAGGGTCCTGGGCTGGGGCTGCTGGAGGAGGTGGCCATGCTCCCAGCATCCCTGGACAGGCTGGAGATGCTAAGAGCGACTACCTGGGTGTCCTCTCCATCAGGTGTACCACCATGTGTCAGGTGCAGAATTACAGCGATGATCACAGTGACGTGGGTTGCCCTTTAACTCACCTCGTTATCAGAGTCTTCCTCCTGCCGTCCTAACAGACTAATGCCAAACCGGGGGTGACCTTGAGAGGGTGGTGGGGTGTTAGCGTTTACTGGAAACCAGCCTCTCTGCAGATCAGAAGGTGGTGGCTCCAGGAAGAAAAAAAGTATTGTAAGATCCTCCTGCAGGGGAGAGAAGAGCACAGTCATGTTCTTCACTGCCTCCATTTGAGAAGGATGTCATCACTGCCTCCAGCGGGGTCACAGCAGGAGTTTTATGAAGTTTTGTGTTTCTGGCTTCTTCACAGGACACCGTGTCTGCCCGCAGCCTTCTCTTCTCCAGGCTGAACACCCCCAACTCTCCCAGCCTGGCCTCAGAGCAGAGGGGCTCCAGCCCTCGGATCATTTTAGTAGCCCTCCTCTGGCCCCGCTCCAACAGGTCCATGTCCTCCTTGTGCTGAGGGCTCCCAAGCTGGACGCAGGGCTCCAGGGGAGGTGTTCCCAGAGCAGAGCAGAGGGGCAGAATCCCCTCCCTCGATGCTGGCCATGCTTCTCCTGATGCAGCCCAGGGTAAGGTTGGCTTCTGGGCTGCCAGCGCACAAGAAGCATTGCCACAGAAGAAGTCCATTACAGAAGATTTTGAAGTTTATGTCAGTTTATAAAAAAGCCTCTTAGCTTCAGATTTGCAGCGCTGTTGGAACCTCCTCTTGCACAGCAGACATGAAACTGCAGCAAAACCCAAGGCCGTGTAAACCCCTCCTCCCGCCACGTGCCCGTCTCACTCCTTTGAGTCTTCACTCACCTCCTCTTCCCACTTTTTAACCACCTCTTCAAGAAAACAACCCACCTTCCTCTGCAGGTGGCCCTTGGGTTTCAGGATCTTGCATAAATTTGGGAGCTAGTGGCAAAAAAAAATTCGGTGCTTACACCTGGCTGCAAGGGCTGGAAACCCTCAGCAAACAGGGCAGCTTCTGGGCGAAGCCACCAGACCGTCCCATGGAAGGGTCACCATGCCTGGTTTTGCTCCCCTCCCCCCCCCCCAAGATGTCACACTTTGTCCAGCATCTCCTCGTTGCCTCAGCTCTGGAGCTCCTGGAGACCAGCAGTGACACCTGGGCGTTCACCGAGACCTTCCTCCTACCTTCCTCAGCCTGCTTGCTCAGGCACGGCTGGAACACCAGGTTTGTTAGCTGACCTTGGACATGACTCCAGCATCTTGCCCTGAGTGGCCTGGGCTCAGTGAGGTGCGTGAGCTGCAGCACACCCACCCTGGTGCCAGCCGATGGCTCTAGAAGTCAAAGAGCGACCACCCGTGCCATCGTCCATCGAGAGGAACCCCCGAGACACCACAGCTGGTGCCCCTCTACCTCTGCCTTGCACCCCAGCGATCCTGGCCATGCCACCAGGCACCCAGGCCGTGGTGCTTGTGAAGCTGCAGGGAGAGGACACACGGGGAAACCATGGCAGGAGTGGGTGGGAGAAGGTGAAACCAAGCAGTGTCACAGGTTTTGGGGCTAAGTGTCACTCTCCTCCCCCATAAAATCTCACATTTGCTTCCTATGTGACCCCGCAGGGCAGGGAGGCTGCCTGGTGCTGGGATGGTTTCTCTCTAAAAGCATTACTGACTTGCTGTCCATCTGTCCTGGCCATCCTGGAGGAATCCTGCCGCTCCTCTCGAGAAATCCAGGTCCCCTTCCCCATGTCTTGAAGATGCAAGTGGGGCTTGGTCCGGCACTGTTCAGGTTGGTCTAGCAGGGATGTTTTTTGGGAGAGGAAGGACAGGAGCATGGGCTGGATATGGATCCATCACCCTGCTGGATCCTGAGGAGCATCTCCTGCAGGTTTTGGCAGCGTGTGGTCCCACCTGGGAGACGACACAGCCCATCTGCTCATGCATGGCTTCCCTGACTCCACCAGGCTGTGCAACGGGCTCTGGCCTCCATGCCCAGCCCTGACCCCCACAGTGGGGCTGTACAGGGACACCAAGCCCTCTCCCTGGTCCCCAGGGGCTGGGCACCTCCATCGGACACACGCGCAGGCTGAAAGCACAGGCTCAGCTAAGCTCTGCTCAAAGAAAGGGCTTTATTGAGATGTTGGCTTGGACAGGAGGCACTTGGGGGCTGTACAGGTCTCAGGGGGACAGGGACATGGTCCCCCCCGAGCTTCAGGCTTCCAGGAGCAATTTCCAGGCACCACAGAGCCTTGGTAGGGTCGAGCTGAGAGCACAGCCCTGCCCGTGGAGCCATCCCTTGGTGCCTGCAGCACCTTGGGACCATGGAGGACCATGAGCTTTGGGGTGTCCCAAAACCTGGGGGTGATGGCCGATTTTTCCTCCATCCCCTGCATTGCCCCCATCAGTAAAACACCTTTTCCAGATAGGTGTTCAGGAAGATCCCCGTGGGGTCCAGCTTCTCCCGGACGGAGCAGAATTTGGGGAAGGCTGGGTACATCTTCTCAAAGTCCTTCCGGGTGCAGCTGTGGGCCTGCAGGAGAGAAAGAGTCCGGGGGGGGCTGCCCGTCAGCGGGGACAGTATTGCTGGCCCTGGACTCCCACCACCATGTGCTGTGGGAAAGCCCCTGCAGAAGTGGTGGGACCTCCATCCCTTTATCTACGTGCCCAGGGTGGGGAGCAAACAGGGGAACACCATCTCCTCGAGGCATCCATCTCCCTCTGGGACCAGTCCTATGTGGGGGGGCCCTTCTCTGACCCCCACTTGACTGAAAACCCCCCATCCCATGAGGAGCCATGATGGAGAAAGGGAAGGGACCCCCATCTGCAGACCCGCTCT
>NW_009260618.1:329295-339166 GCF_000687185.1 Egretta garzetta | reverse complement strand
TTGCCCAGTGTGGTCTCCCACCATGCTTCTTCATGATGCCCTCATAGGTCAGCCAGTAGTTGAGGCGAGGGACGTTCTTCCCGTAGGGCCTGGGGAGGGGTTGGGCAGGGGGGGCATGAGCAGGGGCTGGGATTTTGCAAACGCCCCTGAGAAGCCCCCAGCTGGGGAGAAGGACAACCCCAAGGACCCACCACGGGCTGTTTGACCAGCACTGGGTGATGGAAACCCTCCCGGGAACCAGTACACAACCGGTACTTGGCCAGTTGACCCTCATGTAGGACAACATCCTCAAGAAAGAGGGGTGGTTGGCTGTAGGGTGCTCCAAGGCCACCCCATCCCTTCTGGCTCAGTGCCTGCAAATATCTGGGTGGGATGAGTGGGGAAAGGTGCGGGAGCTCGTTCAATCCCGCTCGGCAGTGCCCTCCGGGAGCTGGTGCCGGTTTGAGCTGCGCATTCGCTGCTGCTGGGTCTCTGGGCACAGCTCCCGGGGCACCAGGATGCTGACCCAGGGAGGAGGAGGAGGAGGAGGAGGTGGGATGGGGACACGGCTCACCGGTACATGATGATGTTCATGTAGCAGCTGTCTCGCTGGAAGCAGGGACTCAGCCAGATCTCGTCCCCCCGCGCGAAGCGCACCTCCACGGGGTAGTGAGCCACCATCTTGGGGTTGTTCTCCAAGGCAGCTTTCAGCTCCAGCAAGGCTTCCTTCGTCTTCTCACTGCCCAGCGGGAGCCCCCAACCCTGGTTAATGCCAGCACAGGCACAACCAGCTCCCTTCAGGTTTGACCCCTCATCCCCACAGCTCCATGCCTGGCCCCATGCTAATCCAGGGAATGGCTCAGCATGTCCCAGCATGTCCCTCCCATTGCTTGGGACTCACAACACCCCACGGCGGCATGGATCCGGTATCCCAGGGCAGGGATGCAGAAGGGTCCCCATGCTGAGCTTGCAGGGAGGAATGGTGTCTCCTAGCCAGGTCCCTTTCCCCACGGCTTTGCTCCTGCTCCGGGCATCCTGGGCTGGGGCAGGGCAGGGGCAGGGGAAGGCATGTGGTTTGGGCACGGAGCCTGGCTAGGGATGGACAGGGAGGGCTGGGGATGGGCAGGGAGGGCTGGAGAGGGACAGGGAGGGCTGGAGAGGGACAGGGAGGGCTGGGGATGGGCAGGGAGGGCTGGGGATGGACAGGGAGGGTCTGCAGAGCCATTTACATGGGGATGGCCCAGTCTTGAACATGCTGCTTGAAGCGACACTCATAGTTGAAGATCTTGTAGCTGACGGCAATGTTCTCCACCCGGGAGCTGAAGAGGAGCCAGAAGAAGAAGCGGTTGATCCAGCACACCAAGCTGGGCACGAAGGTGCTGCAGGGGAGAGAGCAGGAGGTGAGGTCGGACCCCAGAGCTGCTGCCCGGGGATGTGCCAAGGGCCGGCTGCGAGCTGCGATGCCACAAGCCACAGCTGGGGAAGCTGGGCAAGGGGACGCCTTCTCAAGGGGCTGTAAGCAAAGCAGCAAAGCTGCAATCCACCAAGGGTGCTGCAATCTGCCAAGGGTGCTGCAACCCACCAAGGATGCTGCAACCTGCCAAGGGTGCTGCAACCCACCAAGGGTGCTGCAACCCGCCAAGGGTGCTGCAATCTGCCAAGGGTGCTGCAATCCTCTGCTGGAGCCCATGGGGTCCTGCAGCCCTGCCAGGAGCTGGCCTGTGCTCACCCCACCTCATCTTGGACCTTGCACCTTTGCCCTCAGCTCCCTCCTCCTCCTCTTGTTGCAAAAGAAAAGGGGGGGCTTGGTCATCACCTTCCTCCCTCCTCGAGACCTCGGTGCCTCTCAGGCTGTGCACTGGGCATCCTCGCACTGGGGACCCAGAGCTACGGGGGCCAGGGTGGAGTGGCAGGGCTGGACCCCTTGGCAAGAGTCCTAAGTGGCCACAGTCCACTGGTGTCCAGCACAGATCTCCTGTGCCACCAGGGTCCTGCTTCCCAGCTTAGCCTCCAGGACCTGGCTGCATCTCCTCTCTCCACCCTGGTGCTCAGGACACGCTCACAGCCAACACCGTCCCTCCCAAAAAGCTCCTTTGCTGCTGCAACGCTGCTCCATCTGTGTGCACAGGAGAGGGCAGTGCAGCCCCAGGCATCAATCCCAGCCCAAACCCGCTCCTCCTGTGCAGGAGCTTGCTGGGAGGAGGACAAGCATCTCCTCCTTCCCCAGGGATGGGTGTCACAGCCCTTGCTGTCCGCCCCAGGACGCGGCTTTCAACACAGAGCTGGATGAGGCCAGCCCTGGCCAAACCTCCCCGACCCCACTGGTCCCCGACCGCATGCTCCTAACCTGATCCAGAGCAGAAATTCCAGCAAATAGTAGCTGACAGCGTAATCCCAGAACCAGCTGGTGGAGGAGGAGGGGGGCTGCAAAGCCAAGCAGAGGAAGAGGATGGTAGTTAGGGACCAGCAGGGTTTGCAGCTTTCTTGCCCGTGGGGATGAAGGTGGGAGCACGTGCCTGGACCAGGACCAAGCTGGGAGCGGGGCTTTGGAGAAGGGTACCCCAGGACTCCCCAGATCCCTCTCCCATGATGAAACAGGGCCACATCCAGTCCCGGGAAGAGACCAGGCTTTGCCATGAGGATGCGGAGAGTTTGGACAGCCCCAGCAGTATCTGTGTCCCGGGACCCCTGGTCTGTGGAGCACGGCAGAGCCCAGCCCAGCCCCAAAATGCTGTTTCCCTCATGGCCCCCCCCCCGGCAGCCCTTGCACTGCAAGCCCAGCCTAAAACGCCAGCTCAGGGAGGGAATCCAGCCCCTTCTCCCTTCCTGCGTAGAGCCTGGTGGGACCTGCCTTGTTGGTGGGGTCCTGGTAGATGACGCTGACGTTCTCACTGTGAGGGAACCACAGGAATCGGAAGTATTGGGATCTCTTCAGGTGGTCATCAAGGTGATCAAGGACCTGCAACAAGCAGAGAAACAGGGGCTGGTGGGTGACTGTCCCCTGCTGTGGAGCAGGGATCCTGGGAGCAAGGGCTCAGAGGCACCTCGGAGCACTCCCAGGATCGCTGGGGAGGGTCTGAGGAGTTCGTTTGCAGAGTCTGGGCAAGCCTTGGGTTGGAGGGGGGGTCAGTACAGCCCAGTCAAGCACCCAGGGGCTAATAGAGACCATGGACCCAACGTCTGGGGAAGGGAACCTAGCATGACCATCACCACCTCTGCCTCGGCCGTGGCAGAGCCCCTCCTCCTGCAGATGCTGCCGGGGCTGTGTCTGGCACGCAGACGAGTTCCAACCCTGCATCCTCCCCCAGTCGCACCTCCGCAGCCCCCAAACTGCTCCATCAGGCATGCCCAGAGCCCCTGCAGCCAGCCAGGGCCATCAGCCATGCAGTGGGGCATGCTGGGGGCTACCGAAATCCACCTCCTGGTCCAGAAATCCACCTCCTGGTGCAGCGTCAGGGATGCCCTCCCCAGCTTGGCAGCACATCCCTTTGCAGCCCCGGGGGTCGGAGCCAGGATGCAATGGGACACGGAGCCGGGATACAACGGGGGATGGAGCCGGGATGCACTACACAGCCCCATCCCAGAGACATCCCCCACTTTGAATGCAGAATTGCCAAATTCTTCGTAAAGACACAAAAAAGAGCTTTTAAGAAAAGCAGCTCCCTGGGACGAGCTGCCTGCCGGCAGCGGGGGACAGCGAGGTGTGGGGAGCCCCAGCGGGCAGGGGACAGGCAGGACCATGCAGGTGATGGGGCTCAGGGGGTGACCGCAGCCCCAGGGATGTACTCAGCCCATTCCCAAAGCCACTGGGGTCTTGGCCCAGGGCCACTTGGAGGAAACCCCCCAGCCTGACACAGCAGGCACCCGCAGAAAAGAGAAGACCCTTCAGCCCTCGTCCCCTCTCCCTGCCCGCGTGTGCAAGGGCCGAGTCCCTCTTGCAAAGAGCCCCTCCGAGCACCCCCTGCTCCTCCTGCAGACATCGCCCACAGCTTTGCAGAAAGGCTTGAAAAACCCAGCCGCTTCGCTTCGAGGAGATGGCTCGACGCAGGAGAAGGTGCAACGCCCCATGGATGTAACCCCAGGAAGGTCACGGCAGCCTTCGCTGGGAAGCTGCTCCTTGCCGGCTGAGTCATTTGAGTTAATTTGTCTTAATGAGCTGTTAATCACCAGGCTGGGCTGCTTTAGCAGCGAGCATCTTGCTGTCACCCTGCCCTAAGGTGAGGGTCTTCGTGGGGTCGCGCTGCCGGAATGCCGTGGTCCCATTAAAGTGGGGAGGATGGGAAGACAAAGAGCGCGTTCCTGCAACAGGGGAGAAGCGATGCTAACGCTGTTGTCTTCATCTTCATGTCTGCAGCTCCCCAAAAGCCACAAAATCTCCCCAAGGTCTTCCCAAACTAGCTTATTTTCTAGCCAGAGAAGTTCCCATGTTGGGAACCGCTAACGATGGTGCACGTAGGAGCAGGACAGAAGCCAAAACCCCACATTTTCCCCGCTTTGGCTCAGGAATAAATGCGTCGAGCAGCTAAAACAAGTGGGGGGGAAGAAGGATGCGGCTTTGGCAAGGTGATCCTGCCAAGGGCTGTTTGTCTTCCAGCCGTGGCGTTTGAGCGCGGAAGCAAATTGCTCGCGGGGCGACCTTTTCAATGTGCGCTTTTGATCCTTGTGATAGAGGAATATCAGTCTGAAGAAAATAAGCCCCTGCGACTTTGTAGGATAATTATAGCGCAGCGGGCAAGAGCTGAAGGCAGCGAGCGAGGCGGCTCCGGGAGTCCTTGGGGACGGTGTCTGCTGGCTGAGTGCCGGAGTCAGAGGCAGAGGGCAGGCGGTGGAAATCTTGTCCCTGTAACGTGGCCAACGCACGCAACAGAGACGACCCCAGAGCATTGCAGAGACCCCGGGGGATTTTGCTCATCTTTGCTTCCCTCCCGGGAGCCCCGAACAAATCCCTTTGCTTCATAAAGCAAACGAAGCCGCTTGCTTTCTTGCTTGCAAACACCCTTGAGAGCTCACTGAAGGTTGCTCCAGGTGGTCCTCGGGGAAAGGACAAGGATGGGACAGATGGGGCCAAGGAGGACAAAGCACAAGAAGACACCAGCACACATCCCATAGGTCTGTCCGACCAATGATGGGGAGCCAGGGAGCATGGAGAGCTTGCATTTTGGGGGGCAAGGGGGAGAAGGATGCCCCTTTGCCTGCATCCCGCCTGTGCCTGGCAGGGTCCTACCACACCAGGGGACGATGTCTGAGCCCCGGTTGGAAGAGCCGCTTCCATGCACTGAGGCCAAACCCAACGCTTCTGGCTAGGAGGTACGAGGTCAGGCCCAGCAAGGGGGTTTAGGTGTTGGGTGGTCTTGGGGGAGTTGGGATTGAGGGATCCATCCCAGGTGCCTGGGACATCCCCCAAAGCGTCAGGATTCAGGTTAGGGTTAGGGTTGGGGTTAGGGTTAGGGTTAGGACATAGTAGGCTCAGATCAAAAGCACCAGTTCTTCACCCGCCAGGTTGCTAAGCTGTGCGAAGCTGCAGGCTGTTAAAGAGTTTGCATGGGTTCGGAAGCAGATCAGAGACCTTCCTGGAAGGGCAACTCATTGCCCTATCACACGGACACAAACCCCTCCAGCTCAGGAAGCCCCAAAGCTGCCAAGATCTGGGGAATCACAGAATGGCGAGGGCTGGAAGGGACCTCAGGAGATCATCTAGTCCAACCCTCCTGCTCAAGCAGGTTCACGAAGAAATATTGTACCTTGAGCCTGACCCATCCTCATCCTCCCAGCAGGTCTGGGGCAAGGGGAGGCTGACTCCATCCCCGCCACCACCCAGGGATGCTCTGCCGGTCCCCATGGCATCCTCAGCTGTGAACCCTCTCGGTCCCGGTCACGGCCAGCTAGCATGGCTGAGTTTATCCCAGGGATAAAAAATAATCAGGAGGCCAGAAAAGCAAGCGTGCAGAGCTTACATAACCACAAATCCAAGCCTGGCTCCTCTCACACATATATTATTTGCAATGTCTTAGATAACTCAGGCTTAAATATTTCAAGGAACCTGCTCCCTTGCCATTATTCTCTTCCGCCTCGCTGGGCCGCTCAACATGAAAGCTGGAGATCTGGAAGCAGGCAAGGCACGGTGATGACGGGGAATTGATAATGGCATTAATATTTATAGAGTGCATTCTCGTTTCACCCTCCGAACAGCCCCGAGGGACGGGGAACGATGGGCTGAGCTGTGCCGGGGGGGGGTGTGTGTGCATAGCCTGGGCGGAGGATGCTGAGTAAAGCTCAGCCTGGGCAAGCTGCCCTGCGCAGGACAGCAGGGTTATCCTGCACCTGAGCTTCGGTTTCCTCCCTAAAAAGCAAATTAGGGGGTGTAAATCAACATGCAGCCTGGCAATTTGGCAGAGGAAAGGTGGGAGGGGATGCAGCGAAGGTCCCAGTGGTCTGGCAGGGTGGGTGAGGACCAAGCGCTGAGGAGCTGGCAGGCTCCCACCGCATTTAAACATATTTAAATGCATTTAAAGCAGGGAACTCCCTGCTGCCGGACACCAGGGAAGTCACAAGGAATCAAAGAGGCGATTCACAGGGAAAAAATACCTCTGAGTCATTAAAGGCAAACGCATCCCCTCTGCAACTGGGAGGACTGGTAATGAACTCGCTGCAGGCTGGAGAAACATCTTGGCGGGTTTCCCTTCTTCCTTTGTCTTCCCTTCCCACCTCCCAGGAAAAATATGGCCCTGAAGTGCTCGACGGCCGGGGGGGGGTTGCTTTGGATCTGGGCTTCAGAGGAAGATACTGCGAAAGCGCGTTACGTTCACAGCCGTGGTGGTGCTCGAGCCGCCCCAACGGGGCCCTGAATAATTCAGTCCTTAAAAAATTAAGGACAGCGTGTCTCAGAGCCTTACTGGGGCTGCAGCTCTGATGATCAATCCTGCAACAAAGTTTGCTGCTCTGGTCCAAGGGCTATTTATTTTTCATAAGCCTGACTTCACGAAGGCTTGTGCTGTCGTTAGCCAGGGCTGGAACGGGACCCGGGAGACCCAAACGAGCCAAGGGGTGAGGATGCTGCCGAGGATGCCCCAGCAGGGATGCCGGGCCTCACAGCAGGACACAGGCAATCAGTGGGTGAAGCAGATCCAGGTTCCTTCCCACCACCACCACCGGTTTCTTCCTTCCCGACGGACTTTGTGCCTCAGTTTCCCCATCCAGAAATCCACCTCCTGCCGGTGCCGGCAGCCAGCCCTGCTCAGCTCACATCCTGATCCGGGAGCTGTGCCAGGCTCTCCCAGCCGCGGCGGGGCTGAGCAGGGGATGGAACAGCTCGCTCCGTCCCACTCGCCAGCACCGTGAGGGTGGGAGGGCTCCAAGGAAAAGGCTCCAGCAGCTGAAAGGAGCTTATGCCATGGCAGAGACAGGGGAAGTCAGTTTTGATGTGTTCCCAGCAGGAAGAATTCCTTCAAATCGCTCTGTAGAAATGCCCACGGGGCCATCAAAACGCTTTCTGAGGGAGCCGGATCACACCCACCGCTGGCCACAAAGCCACACAGAGACCTCAGCTCGGAAAGCCCAGGGGATGCCCTGGCCCAAAAAGGGCCGTTTTGTGCCCGTTTCGAGGGAAATCAGCCTGGCTCCTGCTGGGGATGGGAAGCTCGGCTGGAGGAAACCACTCTCCAGCACTGGGCCAGCATCCCAGGACCCTGTCCCCAGTGCCTCAGCCCTGTGCCAAGCAAGGACTGAAACTTCTCATGCTCTCCATGGCCAAGCAAGTGCCCTGTCATGGGCTACATGCACGATGTGGCCTTTGGGAGGGACACGGTCATGAAGAAGGGACAACAGGGAGAGGATGGATGGCGGGAGAGCCGGAGAACTTGCCAAGGAGGAGACAGCATGTGAAGCCTTCAGAGTCATGCAGGATCCCCATCTACAAAAGAGCGGGTCAGAAACCCTCCTCAGAAAGCCACCTCCCCTGGGGACAGCCCAGATGGCCCAGTTGTTGGGGCCGTACACCTCGGTTGGGGGGATTTGGGCCTTTGGCAAGACAGAGACAGACAAGATGTCCGGCAGCAACATGAGAATTGGGTTAGAGGGAGTTTTCCATCACAGGTTGGATCCTGATAAGGGATTTCTCCAGGCTGGTCCTCGAAATGTGTCACCCATCACGCTCCTCATCCCCACGTTCAGCTCAGACAAAAAGAGTTAAAACCAACTTCGCACTGGCAGACGGAGAGCCCCACGGTAAAAAATACCCAGACCTCGCACGTGAGGAAGGACTGAGTTGTCATCAAAAGCCCAAGATGCTCATGGACATGTTGTGTGGCCCATCTGCTGCTGGGAAAAGGCTCCCCGCTGGCCAGGGCAGCAGGAGATGAGGAAATGGAAGACGGCACTTCCTCAGCAAGCACAGGGCTCGTGCCCCGTGGGACATTGCTCCTCTCCTCCAGGAGCCGGCCAGGCGCTGCCGGCCTCCGGGAACGACGGCTCAGCCTTCTCCCTCTTCTTGCTTAAGCCAGGCAGCACATCAGCTCATCAGACCAGCCCAGGCTTTCCAGCAAGCGCAATTTTCTCCAGCTGGAACATTAAATCTGCATTAGGCTTAGTCATGTGTGCCTGGAGTTGCCAGGCTGACCCACCGGCGCCTGCGAACGCTGGGTTGAACGGCGCAGAGGCGTTGGCTGATCCATCTCCGGGTGACGCTTCCCGAGCAAGCGCCAATGCCTGCAGGCTCCTTCAGCCTCTCTAACCCAATTGCACCCGAGCCTCCGTGCTCTGGCCTGCAGCAGGAGAAAAACCAGGGAAGATGAAGCTGACGGCTACGGGCAAACCTCCATCCCAGCTCCGCGGGGACCGCTGGCGTGGCACAGCCCAGGCACACCTCCAAGCCCGGAGCAGCTTCCCACCACCACGGCTGCTCTTCCCCTGCGGCGAGGCTCAGGCGTTGCTCACAAGGAGGGGGAACCGTGTAAAACCCACGGGGTTGTAGGCAAAGAGGAGGGGGGCTGACTTCTGTCACCTGCCGGAGGGGTTGGGCAGGAGGTAATCGCTGCTGAGACGTGAGGATGATGCTGCAGAGAGGCCAGGACACGGGGATGTTGGCGGGGGTCTCGTCACCTGGACTTTTCCCTAAAGTGGGCACTGGCTGTCCTTCCAGAGGTCCCAAAGAACCTTGCCAGCCCCAAATCTGAATCGGAGGTGACATCAGGAAGAGCAGGAGAAGTGTTTTCACCCTCCTGTCCCCTGCCTCGGTCCCAGTGGTGGCACGCAGCTCCCACCGGCCGACTTGAGCCCAGCCAGGAGGTCCATCCTGAGCCGGGAGCCCTCTGCTCCCCCAGATCTCAAGTTTGCAACCACCCCATTGCCAACGCATCCTCCCTGAGCTGGGGACCACAGCCAGCAGCCAGCCAACCCCCCCAGCAGCCTCCGCGGGCACGGTGGTCCCACCGCCCCTGCCAGGAGCCAGGGGATGTCTTTGAGGGTCCCAGCCAGGTCCCAGCTCAGGGTCACCCTCCGCAGCCCAGAGTGAGCACACAAAGTCTTGGGCAGGTTCCTGAGGACACTGGAAGCCACCAGGCTTCTCCTGCAGCCACGAGCCGCCCCGGGGCTGCACGGAGGGTGGTCCAGGAGAGTAAAACCAACTATTTGAATCTCAGGCTCCATGAATGCAAAAAGTCTGTACCAGTCCGGGCCCGTTTTAAAAGAGGAGCCTGGGAACAGCTCAGGGCTGAGCACGGTGATGATGAAAAAGGTGGGGTTTAATGTCACTTTGCACCCCTGGGCCAACTTCTGGGCCCGACGTGGAGCGGAAAGCAGGCAGGAGTGGACACAGCTCCTCGCAGAGATGGTGCCTTGCAGTTCTCAAACCCCACCAGGAATAATAAATGAAGGAAACGACTTCCATCTCTTTCCC
>NW_009260618.1:327632-329253 GCF_000687185.1 Egretta garzetta | reverse complement strand
CGCAGAGTGGGGGCCGCAGTGGGTCCCTGTGCGAGGATTGAGGAGCTCCTGGGGGCAGACTCACAGCACCCCGGGCTTCCCCACCCAGCCTCCCCCCGGGGTGTTGTGGCCAGCAAAGGTGCCAGAGCCCACTCAGCCCTTGCCTCTGCTCCCTGCAGCACGCCGGGGGATGAAGCAAACGTCTCCCTGCAGCACGAGGGGGCTCAGCACCCCCATTTCCCAACACCCCGCTTGCAACCAGGCCGGGGGCTTGCACCCCAAACCCTGCCCCACTCCTGAACACCAAACTCCACCATGCAACCCACGTCCTGCTGCAGGTCCCCACCGCCCACTCATGAGTGGCACTCAAGAGTACCCTTCCACCCCACTCCCTGCACCTCTCCGGCCCCAGAAGATGCTGTTCCCACCCATGGGAAGCTGAAATGGCATTTGCCAAGAAACGTGGCTTTTCCATCCTTTCCTTTGTCACCCTGGAGAAGTTTCCAGCTTAAAGGATGCCATGAAGCATGCCATGAAGATGCAACCCACACCCGCCCAGCTCGGGGATTCTCTACCGGAGCGTAACCACTTCCAACCACGTCACCTCACCGAGAACATTGCTTATCCCCAGGGAGGCTTCCAGAGCGTCACCCGCAGCGTACCTCGGTGAGGGTGGAGGGGAAGGCCACCTCGTGCAGGTGGAACTGGGGCACGCACTGGAAGGTGACGGTCAGCACGACACCCAGGCAGCCGAGGTGCAGGCGGGCAGCCTGGAAGATGTCTGCGTTGGTGGACTGGGAGCACTCCAGGATCTCCCCCGAGGCTGTCAGCAGCGTGAGTGCTACGACCTGCCAAGAGGGGAGCAAAGCCTCAGTGAGCGCCCGATGTCCCAGCTCCATGTCGAGACCCTGCATTCACCCCAAACCCCATGGCCTGGGGCTCAGCAGGGAAACCCCCGTACCATGACCGGCATCACAAGGTGCTTTCTGGTGAGCTTGTCTCCACCAGCCCCTCTCCTGCCACCTTTGATGTAGTGACATAAAAGGATCCCTCTCTCAACCAATGGACGTCATCTATCTGGACTTCTGCAAAGCCTTTGACATGGTCCCCCACAACATCCTTCTCTCTAAATTGGAGAGCTATGGATTTGATGGGTGGACTGTTCGGTGGATAGGGAACTGGCTGGATGGTCGCATCCAGAGGGTAGTAGTCAATGGCTCGATGTCCGGATGGAGACTGGTGACAAGTGGTGTTCCTCAGGGGTCCGTGCTGGGACCGGTGCTGTTTAACGTTTTCATCAATGACTTAGACAGCGAGATCGAGTGCACCCTCAGCAAGTTTGCGGATGACACCAAGCTGAGTGGTGCGGTTGACACACCAGAAGGATGGGATGTCATCTAGAGAGACCTGGACAGGCTGGAGAGGTGGGCTTGTGTGAACTGCATGAGGTTCAACAAGGCCAAGTGCAAGGTCCTGCACCTGGGTCGGGGTAACCCCCAGTATCAATACAGGCTGGGGGAAGAAAGGATCGAGAGCAGCCCTGCTGAGAGGGATTTGGGGGTACTGGTGGATGAAAAGCTGGACATGAGCCGGCAATGTGCGCTGGCAGCCCAGAAGGCCAACCGTACTCTGGGCTGCATCA
>NW_009260618.1:322962-327354 GCF_000687185.1 Egretta garzetta | reverse complement strand
TGAAACCCTGGCAGGGGTTGCCCAGAGAGGGGGTGGAGGCCCCATCCCTGGGAACATTCCAGGCCAGGTTGGCCGGGGCTGTGAGCAACCTGATGTGGTTCAAGGTGTCCCTGCTCCTGCAGGGGGTTGGGCTGGGTGGGCTCTAGGGGTCCCTTCCCACCCAAAACATTCTATGATTCTATGATTGGGGGGATGCTAGGAAAAGCCATGAGATAAAGAAGTAAAACTCCCCCAAAAGACTTCACTACTGCATAACTATTGGTGCAATCACTGTATGGGATTTGAGCTAGGAGTGGAGGGTTCTCATGACGGTCTAGTCATCAGATCTGCAGAGATTTGGGGTTGGGGGGCTCCAATGCAGGAAAAACTCCTTCCCCTTCAGCGTAGAGCTTATTCGTTGGATTATAAGACCATAAAGCAGAGGGACAAAGGAGTTTCAGGCTGGATCATGTTTTGGCTGGCAGATGAGAAGGTCTTAAGGATGAAATTATTTGTGCTGAGGGTGGTGAGACCCTGGCCCAGGTTGCCCAGAGCGGTGGTGGCTGCCCCATCCCTGGGAACATTCCAGGTCAGGTTGGACGGGCCTGGGAGCAATCGGATCTGGTTGGACATGTCCCTGCTGATGGCAAGGGTTGGGGCTGGGTGAGCTGGAACACTCCCTTCCCAACCAAACCGCCCTTCCATTCCATCATTCTCCGATTCCCAGTGTGCATGGGGGATGTGGGGTCCCCCATAGCAGCCCCATCCCGGTGGGGGCAGGACCCCTCCTGCTTGCTGGGCACAGTGTGCCCCTTCCTTACCCCTAGGCTGGGCACACCAGGCCCAGGCCAGGTGATGGGACATCATCTCCCCCAAAGCCCTCAAGATGCTGATGTTGGTGCATCGCTGCGCTCCTGACCCATGTCTCACCTGGGTGGGGAGGATGCCATGCTTGATCCCCGTGTTGTGTGTCCCTGTCCCGATCACACCGGCCGCTGCCACCTCAGAAACGGCTCCTAAGCTGGGGGCAGATGAAGGAGCTGGGTGAGGACCTGAGTGCATCCCATCCTCTCCCCCAGGATTGCCCTGGACACCCAGCCCACCACTTCTACCTCCTCTTCTGGGGACATCAGATGCCCCAAAGCAATGCAGAGCGAAGACTCTCCCATGCCTCCTGCTAAGACATTCCAACGGCTAATTGCCCTTCACAATCAAAAACTAATTTCTAGCCTAATTTTGTCTACCATCAGCCTCCCTTGCCCGGAGCTGCCTCCTGTCAGCCTCCACCCCATGCAAGACATCCCCAGGAGGGGTGCTTCCATCTTTTTAGGGCCAGGGAACGCAGAGTTTTCTTTCATGACATGGAAAGGACCAGCCTGGTGGGTGCAGGGTTGGTATGGGGATAAAGGCTGCCCTTGTCCAACTTCCTGCTCTGAGGCAGGACCAGCTACTCCATCGTGGTGGGGGTTGACCTGTGGTCTGCAGGACCCTGGTGGAAGACCAGACCCTGAAGTAAACACCCCTATCTTGCAGAAAAAGCTCTTCAAACATCACTGTTTTGCCATGTCCCAGCACTTGCCCTGGGGCAAGGACACCCAGGGACGGCCCCATGTACGTGTCCCACTCACTTGGCCAGTGCCAGCCCGTGCTTGCTCAGCTCGACGTTCAGATCCGAGAGGAAAATCCCGCCTTCCACCGTCACTTGCTGCTTCTCCTTGTCCACCTGCAAAGGATGGGATGGGAGAGGGGAAGGTCACCCAGCTTGGAGGAGGTCACTCCACAGAAAACACCTCTGCTCTTACCAGTGCAGTTGATAACGTCTGTACGGGAGAGCCATGGACCACGAGGGCCTTGCTCCATCCTGAGCTGCTGCCTCTCCCAGACCTTCACCCAGCCCAACCTCAGCCAGCCCAATGGTGCCACTGGTTCCTGTCCCTTGTCCAGCCCCGGCTCCCCTTGGCTCTCCCCAGGCTCAGGGGTGTGTAACCTCTCCCAGAACATCCCTGAGGTGTTGGTCAATGCGAGGGAGAGGACAACCCCCAGCAAAGCTCCACCTTCAGCCAACCTCTCCGCTCTGCCCCCCTGCCTTCCTCTGCCAGCTTCCGCCAGCGCTGGGTGGAAGGAGAGCTCATGGCCGTTGGGTGCTGTTCATCCCACTCCTGATAGACGGAGCTGCCAGGGAGGGACCCCTTCCTTAATTAACTACCGCTGTTAATTACCAGTAAGGATCCAGCCCTGGATGGGTGGGGAGGGGGTACCTGGCAGGATCACCCTTCCCAGCTCCCTCTCAGCGGCTCCCATTTTCCCGGAGTTGTTTGGGTTATGATCCAGAAGCAACCAGCAAGAGCTGTTTCCTTCCCAGTGCCACCAAAGGGAGCAATCTCCTCCCATGGGGACATCTCCCACCTAACGGAGGAGCAAACCATGGACCTTCCCCTTCCAGGCGGGGCTTTGCCAGGCTGCTGTGCCTAAGGCAAGCTCGCATCATGGGAGCCAGGAAGGGTGATCCTGCCAGGTACCGCCTCCCCGCCCAGCAGACCCTGCAGTGATGAGGATGATGTGCCGAGGGTCCGCCCTCGCTGAACGTGCGCTGGGAAGGCATCGCCTCTTTGTGTTTTTACAGCTGCTCCGTACGCTTCCAATGCACGAGGGGAAAACGTGCAATTCCCAGCCTTGCACCAGTGGTTCAGGGTCTGGTTTGGGAAAACTCCTGGCCTGCGAGGAGGGGAAAGCCTCTCCATCCCTTCACCTCCCACTTTGGGTATGGAAGTGTTGGCGCAATGCCCCCCAGCCCTTGGTGGCCGCATGAACTGGGGTGCCACCACGTTTCAGGGCCACCACATCACCTCCCAGAAGCCAGTCTCACCTTGAGGACCCTGTTCATCTTCCCCATCTGGATCATGAAGTCATCGGTGCAGGCAATGTCCGAAGGCGAGTGGCCGCCCCCCACCACCTTCACCCTCTTGTCCCGCTGCCTGGCCATGTCCAGGATCTGCAGAGGCAACAGGCGGCCCTGAGCATCCAACACCCCCCTCAAAGCCAAGGGCACTGTGAGACATCCCAAGCTAAAATCCCACCCATGGTCGACATCCATTTACTTGGATAACTCATCATCTGGGGTTAAAACCACCCTGGAGGCCAGACACCTCCTAAGCCAGCCCTTGGGATTATCCTTAGGGGTTGGACTAGATGACCTTTAAAGGCTCCTTCCAACCCAAACCGTTGTATGATTCAATGAAGCCAAAAGAGGCCATGAGACACCCTAGGGTGACAGAGGCATCTCTGGGGATGACAAAAGTTACACAGGACTCCCACCCCTCCACATGGCAGCTGGGGCAGGCAGGGGACCCCAGAAGGATGCCAGATGTTGATGCCCAAGGAGCAGAGTCCAACTGGGGCCAGGCGTGCTGGTTTTCTGCATCTTTTAGGTGTTTGACATGTCTGATGGAGCACATGTGCAGTTCAGTAGGGTGGGCCATCTCCTGGGGCTCTGACCGAATGTGATGGAGCACCACAGCCCTTCCTGGCCTTTCCTCCTCTTCATTTCTAACGGGTTGCCTCCTGGAAGCACCCTCCTTACCTCCCGGATCTCCTCCACTGAGGTGGGCTGGAAGTACAGCTCCGGAGAGGAGCCATAGGTCTTGGCCCAGTTCTGGAACTTGACTCCTCCTTGGCCGTGAACCTGGACCAAAACCAAGAGCTAAAGCAGAAGAAAGCAAGTCCCTCCCTGGCTTTTCCACACAGCCCATCCTTTGTCTGCCAAGACCACTGTAACCAGAGCCAGGCTTCCAAAAGGATGAATTATTCATGGACATGGGATTCGTCTCAAGCCTTGAGTCCCTAGAGTAGAGATGTCTCCATGTGAGCAAGTCAGCCCAGGCTCCCTCTGCAGTCAGTGGGGAGAAGTGGGAGGATGCCCTGGAGACGTCTCCCTTGAGCGCAGCCCGTCCCTTCTTCCCACAGCACGATGCGTGCTGGAGTCATCTCCGTTTGCATGGTCTCTTCTGCTCTGGTCTCCTCTCGGACCCGGTCTGAGCTCCCCTATCTACCCCGTGGCCTCATGTCCCCGTGTCCCCAGATGGCCTCATCATGAGTGGCTGACTGGGACCAGGTTGGGACTTCCCTCCAACCTCAGCCATCCACCCTGACACACTGTCCCCAGGCCTGGCATGGGGGGGAAGTCCTGGTGGGGACAAGGTGGCCATGAGCCAGCAGGGTGCCCTTGGTGCCAAGAAGGCCAAGGGCATCCTGGGGTGCATCAAGAGGAGCGTGGCCAGCAGGGCGAGGGAGGTTCTCCTCCCCCTCTGCTCTGCCCCAATGAGACCCCACCTGGAGCTCTGGGTCCAGTTCTGGGCTCCCCGGTTCAAGAAGGATGAGGAACTCCTGGAGAGAGTCCAGAGGAGGGCAACAAGG
>NW_009260618.1:322106-322834 GCF_000687185.1 Egretta garzetta | reverse complement strand
CTGAAGCACAAGAGGTTCCAGTTGAACGGGAGGAAGAACTTGTTGACTGTGAGGGTGCCCGAGCCCTGGCCCAGGCTGCCCAGGGGGGCTGTGGAGTCTCCTTCTCTGGAGATCTTCAACCCCCGCCTGGACGCTGTCCTGTGCCCCCTGCTCCGGGTGAGCCTGCTTGGGCAGGGGGGTGGCACTGGGCGAGCTCCCGGGGGCCCTTCCAACCCTTGCCATTCTGGGATTCTGTGAAAAAGCCCAGCCCCATCCCATCTCCAGGCAGGGGTTAACCCAAGCCAGGGCATCCCCAGGGC
The DNA here is from genome assembly GCF_000687185.1 of Egretta garzetta. Taxonomy (NCBI): domain Eukaryota; kingdom Metazoa; phylum Chordata; class Aves; order Pelecaniformes; family Ardeidae; genus Egretta; species Egretta garzetta. The sequence continues at coordinate 322,535 of NW_009260618.1, read as the reverse complement.
GGTTTGGATGGGCTGGGTGGGACAGTTTCTCCCTGGCTGGGGCCAGCCCAGCTGGGGCTTGGGCAAGGAAGGACGTGGCGTGGGGTTGGGCACCAAGCCCCAGAGCAGATGGTGAATCCCCCTGCCCCAGGCAGGACCAGATCCAACCTGCCGTCCCACCAACACAAGACGTGTCCCACCTTGGCTGCAAGGGATGATTTATTCCCTTCCCACCTCCTGCGGTGTCCTTCCTCCTGCTGCCCCCAGCCTCTTCTCCATCAGCAAACCCTCCACCCTCCACCTCCTCACCCAGGCTCCTTCCTCTGTCCCCATCTCCTCCTCTCCCACTGTGATCGGTTCAGCTCCCATCCAAAGAGCAGACCCCCAAACTGGCCGAACTTCTCCGGGGGTGCAGAAGGGGCTCTCCCAGGGATGCCTGCAGCTTTCCCC
>NW_009260618.1:321560-321970 GCF_000687185.1 Egretta garzetta | reverse complement strand
CCCTCGGGGCCAGGGGGAGGTGGGGCTGGGGCTGCCCCACAGCATCCCCCCACTCGTTAAAACCTGGAGCTGATCGATGAGCCAGGTTGCAGAGGGAGGGGGAAAAAAAAATTGGGAAAAAAAAAAAACAACCCCAAAAGGACGAAATGGAGGAAACTGAGAACTCACGGCTTGGAAAAATTCCCAGTCAGCAGCCAGAGCCTGCCTTGATTTATCCAGGGAATCCCCGTTGCCTTTCCTTCCCTCTCTCTAGTCCGAGACACCTTCCCCATTTCTCATCCCGGCCATGGTGGTTATTAAATCCCTATCAAAAGTGGCAATAAAACCCCACCGGCCCCACCAGCCCCACCCGTGGCGCGTGGCTCCACACTGCCTGGACCACCCCAAAAACTGGGAAATCCCCCTCTTGG
>NW_009260618.1:320448-321512 GCF_000687185.1 Egretta garzetta | reverse complement strand
AGGAATCCGGCTGCTCCAGTAGCAGGGCCAAGGGGCGATCCTGGCCGGACCAAGGCTGGGAGAGCTTGTTCCTGCCCTGGGGGTCAACAAGGAGCTCCTCGCCAGGCTGGAATGGTAATGAGTAACAGCCCTCCCCTGGGGCTTCGCCTCATTCCTTGGGGGAGGAGAGGGCCTGAGCCCTTCCCTCCCTGCTGGCCGAGCGGGATCTGGGCATGGATTTGAACCTGGGGTCCTGTGTCCTCCAGGGACGCAGCAGACTCCGAGGGTTTGGGGGAGAAGATGCTTCAGAGGGTTTGGGGAGAAGATGCTTCAGAGGGGTTTAGGGAGAAGATGCTTCAGAGGGTTGGGGGAGAAGCCGCTTCCCCTTTGGGGGCCCCCACCCTGGAGGGGGTCCCCTAAGCCTGCAGCCTTTGCACTGGGCAAGCTGGGCAAAGGGGGGGACAGGGACAAGACCCTGCCAGGTTTGGGGGGTCCTGGCAGCAGGCACACGGCGAGGGGGGGGGTGTTGGTAGCAGGCGATGGGACAGCCTTGCCGTATCGCATTGCCCTGTGCAAAATGGGCGCTGGGCATCTCCGCTCCCGGTCTGGCATGGAGGAGGATGCTCCGCACCCCAGGCTCGCTCCGACATCCCCGGGGAGCTGAGCGGGGACGGGAGCTGAGCAGGGACGGGATCTGAGCGGGGATGGGATCTGAGCAGGGACGGGATCCGAGCGGGGATGGAATCCGAGCAGGGACGGGATCCGAGCAGGGATGGGATCTGAGCAGGGATGGGATCCGAGCGGGGACGGGATCTGAGCAGGGATGGGATCTGAGTGGAGACGTGATCTGAGCAGGGATGGGATCCGAGCGGGGACGGGATCCGGCCGGTAACGCGTCTCATCTGAAGGCCAGAGCGAGGAGCGGCGACGTGCAGGAGCTCCGCAGCGCCGTGGCTGCGCTCTGGCGATAAGCAAACCCTCCCCGGCCCCTCATTAAAGCAGGGGACGATAACGATTTTTCTGCGCCAGCTGACTCGGGCAAGGTGACCCCCGGGAGCACCGCTCCGAGCCCCCGCGCCGGCAGG
>NW_009260618.1:314147-320068 GCF_000687185.1 Egretta garzetta | reverse complement strand
AGCATGAAATAATTCAATTAAAAGGAAGGAATTAAAAAACCCCACCCAAACCCCGACACCCACCCAAACAGCGGCGTTTTTGCCAGGTGCTGAAGCATTTTGTGAATGTATTTGTGAATCAGGGAAATTGCTGGGGGGATGGAAAACGCCCCGGCGCATCACGGTCGGCTCCCCTGGAGGGATGCGGGCAGCAAGGGCAGAGCTGGGCTGGGGCTCTCGGCAGCCCCCGGGGATGCATCCAGCCCAGGGAAGGATTCAACCCCCTGGGCATTGCCAGTCGTCAGCCCATGGAAATCACGGGCGCATGATGCCGACGGGTGCTGCTGTGGGGTTTTCCACGCTGGAGCGTGCGGTTTGCACGCCAAGGGCAGGGCTGCGGACCCCCAACGCAGCCAGCTCTCCTGCAGCACCGGGGTGGCACGGGGTTATCGGCTGCTGGGGCCTGGAGGGGTTCACCAAAGCAGCCGGAATGGGGATGGGAGCTGGGAGACGTCCCCCTCTGCATCCCCCCCGGCACCTCTGCAGCGGCGGGCGTGGAGCTGGCCCAGCAGCGGGGGCCTGCTGGATTTTCCTGCTGTAGCAGCTACGCTCTGCACTGTCACATCCATGCCACAAGTGCATTCCCAGATTGCAACGAGCTCCCAAATTGCAACGAGCTCCCAAATTGCAGTGCACTCCCAAAATGCAGTATGTTCCTAAATTGCAGTGCATTCCGAAATTGCAGTGCATTCCCAGACTGCAGTGCACTCCCAAATTGCAGTGCACTCCCAAATTGCAGTGCATTCCAAAATTGCAGTGCATTCCCAGACTGCAGTGCACTCCCAAATTGCAGTGCATTTCGAGATTGCAGTGCACTCCAAGATTGCAGTGCACTCCCAAATTGCAGTGCACACCCAAATCCCAAATTGCAGTGCACGCCCAAATTGCCGTGCACTCCCAAATTGCAGTGCATTTCGAGATTGCAGTGCACTCCCAAATTGCAGTGCACACCCAGACTGCAGTGCACTCCCAGCCTGCAAGGAGCCTCCCTTGCGGCGGTGCGGGAGGGGTGGCCAGTGAGGCTCTGCCTCTGAGCCCATGCCGGAGCGTGGGGTTGGGCTTTACCCAGAAATTCGGCTGGTGGCTGGAGCCTTCCCCCCACCCCCTGCCCGCTGCACTCCTCCCCAGAGCTGCCTGCGCCTGGGGGGGCTCCCAGAGCTGCCACCTCCCCTGCAGCAGTGGGGAAACTGAGGCAGGAGGGCCTTGCTGGAGCTCGAGTGTCTGAGCCTCGGGAGCCGTTCAAGCCGCATCTCAGGCCCGGCAGAAATCAGGTGGAGGCTTTTTTTTGGGTCTTCTTTCTTCTCCGTTTAAAAAGAAAAGAGTTGCACTTTAATTATGGGCAGCTTTTGTTCTGCAGTTCCCAATCTCCAAGGGCTTTTTTTTTTTTTTTCCCCCTCTTTTCTCTTTTCCGAGTTAATTGCTTCCAAAACGGGGCCAGCGAGCAAGGTCTGGAGGAGGGGAGGCCAGGACCAGAGCTGGACCCTGCATGGGAGCTCTTGTCCCTTCATCCCCACCACCCGGCACAGCCAGAGTCCCACCCTGTCCTCCCTGCAGATCGGCACCCCTGCCGCCGGCACCCATGGGTGCCTCGCAGCCGGTGAGGGAGAAGCCGATAAAAAGCAGAGGAAAACAACGCCTTTCCAGGCCGGTTTCTTTTTTTTTTTTCTGGTCCAGGAGCCAAGCAGAGCTGGTCACATCGTGCCACCCTCACGCTGGGGTGGGTTTGGGTCCCCCGGGGAGGGGGTCGATGCTGCGGTTTCAGCCGTGCAAAGGCACGATGGCCCCCGAGGGACCTTCGCCCCTGGCACCCAGCGAAGAGGATGCTAAATATTAACCCAGCATCCCCGGGGCAGAGCCGGAGCTGTCCCAGAGTCCGAGTCCAGGGACGGGCTGGGTTGAAATTTAACCGGGGGCCATCAAGCTTGGTGGGTGCAAGCGACCGCGGCTGGGTGCAATCCTGCCCTCCTGCGCCCAAACCCTGTGGGGCGAAGGGAGCCCTGCCTGCCGGTGGGTGCCCCAAGGTGACCCTGGCAGGCTCTGCCTGCGCCCCGTGTGTGCACCCTGCACCCCAGTCCCCACACCCTGTGTGTGCACCCTGCACCCCAGTGCCTACACCCTGTACCCCATACGTGCACCCTGTGTGTGCACCCTGCACCCCAGTCCCCACACCCTGCACCCCATGTGTGCACCCTGCACACCAGTGCCTGCACCCCATGTGTGCACCCTGCACCCCGTGTGTGCACCCTGCACCCTGTATGTGTACTCTGCACCCCATGTGTGCACTCTGCACCCCAGTCCCCACAGCCTACACCCCGTGTGTGCACCCTGCACCCCAGTCCCTGCACCCCGCACCCCGTGTGCACACCCTGCACTCTGTGTGTGCACCTTGCACCACATGCATGCACCCTGCACCCTGTGTGTGCACCCTGCACCCCAGTGCCTGCACCCTGCACCCGTGTGTGCACCCTCCACTCTGTGTGTGCACCTTGCACTGCATGCCTGCACCCTGCACCCCATGAGAGCATTCTGCACCCCATGTGTGCACCCTGCACCCCATGTGCACCCCCTGCACTCTGTGTGCACCTTGCATCACATGCCTGCACCCTGCACCCCATGAGAGCATTCTCCACCCCGCGTGTGCACCCTGCACCCCATGTGCACCCTCTGCACTCTGTGTGCACCTTGCACTGCATGCCTGCACCCTGCACCCTGTGTGTGCGCCCTGCACCCCAGTCCCCAGCCCCTGTGTGTGCCCCCTGCACCCCATGTGCACCCTCTGCACTCTGTGTGCACCTTGCACTGCATGCCTGCACCCTGCACCCTGTGTGTGCGCCCTGCACCCCAGTCCCCAGCCCCTGTGTGTGCCCCCTGCACCCCATGTGCACCCTCTGCACTCTGTGTGCACCTTGCACTGCATGCCTGCACCCTGCACCCTGTGTGTGCGCCCTGCACCCCAGTCCCCAGCCCCTGTGTGTGCCCCCTGCACCCCATGTGCACCCTCTGCACTCTGTGTGCACCTTGCACTGCATGCCTGCACCCTGCACCCTGTGTGTGCGCCCTGCACCCCAGTCCCCAGCCCCTGTGTGTGCCCCCTGCACCCCATGTGCACCCTCTGCACTCTGTGTGCACCTTGCACTGCATGCCTGCACCCTGCACCCTGTGTGTGCGCCCTGCACCCCAGTCCCCAGCCCCTGTGTGTGCCCCCTGCACCCCATGTGCACCCTCTGCACTCTGTGTGCACCTTGCACTGCATGCCTGCACCCTGCACCCTGTGTGTGCGCCCTGCACCCCAGTCCCCAGCCCCTGTGTGTGCCCCCTGCACCCCATGTGCACCCTCTGCACTCTGTGTGCACCTTGCACTGCATGCCTGCACCCTGCACCCTGTGTGTGCGCCCTGCACCCCAGTCCCCAGCCCCTGTGTGTGCCCCCTGCACCCCATGTGCACCCTCTGCACTCTGTGTGCACCTTGCACTGCATGCCTGCACCCTGCACCCTGTGTGTGCGCCCTGCACCCCAGTCCCCAGCCCCTGTGTGTGCCCCCTGCACCCCATGTGCACCCTCTGCACTCTGTGTGCACCTTGCACTGCATGCCTGCACCCTGCACCCTGTGTGTGCGCCCTGCACCCCAGTCCCCAGCCCCTGTGTGTGCCCCCTGCACCCCATGTGCACCCTCTGCACTCTGTGTGCACCTTGCACTGCATGCCTGCACCCTGCACCCTGTGTGTGCGCCCTGCACCCCAGTCCCCAGCCCCTGTGTGTGCCCCCTGCACCCCATGTGCACCCTCTGCACTCTGTGTGCACCTTGCACTGCATGCCTGCACCCTGCACCCTGTGTGTGCGCCCTGCACCCCAGTCCCCAGCCCCTGTGTGTGCCCCCTGCACCCCATGTGCACCCTCTGCACTCTGTGTGCACCTTGCACTGCATGCCTGCACCCTGCACCCTGTGTGTGCGCCCTGCACCCCAGTCCCCAGCCCCTGTGTGTGCCCCCTGCACCCCATGTGCACCCTCTGCACTCTGTGTGCACCTTGCACTGCATGCCTGCACCCTGCACCCTGTGTGTGCGCCCTGCACCCCAGTCCCCAGCCCCTGTGTGTGCCCCCTGCACCCCATGTGCACCCTCTGCACTCTGTGTGCACCTTGCACTGCATGCCTGCACCCTGCACCCTGTGTGTGCGCCCTGCACCCCAGTCCCCAGCCCCTGTGTGTGCCCCCTGCACCCCATGTGCACCCTCTGCACTCTGTGTGCACCTTGCACTGCATGCCTGCACCCTGCACCCTGTGTGTGCGCCCTGCACCCCAGTCCCCAGCCCCTGTGTGTGCCCCCTGCACCCCATGTGCACCCTCTGCACTCTGTGTGCACCTTGCACTGCATGCCTGCACCCTGCACCCTGTGTGTGCGCCCTGCACCCCAGTCCCCAGCCCCTGTGTGTGCCCCCTGCACCCCATGTGCACCCTCTGCACTCTGTGTGCACCTTGCACTGCATGCCTGCACCCTGCACCCTGTGTGTGCGCCCTGCACCCCAGTCCCCAGCCCCTGTGTGTGCCCCCTGCACCCCATGTGCACCCTCTGCACTCTGTGTGCACCTTGCACTGCATGCCTGCACCCTGCACCCTGTGTGTGCGCCCTGCACCCCAGTCCCCAGCCCCTGTGTGTGCCCCCTGCACCCCATGTGCACCCTCTGCACTCTGTGTGCACCTTGCACTGCATGCCTGCACCCTGCACCCTGTGTGTGCGCCCTGCACCCCAGTCCCCAGCCCCTGTGTGTGCCCCCTGCACCCCATGTGCACCCTCTGCACTCTGTGTGCACCTTGCACTGCATGCCTGCACCCTGCACCCTGTGTGTGCGCCCTGCACCCCAGTCCCCAGCCCCTGTGTGTGCCCCCTGCACCCCATGTGCACCCTCTGCACTCTGTGTGCACCTTGCACTGCATGCCTGCACCCTGCACCCTGTGTGTGCGCCCTGCACCCCAGTCCCCAGCCCCTGTGTGTGCCCCCTGCACCCCATGTGCACCCTCTGCACTCTGTGTGCACCTTGCACCACATGCATGCACCCTGCACCCTGTGTGTGCGCCCTGCACCCCGTATGTGCACCCTGCACCCCAGTCCCCACACCCCATGTGTGCACCCTGCACCCCATACGTGCACCCTGCACCCTCTGTGTGCAGCCTGCACCCCAGTGCCTGCACCCTGCACCCGTGTGTGCACCCTCCACTCTGTGTGTGCACCTTGCACTGCATGCCTGCACCCTGCACCCCATGAGAGCATTCTGCACCCCATGTGTGCACCCTGCACCCCATGTGCACCCCCTGCACTCTGTGTGCACCTTGCATCACATGCCTGCACCCTGCACCCCATGAGAGCATTCTGCACCCCGTGTGTGCACCCTGCACTGTGTGCACCTTGCACTGCATGCATACGCCCTGCACCCTGTGTGTGCACCCTGCACCCCGTGTGCGCCCTCTGCACCCTGTGTGTGCGCCCTGCATGCCATGCGTGTCCCCCGCACCCCGATACCCACACCCTGCACCGCAGCTGCGCACCCTGCACCCCCTGTGTGCACCCTGCACCCCATGCATGCCACCCAGCAGCCATTTCCCACCGGAGACTCAGCGCAGCCATCGCAGACACCCCAGTGGGGTCAGAGGGACCGGAGAAGCCCTGGGGGTGACCGTCCCCCCCCAGATCCGCTTGTCCCTTGTACCACGGAGTGACTGCCACCAGCTTCTCCTCCCAAGCAGAGCCAGCCTGGGGAGGGCGACCAAAGACGATGCCTCGGCCACCGGCATCTTGTTGAAGTGCTAAAAAACCTGGCGGAGGATAAATAATGGGAAATGAAGGTTTAATCCCTGGGCACGGGGCTGGGTGGGGGGATGAGTCTCC
>NW_009260618.1:312156-314037 GCF_000687185.1 Egretta garzetta | reverse complement strand
GCACCAGCAGAGCTGGAATGGGAGATCTGGGGGTTCTGCCCCCGTTTTCCCCCCCTTGAGCTGGGCAGCCTCCCTGCAAGCAGCCTTGCAAACCCAGCCTTGTCCTGGTGGCCAGGTCCTGGACATGTCGGGTGCTGCCACTGTCACCCACCCGCCCAGAGCGGCTGAGCCCCCGCTCCCCTGGGGACACATCGTGATTTCTCCTCTTGACATCTATTTGTTGTTGTTCTCCAAGGTGGGTTTGGAGAGCGGGAACTGCAAGCATGGCTTAAGAAGTAAACCCAGGCTCTTGCGAGCTGCCCTGGGAGCTGCAGGAGCTGCTCCTCACGCTTGGGCCTTGGCAGATCATCCTTCCCAAGCTGCTGGTGCTCGGATCAGGGCTTCGAAGCCCACCCTGAGGTTTTCCAGCCATTTTATTCTTTCTTTTCATGGCAAGGAGCTGAGGCAGGAGCAGGAGAGAGCCACAGCGCGTGGTGCAGATGGAGACCACAGCAACCCAGGGGGGGAGGTTTGCTGGTACGAGCTCCCCAGCATCCCGAGGGATGCGGTCCCTCTCCCTCCGCCGTGCCCCAGACCACCACGAGCAGCTTCGAGCTGCAAAAAGAAGCGGCCCGGAGGAGCTCGGTCTGCAGCCAGATTTATTTCTTCATTTCAGACTCCATCCATCGCGCCGGGGCCCGGCCCTGCGGATGCTGTTAGGCAGCAGCAGCCCGTGCCATCGCTCATGTTTATGGCTGGAAGACTTCTCCCGGGAATAAATCCTCCAAGAGACGGAGCGAGGCCCCAGAGGAAGCCGGGGTGGGATTTTGTGTCTCTTCCGCTGGTGTTTGCATTGCTCTGGCCATGCCAGTGCTGGGGCCCGAGTCTGCTGTGGCTCTGCTGGTTTCCTGGGTCCCCGCTCTGCAGGCCATGGGGGGGTCTCCATCCCCACCGGTCGCCCTGGGCCAAGCCCATCCCACCGCTCTGCGTGGGCATCAGAGCTCACCAAACATCCTGAGGATGGGTGCACGTGTCCTTGCGTGGGGTGGAGGATGCAGGCGCTGGGGGACCGAGGACACGTGCACCCCAGGGATGGAGGATGCATGCACCAGGGGGCCAAGGACATGTGCACGCGGGGGACCGAGGACGTGTGCACCTTGGGGACTGAAGATGCAGGCACCCCAGGGATGGAGGATGCATGCACCCAGGGAACCAAGGATATGTGCACCCTGGGGATGGGGATGCATGCACCCAGGGGACCGAGGGCACGTGCACTCTGGGGACTGGGGATGCATGTACTGAGGGACCAAGGACACGTGCACCCAGGAACTGGGGATGCATGCACCCAGGGGACTTAAGGACATGTGCACCCGAGGGACCGAGGGCACGTGCACCCCGGGGACTGGGGATGCATGTACTGGGGAACGCAAGGACATGTGCACCCTGGGGATGGAGCATGCATGCACCTGGGGAACTGAGGATGTGTGCACCCAGGGGACTGGGGATGCATGCACCCAGAGAATCCCAGAATCCCAGACTGGTAGGAGCTGGCAGGGCCCTCCGGAGCTCACCCAGTGCCACCCCCCTGCCCAAGCAGGCTCACCCAGAGCAGGGGGCACAGGACAGCGGCCAGGCGGGGGTTGAAGATCTCCAGAGAAGGAGACTCCACGGCCCCCCTGGGCAGCCTGGGCCAGGGCTCGGGCACCCTCACAGTCAACAAGTTCTTCCTCCCGTTCAACTGGAACCTCTTCTGCTTCAGGTTGTGCCCATGGCCCCTTGTCCTGGCGCTGGGCACCACTGGGAAGAGTCTGGCTGCGTCCTCGTGACCCCCACCCTTGAGATATTTGTAGGTGTTGATGAGATCCCCTCTCAGCCTTCTCTTCTCCAGGCTGAACAAGCCCA
>NW_009260618.1:311548-311893 GCF_000687185.1 Egretta garzetta | reverse complement strand
TGGGGCAGAGCAGAGGGGGAGGAGAACCTCCCTCGCCCTGCTGGCCACGCTCCTCTTGATGCACCCCAGGATGCCCTTGGCCTTCTTGGCACCAAGGGCACCCTGCTGGCTCATGGCCACCTTGTCCCCCACCAGGACTCCCAGGTCCCTCTGGGCAGAGCTGCTTCCCAGCAGGTTTCCACCCAGGGGACTGGGGACACGTGCACCCCAGGGACGGAGGATGCATGCACCTGGGTGACTGAGGAGGTGTGCACTCAGGGAGCTGAGGATGCATACGCATGGGGCACCAAAGATGCATGCACCCATGGGGCCAGGGGCAGACACAGCCAAGGTGGGAGCTGGAGG
>NW_009260618.1:309677-311483 GCF_000687185.1 Egretta garzetta | reverse complement strand
AGGGGGCTGCTGGAGCAGGAGCAGTGCCCTGCTGTGGCAGCATGGGGTGGGGGTGGGGGATTACATGGTGTGCAAGGAGGGAAGGGGGCTTGGGAGCTCTCTGCAGGTCCCCTGCCCTCCCCAAATATCCCCAGCAGCTGGGGAGGGCCGGGGGGCTGCTGGGCACCCCTGCAGCCCCCCAGGAACGCAGCGAGGCCGGGCCCCCGCCAGGGCTGGGGCGCAGGGGGGGCTGGCAGGAGGCTGCAAGCGCCTTTGAAAAGCACAACCCCAGATGCCAGCGCCCTGGGAGAGGCTGTTTTGGCAGCGCCCCCCTGGCTTTCCAGGCTGGGCTCCAGAGCGGCTGCTTGGCCGCAGCTCCCGGACGATGCTCTTGGATTTGAACGTTTCAACAGCAAACTCCAAAGCAGCTCCCAAAGCCGCTTCCCGAGGCTCCCTCCCCTGCCAGCAAAGCCAGGGATGCTGACGGCCGGGTTTATGGATAACTCCTGCCCGGAGGGAGCAGGTTTAAACCTCTCACTGCCCACCCAGGGGCTGGGGTTTTTCACTCCCCTCACCCCAAATCCACGCAACTCCTTTCTCAGGGATGAATCCGGATGCAAAACATTCCCATGGGCTTGCTGGCAGCGCGGGGAAGAGCCGGGAGGAGGGATGCAGACAGACAAACCGCAAAGCCCTGGATGAAAATAGTTGAGGGCTGGGGAGAATTTGGCGGTGGCAGGGGGGGGTGTGTGTGGGAAATGCCAAGCGTGCTTTGCCCAAAGCCTTATGCTGGGGCCAGGAGAAGGGCTGGGAGCTCAGGGATGGGGACGGGCCATGGGGAGGAAGGGGAAGAGGCAGGGAGACGCTGTTGGGACCCGCACCCCGAGGACCACGGGGAGAGCCGAGGTGCTCAGGTCACTTTGTGCTTTATTTCTCGCCATGACAAGGCAGAAGGCAATTTCTCAGGCAGCATTAATGATTATTTGTGCGTTAAAACCACACCAAAACCAAGCACGCGGCACAAGTGGCCACAAGCCAGGCCCTCCAGCCCAAACCCCCGAGCGAGGGAAGCCCCCTGGGATGGGGTGGGGGGTGGGGGCGGCCCCGGTGCAGCCTCTGCCGTGGCACGAGGATGGGTCCAGCCCCAAACTGTCTCCCAGCACCCCGGAATCTCCACGAGAGCAAACTGGAGGGCACCGGGACCCTTTTAGCTGCAGAAAGCAGGAGCGATGCCCTGTGCCGCCCTCCTCCCGGCCCCGGCTGAGCTGTCACTTCTGCCCCTCAACCCCCCCAAAAGTACAAATCAAACCCGAAACGCAAAAATCAAACCCTAAAGCTAAAAATCACAGAATCCCAGAATGATTTGGGTTGGCAAAGCCCTTTAAGCTCCCCCAGTCCAAGCGTTCCCCTACCCCTGCCATCCCACCCCCAAACCCTGGCCCTCAGCACCTCGGCTGCCCGGCTGTTAAATCCCCCCCCGGGGTGGGGACTCGACCCCTTCCCTGGGCAGCCCCTTCCAGGGCCTGACAGCCCCAAGGGGAAGGAATTGTTCCCCATGCCCAACCTCACCCTGCCCTGGCACAACTTGAGGCCGGTGCCCCTCGTCCCATGAGAGCAGAGACCTAAAGGTAACAAAAATCACCCCCTAAAGGCAAAAATCAAACTGTAAAAGGCAAATATCACCCTGGGGAGGAGGGAGGGCCCGGGGCAGGGCCAGCCCCGCTCACAGCCTGGAGATCTTGGGCAAGGGGGTGTCGGGGGGGAGCCCCTCCAGCCACTCCAGCAGGATCCTGTTCAGCGCCGCCGGCCTGGGGGGACAGCAGGGGT
>NW_009260618.1:308494-309255 GCF_000687185.1 Egretta garzetta | reverse complement strand
CGGGGCCATGCACGCCGCCCGTGGTACCTCTCCATCTGCGTCCAGTGCCCGCACTCCTCGAGGTGCTCCCGGCGCAGCTGCGGGATCTACGGGGGGGATGCACCGGAGTGGAGGGGTTTATACCAGGATCTGGTGTGTTTGACATCAGCAGAGCCCACCCCAGGCTGTCCCTGCATCCCCAGCTCTTCCTTTTGGCCAGAGCAAACCCCCCCGCCCTGCTGCCTGTGGCAATGCCCCCCTCTCCCCACATCACCCAGTCCCTCCTTATCAAGTGATGTCCCCACATCTGGGCCAAATCCAGCCCATCTGGGTGGGATGGACCTGCCCCGGGGCTCTCCCGCAGTGGGATCTTAGGGAAGCGGGATGGATTCGGTGCACACCGGTCCCAGGGCTGGGCTGGGACCATGCTGGCTTACCCACTCCTCCATGCCCCTGCTCATGCTGGGATGCAGCACCGCATCCTTCCCGGCCGTGACCATCAGCGCTGGCATCATGATCTGTAGGGGACGCAGGTGACAAGGGGCAGGGGGAAGGTGCTGGGTCTGCAAATGCTCCCCGCGGGACAGGACCAGTCCCCACCTTCCTGTCCTTGGCAGAGAGTGCCCAGCGCCAGTTGGGTCGTATGTTGCGGTACCAGTTCAAGGGGCCACTGGGAGAGAGGGGAACGGGGTGGAGATGCTGGGACCCAGCTCCGGCCGTCACCACCGCAGGGACCATCCCACTGCCCACGGCACAGCCGGCATGGGAAGAGCCTGGAAGGG
>NW_009260618.1:303752-305322 GCF_000687185.1 Egretta garzetta | reverse complement strand
GCCCACCAGCAGCCCCCCTGCAACGAGATGCTCAGCACCGCTGCCAGGTCCCACCTGCAGCATCCCCACCCCACCGCCGGGTCTGCCCCCCCTTACCTCGGTCCTGCACCCTGTGGAAGTCGTGCGCAAAGGGCAGGCGGTCCTGCAGAGAGAGGGGAGCGAGGGCAGGCAGGGAGCGGCACCGCACCCAGCGGGGAAACCCATCCCTGGGGGCTGCCAGGAGGAGCTGGGGCTCCATGCCCCTCCTCGCCAGGAGCTGGCATCGAGCATCACTGCATCCCAAGGGATTCAGGAATTGACCTCGCAGCCCCAGGCCATGGAGCTGGGAGCCGGCACTGAGCATTGCTGCATCCCGAGGGATGCAGGAACCAACCACGCAGCCCTGGGCCATGGAGCTGGGAGCCGGCACTGAGCATCGCTGCATCCCAAGGGATGCAGGAACCAACTGGGCTGCAGACCTGGGAGCAGACATGGAGCATCACTGCATCCCAAGGGATGCAGGAACAAACTGGGCTGCAGAGCTGGGAGCAGACATGGAGCATTGCTGCATCCCAAGGGATGCAGGAATTGACCTCGCAGCCCCGGGCCATGGAGCTGGAAGCCGGCACTGAGCATCACTGCATCCTGAGGGATGCAAGAACTGACTGCGTAGCCCTGGGCCATGGAGCTGGGATCTGGCACTGAGCATTGGCGAATCCTGAGGGATGCAGGAACCAGCTGGGCTGCAGAGCTGGGAGCAGGCATGGAGCACCGCTGCATCCCGATGCAGGAATTGACGTTGCAGCCCTGGGCCATGGAGCCGGGAGCTGGCACTGAGCATCGCTGCATCCCGAGGGATGTAGGAACTGACCAGGCTGTGGAGCTGGGAGCAGGCATGGAGCATCGCTGCATCCCAAGGGATGCAGGAATTGACCTCACAGCCCCAGGCCATGGAGCTGGGAGCAGGCATGGAGCATCGCTGCATCCCAAGGGATGCAGGAATTGACCTCGCAGCCCCGGGCCATGGAGCTGGGAGCCAGCACCGAGCATCGCTGCATCCTGAGGGATGCAAGAACTGACTGTGTAGCCCTGGGCCATGGAGCTGGGAGCTGGCACTGAGCATCGCTGCATCCCGAGGGATGCAGGAGCCAACTGGGCTGCAGAGCTGGGAGCAGACATGGAGCATCGCTGCATCCCGATGCAGGAATTGACCTCACAGCCCCGGGCCATGGAGCTGGGAGCTAGCACTGACCATCGCTGCATCCCAAGCGATGCAGGAACCAAACAGTCTGCGGAGCTGGGAGCAGGCATGGAGCATTGCTTAATCCCAAGGGATGCAGGAACCAACTGCACAGCCCTGGGCTGTGGAGCTGGGAGCCGGCACCGAGCATCGCTGCATCCTGAGGGATGCAGGAACTGACCGGGCTGTGGAGCTGGGAGCTGGCACTGAGCATCGCTGCATCCCGAGGGATGCAGGAACCAACTGGGCTGCAGAGCTGGGAGCAGACATGGAGCATTGCTGCATCCCAAGGGATGCAGGAATTGACCTCGCAGCCCCGGGCCATGGAGCTGGGAGCCGGCACGGGGCATC
>NW_009260618.1:302739-303509 GCF_000687185.1 Egretta garzetta | reverse complement strand
AGCCCGGGGCGGCGGAGCCGGGCGCAGCCGGCGTGGCTGGCAGAAGGACGCTGCCGGCGAGGCACGGCCTCCCAGGCACTCCCGGCGCGCTGTTATTTTAAACCGCAAAGGTTTTTCACCCTGAGGCGAGATGTTAAGGTTTGCAGGGGCTAAGGAAGAGAGCGGCACTGGCACTGCGAGGGCAGAGGGAGAGCAGGAGCCTCTGCCAGGCCGTGCCCAGACAGTCACCCCACAAATCCGCTGTTCCCTGGGCTGGGCTGTCTCTCCCCAGGCAGCACAGCTTTCTAGAGGTCTTCTCAATCCTTACTCAGGGTCAGCTTTGAGTCCTAAAGAGGCGCAGGCCCTGCGCCACTGCACGCAAGGATGCGTTCACTCTGGTCCCTACTGATGGCTGACGGAATGCTGACTTTACAGCAGCCAGGCAGCAAAGGGACGGCAGACATGGGGTGTGGCATGCCTGGGGGTCACTGTGGGCGACCGCAAAGCCATTCCTGGAGCTTTTGGCTCCTGGCATGGGTGAGGTGGCAAGGGAGAGGGTGCCACAGGTAGAGCTCCAACGGGGCTGGCCGGGCTTGGAGAGGACATCGGGCTGGGCTGGCCACGGGCAGGCTGTGAAGCCCCTCTGCTCCCACCCCAGGTCCCCCCTCAGCCCCACACCTACTCCCTGGCGCGTGGAGCGGATCAGGACCTTCAGGGTGCGGCCAATGTCCTTCTCGAGCTCCGCCTCTGCGACGCCCTGTGCGGGGGGGGGGGAGAAGCGTGGGGGGGGG
>NW_009260618.1:302247-302600 GCF_000687185.1 Egretta garzetta | reverse complement strand
GCGGCACCCCAGCTATGGGGCAGCAGCTGCCCAGCCATGAGCTGGGGACCCCAACATGGGCACATCCCCATACTCGGGGTGGGGTGGGGTGTGTTAAGCCCCCAAAAGAGGGGTGGAGGATAAAAATTGTGGTCCTGGACTCACGGGCTCCTGGAAGTAGAACTGGTAGTCAAAGGTGGGGTAGGTTTTCATCTTCTCCACGATGTCCACAGCGGGGTCGGCGGGGCGGTACGGGGTGTTCAGCGAGGCCACGGCTCTGCGACACCACGGGGAGGGCAGAGTCAGCATCGCCCCCGGATTTGGGGGGGCCCCGCGTGAGCCGGGGCTTTGCTGGGGGCGGGGGGGGGGGGGGA
>NW_009260618.1:297688-302024 GCF_000687185.1 Egretta garzetta | reverse complement strand
GAGCCACGCGCGGGGCAGGGCCCCACCTCACCCTCTCGGGGTAGAAAAGAGCCATGTTCCAGACCACGGCACCGCCCCAGTCGTGGCCCACCAGCACGGTCTGCGTGATGCCCTGCGGGGAGGGGGGGGTCCTGAGCGCACCCCCGCGGCTGCACCCCAGGGAGCACCTCAAAACCCAACCCAAAAGCAGGGCCCAAGAGCGATGAGCAGGTGAGAGAAGAGCTTTGCCTTCCTCCGATCCAGCATTGCTTCATCACCCGGAGCCATTTGCTCCAGCTTAATTAAACATTCCGAGTACCTGGGCCCTCCAGAGGAAAGGGGTTCAACATTATCTGCCAAAAAAACATGTCTGGAGGCTGCTCGCCCCCCTGGGATCCCCCATACGGGTCGTCCCTGACCGCTGCCACCGCACCGGGTGACAGCATGGGGGTCGCCTCCGTATGGGCGCAGCCGAATAAGCCCCCAGCCCCTCTGGGAAGGGGCTCACAGCGTCCGGCCGGATCCTGCCCGGAGCCGGGCACGCTGAGCTCACTGCTCCCCCTCTGCTCCATTCCTTTTTCCTGGCCCCTCCGGGCACCTACAAATAAATCCAATTAAAACCCCGCGCTCCTGACAACGCAGCGGCGGGTTCGTAATTAGCTGACCCCAACCCCCCCGGGGGGGTCCTGGGGGGGGGGAGAAGGAGCCTCCCGGGGGGGGAGAGGAGCAGGATGGGCCCCTCCATACAGGATGCCACGATCTCAGGTCTCCTCCATGCCCCGAGGCAACGCCGGCCGCACATCATGGGCGCTTTTCCAGCCATTTTCCTTCTCATTCCTGACCCAGCGTGAAGCAATTCAGTGGCAAAAAAAAAATCAGGGGGATTTACCCTCCCCTGTTCAGCACCAGAGCGGAGCCACAGCCCCCATCCATGCCCTCCCAAAAACCCATCCCGGGCACAAAACCGCCCCCGCCCCTCGCACAAGGAGCCCTTTGCAAAACCTCGGGGGCTTTGTTTTCCCCTGTTTTCTTGAGGGGTTTTTTTGGTTTGGTCGGGTTTTTTTAGCGCTGTGCTTTTCGAAGGGCTCGCTCCCTTGGAAGCCACCGCCCAAGGAAAAAGCCCTGGAGATGCCGGCGTTTGCGGGCTGGGCCTTCCTCCCCTCCCCTTCATCTCTTTTAAAAGGCACAAAAATCACCTCCATCCTCTTGCTGGGATGGGAATTAAACCCAGAGCTCCCACACCCAAGGGGATCGGATGCCGAGGTGACCCTGGACCCGAGCCCTGCCAAGGGGCAGCGTTGGTCCCCGGTCACCCCAGCCACCCGGGAGCTGCTACGGTTGGGGTTTAAGAGGGGGGCAGAGGTGATGCAGCCCAGCATCCTTCTCCACGAGAATCTCAGTGACTTACCCAAACCCTGCCGAGCCACGGATGCCACCAGCCCACCTCCCCGTCCTCAGCAAGGACACAAGGTCCAGGAGAAGGTGAGGCAGAGCTGGAGACCCTCCCGAGGATGGGTTCTCCCCACTGGCCATGGGTGGTATGAACATCCGCATCCCTAAAATCCCATCCACGGGGAACACGAAGACGGGGCTTGTGCCACCCCAAGGGTTTTGGACCAAAGTCACCGGGGAGCTCAGCTGCCCCTGCATGGGAAGGATGAGGCACGCGCCCAGACCTTGCCAAGGAGGGACCCATCGCGGGGGGCTCCTCACCAGTTTGTCCAGAAACACCACCAGGTCCTGGGGGAAGGAAGGAGAGAAGGGGTCAGCTCCTGCCGGGGGCCAGGCCCTACCAGCCCACAGCACCCTCCACGCCGCACTCCTCCTGCCCACGTCCGTGCCCTGTGGCTCCTCACCTTGCATATCTGCTCCTGGGAATATTCTTTTATGTCTGCACAAAAGAGATAATCGCCGTCACTTGAACATCTAAGGTTCTACGGGCGCAGTTTGCGCCCATCTGAGGTGCTGGGGCTGCAGGAGGAATGGGACACCCCCAGCCCCCCGCCAGGAGAAGACTCTTCCAGCCATCTCCTCCTGGGTCTTGGCCTTGGGCTTGGCAGCTCCAGCCCCGTGGGTCCCTGTCCCCGCTACGCCCCGGCATGCCCAGCTCACCCGGCGGGGCCGTGGACTCCCCGTAGCCCTTCATCTCCAGAGCGATCACCCTGAAGCCAGCATCAGCCAAAGCTGGGATCTAGGAGGGAAAGCAGCAGCCTTTGAAGGACACAGAGACCCTCCTGGACCTCCCAGACCAGCACCCATCCTGCTCTGCCCACCCAAGCACATGCTGGCCGTGCCCGGAGATGTCCCCAGGAGGGCAGGCGTGGGCTGGTGTGGCCCGAGGGTGAGGAACCCTCCTGGGCTGTGTCCCGTGTCCCTCAAGGCTGAGGGCAGGGGGGTGGGATGGCCCCAGGCCCCCCCAGGAGTGGTGGCCATGCACCCCCTGCACCGCAGTCCAGCCCCCGTGGTCCACCTTCCTCCCCATCTCCTCCATCACCTGGTAGCGCCAGGAGAGCCAGGACTCGGGGAAGCCGTGGCAGAGGCAGACGATGGGGCCGTGCCCCATTTCCACGAAGTGCAGCTGGACGCCGGGCTGGAAGGGAGGGAGAGCTCTGGCCAGCTGCAGGTGGCACGGCTTCACCCCCCCAACCCTCCACCCACCATTGGCCACCAGGCGCGGGACCCCACCACCCCACGTTTTTGGCCCCTGGGTTGGATGGAGAAGACCTCAACGATGGGGTAATTCAGCATCCCCCACCCAGAGCAGCCCACGCAGGAGGGTGGACAACCCAACAAGCCACCCGTTGGCTGACACATCCTTCCACGGGGCTTTACACCCTCCCCACGACGCCTGCCCCCCCGCCCAAGCCCTGCCAAGCCCAGGGCCAGCTCATCACTGAGGCAGCCCCCTCCACCCTACCCGGATGGGCACGTATCCGTGGGTCACGTTGGCTGGATTGCAGGCCGTCGGCAGGGGCTCTTCTTGGGTGAGAAGCTACAGGGTGAGGAGCAGAGGGTGAGCTCCTGAGCAAGCCTGGAGCTCCACGGGACATCTCCACCACCCCGCTGCTGGTGGGACAGTCGTGGGTTTGGGATGGACATGGCTCCGCAGGCCCAGGGGATGAGGCTATGGGGGGTGGGCAGGGTTTGTAGGAGACCACAAACCCCATCCCACTCGTTTCCAAAGCCACCCACAAGTCCTGCACCAGCACGGCAAGACCCAGAAGCCCAATCCCATCCCTCCCGGCTCTGCAGATCTGGTCCAGGATCCCCCAGGAGAGCAGGGGACAGAAAGGACCCAGACCACCACTACGTGCCTGGACACCTGAGAGCTCCTCCAGCTCTTTCAGGACGCTTTCGGTGTCCCTGACGAGGACAGTGGCCATGCCCATCTCCTGGGCCGGCTTCAAGTTCTCCCCGATGTCGTCCAGGAGGATGGCCTGGAGATACAGCAGTGAGAGCCAGGCTCGGCACCCCGGTGAAGGGCGGCCGCTGGCTTTGGCCAAGGAATTTGGGTGCTTGGAGGGACCTCCCCCACCCCGTGCCCTGTTTTTAGGCTGTACCTCCTGCGGCTTTGCCTGCAGCGCAGCCAGGGCGTAGGCGTAGATCTCGGGGTCCGGCTTGCACACTCCCAGGCGGCAGGACTCGAGCACCAGGTCGAAGTGGCGGCGCAGCAGGTTCATCAACGTGGCCGTGAAGAGCCGCCCCGTGCTGTCATCCACCCAGTTGTTGGTGAGGACGCAGGTCTTAAATCCTAGGGAAGGCCAGAGCGGGGGGGGCACTGGTTTTCCCACTCCACCTCTCCCCCAAGCATTTGATTTCACCTCTCCTCCCCAGCCACGTTTCTCAGATCTTCCCAGCCCTCAAATCTCCCATTTGCAAGGCTTTATTTGGACCAGGACTCCCAGCAGGAGACACAAGGATGCTCAGCAGGAGCTTATGCCCAATTTGTACTTCCAGCAAAGCAAGACTCGACCCTCCCAACGCAGGTGGGACGTGAGCCAGAGCTTGGGCACAGCGAGGTGCCGAGGGCTGAGCCGATGGACCAGCCACGGTGCGGGGCGAAGGGCTACGGCATCCTCCTGATTGCTGGCTGGGTGACAACAGGTCTGGTGGATTTGGTACCGGGGCTCAGAATATCTAATTTTAGGGGGATGCTGAGAGGTGATGTCGGGAGAGCACTCGGATGATGATGGGGGACCAAGCAGGGACCCCATGATGGGACCAGCCAGGACCCCATGGTGGGACCTACAAGGAGCCCCGTGGTGGGACCAGCCAGGAGCCCATGGTGGGACCGAACAGGATCCCATGGTGGGACTGACCAGGAGCCCTGTGGCAGGGGCCACCCGGGGCCCCACGG
>NW_009260618.1:297168-297579 GCF_000687185.1 Egretta garzetta | reverse complement strand
CGGGGAGCCCGTGGGGGGACCGACCAGGAGCCCATGGTGGGACCAGGCAGGAGCCCATGGTGGGACCGACCAGGAGCCCCATGGTGCCTGCTCAAGAGGGGAGCAGCACCCTTACTCCCTCTCCCTTTACCCAAAAGCCCCCCAGCACCCACCGTTCCTCCGCAGCACCCTCGCTGCCTGCAGAAGGGGGGCATTGACCGTCCCCTTGGCCGCCATCTCCTCGAAGGCTCGGGCGACGGAGAAGGTGGGCGGCAGGGCGATGCCCGAGGCGGAGGCGTGCTGCCTGCAGCCCTCTTCCATCTCCCAAAAGAGCTGGAAAACACCCATGCAGTCACTCAATCAACCCCCCCAAAAAAATAAAGCAGGGCCCACCCTGGGGCTGCTCCCCTCAGCTTCTTCCCGAGCCCCATC
>NW_009260618.1:295914-297092 GCF_000687185.1 Egretta garzetta | reverse complement strand
GGCACCCGAGGCGCCGGCGATGCTCCGGGGCCGGTACGCGAGGGCTCACCTGGGACAGGGTGACCCGTCCCCTCATCGCCTTGGCGTAAGGACTCTCGGCGCCGCCAGCAAACAGAACCTCGCGCAAGAAATTCCTGCCAGGCAAAGCAGGAGAGGTCAGCTGGGGGGGGACCCCAATACCGGGGGGGGACCCCAATCCCAGCAGGGAACCCCAATCCCGGGGGGGACACCAATATGGGGGGGAAGCCCAATCCCAGGGGGGATCCCAATCCCGGGGGGGACCCCAATCCCAGGGGGGAACCCCAATCCCGGGGCGGACACCAATATGGGGGGGAAGCCCAATCCCAGGGGGGATCCCAATCCCGGGGGGGACCCCAATCCCAGGGGGGAACTCCAATACGAGGGGGACCCCAATACGAGGGGGAACCCCAATACTGGGGGGGACCCCAAACCCGGGGGGGACCCCAATCCCAGGGGGGAACCCCAATCCCAGGGGGGAACCCCAATACCAGGGGGACACACCAATCCCAGGGGGGACACCAATACGGGGCAGAACCCCAATCCCAGGGGGGGACCCCAATCCCGGGGGGGACCCCAATGGGGGGGCAACCCCAATCCCAGGGGGGACCCCAATACGAGGGGGCCCCAATACAGGGGGGAACCCCAATCCCAGGGGGGGACCCCAATCCCGGGGGGGACACCAATCCCAGGGGGGACCCCAATGGGGGGGCAACCCCAATCCAAGGGGGGACCCCAATACGAGGGGGCCCCAATACAGGGGGGAACCCCAATACTGGGGGAACCCCAATCCCAGGGGGGACCCCAATCCCGGGGGGGACCCCAATTCTGGGGGGGACCCCAATCCCAGGGGCAAACCCCAATACTGGGGGGGACACCAATCCCAGGGGGGACCCTAATGGGGGGGGAACCCCAATCCCAGGGGGGATCCCAATCCCAAGGGGGAACCCCAATCCCGGGGGGGACACCAATACGGGGGGGAACCCCAATCCCAGGGGGGATCCCAATCCCAAGGGGGAACCCCAACCCCGGGGGGGACACCAATATGGGGGGGAACCCCAATCCCAGGGGGGATCCCCATCCCGGGGGGGACCCCAATATGAGGGGGCCCCAATACAGGGGGGAACCCCAATACCGGGGGGACCCCAATCCCGGGGGGG
>NW_009260618.1:295137-295557 GCF_000687185.1 Egretta garzetta | reverse complement strand
GCCCCTATCACAAGAAAACAAAAGGCCTTCTCGGGCGGCAATAAAACAAGATTCCAGCGACTGGCTTTAGGACAAATCTCTCCTCCAAGTCGATATCAGCACAGCTCGGTTAAAAATAAAGCGGCTTTACCTTGCTGACACTTTTTTATTGTCTTTTTTATATAAAGCGAAGCAAAAAAATGTCTGATGGCCTGATAATCTGGGAATTTATTGCTCCATCTGCTCCGCGTCCTCCAGCATTTAGTTCTTTAATATTTTATGCCTTTTTTAACTCCTTGCCTCTTTTTTTTTTTTTCTTTCTCTTTTTTTTTCTTTTTAACACCCACGCGCTGCCAGGAAATCCCGACGCGCTGGGACCTGTTCGGCTCCTGTTTGGGAGCTTTTGGGATTACCAATCCCCAAACACCCCGTATTAAATGG
>NW_009260618.1:292923-294142 GCF_000687185.1 Egretta garzetta | reverse complement strand
CTCTCCACCCCCTCCCTGCCGCTGCTCCCCGGGCTTTTGCCCATAATCGCGTTTTCTCCCATCAACGGGGAGCCCGGGACCCCCCCTCAGGTCCCGCAGCACCCCAGGGTGCAGCAGCACCCAGCCTGCCTGCACCCAGCTCCGAGGGGCCTACTGGGGCTGAACGTGGGAAGAGGGGACAGGGGTGCGCGGGCAGGACTGGCCACGTGCTGCACACGCGTGTGCAATGCATGTACACGCGCGTGCGAGCACACACGGTCACCCGCCCGCGCCTGCGCGCGCCCACGCCTGCATACGTGCAGCAAGACGTGCACACGTACATGCACTTGCATGCACACGCGCACGTGTGCACACACCGACAGGCGTGCACACACGCACACGTACACGTACACACGCACGGACAGCAGTGCGCGCGTGCAAGCGTGCACATAAACACGGGCAGGCAGGCATGCGGGCATGCGTGCAGGCAGGAACGCACGCACGCCTGCACGTGCACATGTGCACATACATGCACAAACACGCGTGCAGGCGGGAAACACGTGTGCGTGCTGAGCACGTATGCACCCCACCAGGCACGTCACTGCACAACATTAAGCACATGCGCGTGTCTCTGAGCACATGTGTGCACACCAAAGCTGTGCGTGCACTCGCCAGGTACGTGCATGCATGCTCAGCAGGCGTGTGCACGCTTAGCAAGGCGCATGCATGCTCAGCAGGAGTGTGCATGCTCAGCAAGGCGTGTGTGTGCTCAGCAGTTGTGTGCACACTCAGCAAAGCATGTGCACGCTCAGCAAGGTGTGTGCACGCTCAGCAGTTGTGTGCATGCTAAGCAGTTGTGTGCACGCTCAGCAAGGCGTGTGTGTGCTCAGCAGTTGTGTGCACGCTCAGCAATTGTGTGCGTGCTCAGCAAGGCGTGTGCGCGCTCAGCCGTTGTGTGCACACTCAGCAAGGCGTGTGTGTGCTCAGCAGTTGTGTGCACGCTCAGCAGGCGTGTGCACTGCCAGGCGTGTGCGTGCACGCTGCGCACGGGCGCGCACCATCAACCAGGTGTGCAGGCACCAAGCACGCATGTGCACATGCAGCGCACGCCTGTGTGCCAAGCACACATGTGCACACGCGTGCAAGGCGCCTGGCCATTTCAGCAATCCTGAACCCCCCCTTTCCCGGAGAGGCAGCTCCAAGGGGGGGGACGCATGAGCCCCCCGTGCAGCCCAAAGCA
>NW_009260618.1:290105-290902 GCF_000687185.1 Egretta garzetta | reverse complement strand
ACCCCCCTCCCTCCATTTCTCTTTGCTCCTGCAGGGCGCCATGGTCCCGGGGGGCCCCGGCTGGTGCCTGCTGGTGGGGCTCTGCGCCCTCGTGTCCCCCCCCACCGCCTGGGGGGGACCAGAAGAGGACGTGACGCCCGGCGCCAGGCTGGAGGAGCTGGGGTACCACCTTGCCCAGGACGGGGACCCCCTCTGGGACCCCCAGCGCTGCGGCATCACCTTCCACACCCCCAGCCCTTGCAGCCCCCGTGGGCCACCCCCCTCCACCTCTCGCGATGAGCTGGATCATCTCAAGAACCTCTTGCAGGACACCAAGGCCAGCCTGAAGGAGGTGGAGACGGCGGCCACGCTGGAGGACAACCAGACCCGCTACCAGGACATCATCACCGAGGCGCTGCCCGCCATCCATGGGGCCAACTTGGAATTTCAGGAGAGCCTGGACAATGTCCGCAGGGAGCTGGAGGCTCACGTGGCCGAGGTCGATCACCCAGGGATGGCCGAGAAGAAGGAGCAGTAAGTGCCACGGGAAGGGGATGGAGCAGGGGAGATGCTCCATGGAGCTGATGCCCCAAATTCCATGGGTAGGAGCCAGCCCCAGGCTGCGGACACCTGGGGGGCGGAGGGGTCTGGGTGTCCCCAAGGGTCCCACAGCCTTGGTGGTGGCTCTCAGGTGACATGTGGGGTTTGGATGCTCAGCAAACCTTGAACATCCATGTGTGTGTCCCTGCCCTAAACCCACCACAGCGGCATGGTCCCTGCCCTAAACCCACCGCAGTGGGGCCGGTGAGGGGTCCTCT
>NW_009260618.1:285982-288982 GCF_000687185.1 Egretta garzetta | reverse complement strand
GCCCCCCCCCCCCGGGAGCGGAGACTTTGCAGGGGGCGTTTGCAGAGCGGGCGGGGAGCTGGAGCCGGCAGCGTCGGGAGGGGACAGGAGGTTGCTGCCCGTGTGGGATGCCACCACACTCGCAATGCCACCACACTCGCAATGCCACCACACTTGCGATGCCACAGCACACGTGATGCCACCACACGTGTGATGCCATCCCACATGCAATACCACCACACTTGCGATGTCACCACACATGTAATGCCATCCCACATGTGATGCCACCACACTTGCGATGCCACCACACGTGTGATGCCACCACATGTGTGATGCCACCTCACACACGATGCCACCAAACATGTGATGCCACCACACCACACACGTGATGTCACCACACATGCGATTACACCCCACATGTGATGCCATCCCATGATGCCACCACACACACGATGCTATCCCACATGCGATGCCACCACACGTGTGATGCCATCCCCCATGCAATGTCACCAGACTTGCAATGTCACCACACACACGATGCCATCCTACATGCAATACCACCACACGCACGATGCCACCACACCACACACACGATGTCACCGCACACGCAATGCCACCCCATGCGTGATGCCATCCCACATGTGATGCCACCATGCACGATATGCCACCGCATGGTGATGCCATCTCACATGTGATGCCACCACACACACAATGCCACCACACATGCCATGCCATCCCATGATGCCACCACACGCGCGATGCCACTGCACACACAATGCCATCCCATGATGCCACCACACACACAATGCCACCACACATGCGATGCCATCCCACATGCGATGCCACCACACATGCGATGCCATCCCACGATGCCACCACTAACACGATGCCAGCCCACACACGATGCTACCACACATGCGATGCCACCACACATGCGATGCCATCCCACGATGCCACCACTCACACGATGCCAGCCCGCACATGATGCCACCACACATGCGATGCCACCACATGTGTGATGCCATTCCACACACGATGCCATCCCACGATGCCACCACACTCACGACGCCACCGCACTCGCGATGTCACCGCAGGTGTGGTGCCCGCAGCCCCAGCCCCAAGCAGTCAATGCCTTTACCCCGCAGGAGCTCTGCCTTCGCCGAGCAGAGCCGGGTGCCACCGCGTGCGCCCAGCCCATGCCCGAGGGGAGAAGCCCTTCTTCCCCCCCCCAGCAGACCCCTGCGCCCCTTCGGTCCTCCTGGGAAGAGCTTTAGCCAGGCAGGCTCCCTTTTATCACAGCTTGCCAGCCCCCTGTGCCAACAACTAAGCCATCACACCCAGAGCTTCGCCTGGACTGGGCTCCTGGGGGTCCCCAGAGGGGCTTAAAAATGAACC
Source organism: Egretta garzetta (assembly GCF_000687185.1). Classification (NCBI taxonomy): domain Eukaryota; kingdom Metazoa; phylum Chordata; class Aves; order Pelecaniformes; family Ardeidae; genus Egretta; species Egretta garzetta. Next base: position 287,608 of record NW_009260618.1, on the reverse strand, counting down.
CCGGCTCTTCTGGGGCTCGGCGGTCCAGCAGCATCACGGCCCGCCCGGGGTGGGCAGCGCCGCTGTGCCGGCCCCGGTTAATCCTTCGCCTTTTGGGAGCACCTTGTCCAGGCTTGGAAGAGCCTTTTTGGCCCTGGGGTGGCAACCAGGCTGGGTCTGGTGTTTGGCCCCTCCGGGCGGGCAGCGGGGGAGCAGCCGGAGCTGAACCACCCGGCAAGAAATCGAAGCTCCAGTGCTCCCAGCCCGCTGAGGTTTCGGGCGGTAGAAAAAGAGCTGGAAGCAGAAAATCCGGGGGGGTTTGTAAGCCCAGAGGTTCTGCCGGGAGGCTGGAGGGAATGGTCAGGGCCAGCCTGGCACGGGGCACCCCGCTACCCTCGTGGTGCACCCCAAGGATGGGCAGGAGGCAGAAATTCCCGTGGGGGAGCAGCATTCCTGAGGGGTTTTTTTTTAGCTGCCGGCAGCAAAATAAAGATGCATTGATTGTGCTCTGCCGGGCGTCAGCGGCGTCTCTGCCTCTGCTTCCCCTCCATCACCGCTGTCTGAGCGACGAGGAGGACGGATGAGGTTGTCTGCAAGCGTTGGCTCCCCCTCCACCCCCAAAAGAATCCACCCCGATCGGGAGCCCAGCGATGGAGATGGACCCCCCCAGCATCCACGATGCTTCCCACCCCCCTCCCAGCCTTCAGCCCACCGTCCCAGCAGTTGGCTCCGTTTGTAACTCCCTGGAAAAATCAATGATGTTGGTGGCCTTTTATTTTTTTCCCTGATTAATTTGCTACGGTCTCACCTGACTCATCCTTCTTCCTAATCCCCTTCCTTTGGTGGGTCCGGATCGATCTCCTGGAGCAGTCCTTGCAATTTCCAGCTGCTCCCCATCCCTCCAGCATCCATCACTCCATCTTCCCCCCTCCCCATCCCTCCAGCTCCGGAGGTCCAACACCCAAGCACCCTCCCTTCGGCCCCGCAGGCAGCCCTGGGACATGGCCATGGGCTCCACATGGTGGCACGGGGACTGGGCTTTGCACGGCACCCCTGGCTGCAGCGCAGTTCCCCGGGGCGGGGAAGGTCTGCCAGGCTTTAACAACCAAAGGGTGGTTTGATGCAATCCTGACATCGATGTGACATCTGAGTCACCCCAGCATGATGTGTGCATTGGTGAGAAGACGTTCATGGCCCTGGGTCTGGAGAGGGGACAACTCAGCATCTGCCTGGCTTTGGCACCGGCGGCCGCTGGGGTGGCAGGGCAGTGGGGTACCGGCTCTCCCTTCCCCATGGATTCCTAGTATTCAGGGATGGTGGGGACAGCCACGGGGATGCAGGCAGGATGGGGGTCCTGCAGCGGGGCCGGGGGGAGCAGCAAATTCAGGTGCCCTCCATGCCCAGCTCTGCCTCCTCCTTTACCTCCCAGGGAAAAGGGCACGAAAGGTTGGGCAGGTCCCTCGGGGCTGGAAATTGCAGCCCTGGGCTTCACGTGCAGGAAGGTTGCTGTAACATTTCCGAGCAGGAAGGAAGGAGAGAGGATGCTCTGGGGAGAGCGCTGGGTCTTGCCCTGGGAGCTCGGGAAGCGGCGGGGGGAGCTCTGGGTTTCTCTTGTGGTCAGAGAACCACCTCTCCTGCCCAAAGTAG
>NW_009260618.1:270751-285728 GCF_000687185.1 Egretta garzetta | reverse complement strand
AGGCCTGAGACAGGAGGGGGAAGGGGTCTGCGGTGGCAGGGGAGATGCTGGATGTTGCCCCGACTCTGCTTTCCCAATTTTGCCCCTGTCCCCTCGGCAGTGTTTTGGGGGGGCAGGTGTGGGCTGAGGCAGGCGCCGCATGGGGCCAGCCCAAGACCTCGCCCCCCATTTTCCCCAGAGCAGGGGACATCACCGCTCCCTGGAGCTGCCCTGCCCATGGCCAGGTCGGCACCAAACCCCCAGCCCGGGGGAGCAAGTGGGGAAAGCCCAGCCTGGTGAGGGCTGCCCCCTCCTCATCGGTGCAAGAAGCCTGGCCCTTGGCAATGCCTCCCATGAGGCCCCACATGATGGCCCGTGCAATGCCCTGTAATGCCCCTGCAATGCCCCTGCAATGCCCCATGCAAGGCGCCTGCAATGTCCTAAAATGCCCCATGCAGTGCCCTACGATGCCCCATGCAATGCCCTGCAGTGCCCTGCAATACCCACTGTAATGCCCTGCGATGTTCCATGCAATGCCCCCTGCAATACCACATGCAATGCCCTGTGCAATGCTCTGCGATGCCCTGTGATGCCCCCTGTGATGCCCTGCGATGCCCCATGTGATGCCCTGTGATGGCCTGCAATGCCCCCTGCAATGCCCCATGCAGTGCCCCCTGCAATACCACATGCAAAATGCCCTGTGCAATGCCCTGTGATGCCCCAGGCAACGTCCTCTGCAATCCCCATGTGATGCCCACTGCAATGCCCCGCAATACCCTGTGCAATGCCCTGTAATGCCCTGTGAGATGCCCCCTGCGATGCCCTGCAATGCCCTGCGATGCCCCCTGCAATGCCCTGTAACGCCCTGCAATGCCCCATGCGATGCCCCCTGCAATGCCCTGTAATGCCCCCTGCAATGCTTGCGATGCCCCCTGCAATGCCCTGTGCAATGCCCCCTGTGATGCCTTGTAATGTCCCCTGCGATGCCCCAGGTGATGCCCCCTGCAATGCCCTGTGTGATGCCCCCTGCAATGCCTTGCAATGCCCCCTGCAATGCCCCAGGCAATGCTCCCTGCAATCCCCCATGCAATGCCCCCTGCAATGCCCCAGGCGATGCCCCCTCCAAAGCCTGGTTCTGTGTTCCAGCTCCGCTGCCCCACAGCACTTTGGCTCCTGTTCTCCTTCCTCCCTCTCCCCCCCATGCTCACACACGGAGCCCAGCACCCCCTTCCCTCTCCCCCCGCCGAGTGCTGCCTTGGAAGAGGCTGAGACAACCCTGGCAAGCCCCAGCCCTTTCCAACCCTGGGGAAGCTGTGCCAACGCATGGGGGGCGAGGAGGGCCAGGGGAGCTGGTGCCCCTCCAGCCTTCCTCCCCCTCCTCCCCCTCGCCCTCCCCTCCTTCCCTGCCTGGGCCTGGCTCTCCCTCCTCCCCCAGCCCCTGTCGTCACCGCCACCGCTTTGAGTAAGAGCCGAGACATCCTTCGCCGGAGCCCAGTCCTCGCCGGAGCCCTCTGCGAGGCAGCACCCCAACCCCGGCACGGCGGAGGGACTGGGGGCTTCGGGGACCCCTCCATGCTCTCCCTGCAGCAGGTAAGGGGGCTCGTTGGGTCCAGGCTGGGTGGGAAGGGGAGAAGCTCTTTTTCCCTGCAAATATCCCTGGCTCAAGGCTGTTTGCAGAGTGCCGAGGGCGGTCAGGGAGCGATGGGGAGGCAGCGGCAGCCAAAGTTTCCCAGCTCAGCCTGAAGTTCCCATCTAAAGCACAGAAATCCCCCGCTGTCCGCCTTTAAAAGCCAACAAATAAGTTATTTGTTCTCCCTGCCTCCCTGACTGCACGTCGGGATGCCGAGAGCTTCACCGGGCATCCTCCGGTCCAGCCATTCGCATCCGCACGGAGCAGGTTCCTGCATCCCTCCAGGAAAAGTGCTCGGCAAGTACCGGCCAGCAGCGTTTTGGCAGGCGTGTCGGTGCCTCCCGGGGCATCTGCAGGGCCAGCACCCTTCGACCCCAGCGCTTTGGGTCACGGAGCTCTGGGGAATCCAACGGGGAAATGGCTGGGATGGTGGCGGGCGGGGTGGCAGGGTGCCACGGCACCCCGGGGTGGTCTCCCACCCATGCACCCCCCTTCCCACTCACCTCCCCATCCCCGTGTCCTGCCTGGGCTCCCCTCCACCCGTGTCCCCCCCACTCCCCCTTTGCCATGGACAGGCGGTTTCAGGCACGGCTTTGCATCGCCCCGGGGCACCTCCTTCCCCCCTAATTTTCTCCTCAGCTCAGCCCAGTGGCCGGTGTTTCTCCTCCCATTTCCCACCCCCTCCACCATATATTAATCAGTCGAAAACTGCACAGAAGACGATGATGAGTTCAGAAGGGCTTCATGGTTTTACGGGGCCAGGGGGGAATTTAAACCAAAGGATCTTCTTGTTTAGCAACGTCGGCACTGGGCTGGGAACCTCTTTCTCCTTGGGGATGGAAGCGGGGGGGCTGCTCCTGGGGGCACGGGTCAAGCGTGGAGGAGTCACCTTGTGAGCAGGAGCAGATCTGGGGGCCTTGCAGGGATTTGCTTTGCTGGGGAGGGGAACCAACCACATCCATGGATGGCTGGAGGGATGCGTAGGTAGAAGGATGCATGGATGGATGAGGGGATTGATGGATGCATGGATGGATGTGTAGGTAGATAGATGCATGGATGGATGCAAGGATTGATGGATGCATGGATGGATGCGTAGGTAGATAGATGCATGGATGGATGAGAGGATTGATGGATGCATGGATGGATGTGTAGGTAGATAGATGCATGGATGGATGCAAGGATTGATGGATGCATGGATGGATGTGTAGGTAGATAGATGCATGGATGGATGCAAGGATTGATGGATGCATGGATGGATGTGAGGATCGATGGATGCATGGATGGATATGACGATCGATGGATGTGTGCATGGGCGGATGAACAAACAGATGCATGGATGATGGATGAGGGCAGATGGCGAAAAGGTGATCCCTCTTCTCAGAAGTGAGTGCTCCTGGAGAAACCAGCCCCAGGAGCCTCTTCAGCTCTTGGAGCAGCTGAGATGCTTCCCCCTCCCTCGCTCTTAGGGCATGAAGCAGGTTCGAGCCGGGGAGGGCAGAGGGATGGTTGAAACCAGTTATTTTCTGCTCACCCCAGTAAGGTTTGGAGCACCGGGCTCCATCTCTGCTATTAAATCACCCAGGGGCAGAGCTTCCCATCACTTTAACTCCCAGGGTCTGGCACTCCTCAGATTCACTCCCTGTCGTGAAACAGGGACCAGATGCTTTGGGGACATTTTGGGGTCATTTGGGGGTCGTTTTGGGGTCATTTTCCCTTGACTCTGCCATGGTGGTGGCTCGGAGCAGCTCCAAGCCCTGCTGGCGGCTGGGACTGGCTTTGAGGGGACCACGGTGGGACCATCACCTCCCAGACCCGCTCTCTGCTGCCTTTTCAGGAATGAAATCTGGGGCAGGCGGCTCAGCAGAGCATCCCAGACCACGCGCCCACCCTGGCCTGGCTGGCTCCCAGCCCACGTCCAGCTCCATCCATGGCTCCTCCAGCGCTCGCTAGTGGTGGGGACACCCAGGCCAACCCATCAGAGGTCCCCTATGGTGGCTTTCCCTGCTGAGCCTCCTCTCCCACCACCATCTCAGCTCATCGTTCCGCCTGGTCCCTCCTGGGGGGCTTTGCAAACGGCTCCAGGGAGGGGGTCCACAGGGGACACTAGTGTCAGGAGGATGGGGTGGCTGTCCCATGGCATCGTCCCTCTCGCCGTGTGGTGCTTCATCACCTTCCAGGCAGGTAAGGGTGGCTCTGGCTTTCCCTGGGGTACCTGAATTTCCTTCACTTGAGCCCTGCCTTCCCATGGGTACCACCCACTGGGGCCCCGGGGCGGGCGAATTTGGGGAGAGGGGAGGGGGGAGCTGAGGTGCATGCAGACAGAAAGCCAGTTCTCTCCCAGTTTACCCCCACGCAGTCTCCATGCATCCCCAGTCTCCATGCTGGGATGGTGTCCTCCACCATGCTAGGATGGGGTTCGTGCCTTTGCGGAGCAGCTTGACACCACCCAGCCGCTTGGCTCTGGGTCATCCCCCCAGGGGATGCACCTCTGGGACCCCAGATTCACCCTATGCCAGCTAGAAATGTTGGAGGGATGGGAAAAAAAAAGGATTTTGCTTCCACCCCCTGCCAACGCAAGACATCCCAGGAGCATCTTTCTTGTCCCTTCACTTGGGACCAGCCCCCCCCCAACAGCTCTAAGACCCTTGAAGGTGCTCAGCACATCACCCCTGGCCAAAGTACAACAACTGGGGCCCCTTGCTGGGCTCTGCCAGCGGAGAGAGCTTGTGCAGGGCCCGGGGCACTCTACGGGGCCGTACACCCAGCCTTCTTCAGGACAGAGCCATCCCTACAACATTGCTTTGGTTGCACATCGCTGTGCAAAGCCCTTCCTTCCCTCCCTCCCCCCCTCCCTCAGCTGCCCTCCACTTGCTGGTGGAAATTTATGGGCCTCTGCAGCGAGCAAGGACGGCCGAGCGAGGCAGCGCACGTTGACGGCGCCGAAGACCAACGCCAACAATTTCTAGGCAGAGCAAAGAGCGTTGAGCTCCTTGCCAGCCCTGCAACCAGCCCAGCCCAAGCGATGGCCCCTGGGCAGGCTGCAGTGGTCCCAAGGACTGGGTCAGCCTCCGCCTTGCAAAGCTGAACCAGTTAGCACCAGTAAGAGCAGCTGGAGGGGACTGGGAGAGGGACCTCAGCTACCCAAGAGTGGGATTTGCTCGGCCGACATTGCAAGGTTGCCCTTGCACCGCTCTCTGCTCCCCGGGAGGAGCACGGGGCAGCTTTCAGGGACTTCTTCCCCCCTCCCCATCCCTGCCCGCTGTGGCAGAGAGGGGGCTTGCCCAGAACGGACGCCCCGTTTCAGTGGGGTGCAGGGGTGTGGAGGGGGGGGTCCCCCAGCTCTCCCCCACCCCATCCCCATCTCCATCTCCCCGCAGCCGCCTGCCTGCGGGATTCTCGTGGCAGCCACGCCGAGGACCGCCTCTTCAAGCACCTCTTCACCGGCTACAACCGCTGGTCGCGGCCGGTGCCCAACACCTCCGACGTGGTCATCGTGAGGTTCGGGCTCTCCATCGCGCAGCTGATCGACGTGGTACGTAGCCCGCTGGTGGGGACCCCAGTCCCACGCGGTGTCTGACTTTTCTACCAGTTGGTCCTACTGGTCTACCGGACCAGAGCCTGGGGACACTGGTGCAAGGTCAGGTTTGGGCAACAGCAACCCCCTGGCCATCTCCAGCAGGTGACAAACCACCACCCTGCCTCCCTCAGACCTCCAATGAGCAGGGGGGGGTCTGCACCCCTCCTCTCCATCCCAACCCCTCCCTTCCACTGACAGCAGGACAGCACCAAGGAAAACTGCAGTTCTCCATCCCTGCCATGTCCTTCCCCACCACCCACCTGCCCTGGGGCACCTCTCGGCTTTTCTGTCCGTCTGTCCCTCCTATGCTCACCCATCTATCCGCCCATCCACCTATAGACCTATCCACCCAAGTTAGCAGTTGGGCTTGATGATCTTAAAGGTCTTTTCCAACCTAACGATCCTATGATTCTATCCACCCATCTCCCCATCCATCTGCCCACTGACCCACCTATCAACCTCCCCATCTATCCACCTATCCATTTGTCCATCCTTCCATCCGCGGGACCGTATGTTTGTCCATCCGTCGGAGCGGCTCAGAGCTCTACGCTGCCTTATGCTATTTCTTGCTGCCATCTAGTGAGCAGATATCTCGGGGAAATATATTCTCTCCTTGGACTCCTACTGGTACCAGTTGCTTCCAGGAGCTCAAGGCCAGAGGTGGAGGGCAGAAAGTGAAAGCAGCGATTTGGGGGATGATGCAGTGATGGGACAAGCCCTCTCTCCATCTCCTCTCACCTCTCCCTCTTTCCCACCGCAGGATGAGAAGAACCAGATGATGACCACGAACGTCTGGCTGAAGCAGGTAGGTGCCTGTTCCCTTGCTGGGGCGAGGGCAGGAGCATGTCGAGGAGGCCACAGCATTTGGGGCAGAGACACCCTACCCAGGGGGGCCTGGTGGCATCTCCATGGTGCTGTTCCTCTGGGGGATGCTGCCAGAGGAGGAAGAGGAGGAGGCACTGGGCAACTTGGTCCCACCAGATCCAGGGCTACCTGATGCCCTTCCCTCTCTGTTTCCCTCCAGGAATGGAGTGACTACAAGCTGCGCTGGGACCCAGCGGACTTTGACAATGTCACCTCCATCCGGGTGCCTTCTGAGATGATCTGGATCCCTGACATCGTGCTCTACAACAAGTGAGTGATGCTGCCGAGATGGGGCATCCATAGGGCCAGCTCCCCCCTCCTGTCCCTTCCCACTCCTGCCCAGCCCATCCCTGCCCATCGCTTTCCATCCCTTCTCATCTCTGCCCTATCCTGCCCACCCCCATCCCATCCCATCCCATCCCATCCTTTCCCATCCCATCCCATCCTTTCCCATCCCACCCCATCCCCATCCCCTTCCCATCCCATCACATCTCATCCCATCCCTGCAGCTCATCCCATCTCATGCCATGCCACACCACACCATGCCATGCCATCCCATCCTATCCCGTGCCATCCATTCCATCCCATCCCAGTAGCTTCTTGGTGCTGCCAGCCCCCTCAGACCCCTGCTCTCCATCCCACCCCAGTGCAAATCAGTCTGCATCCATCTCCCCATGCCCACTGCTCATGCTCCCACCCATCTCCAGGCTCTGGGTGATACCCAGGAGGGTGATCCCAGCACCGTGCAGGGATGCACGATGGGGCCACAGCCTTCAATCAAGGCTCATACCAGACCTGAGAGCGGAGGGAGCTCCTGGCCCTATTTCTTGGGGGAAAGACTTCATCCTCCTCTGACCTTCACATGTCTCCATCCCTGCAGTGCTGACGGGGAGTTCGCCGTGACCCACATGACGAAGGCCCACCTATTCTCCAACGGGAAGGTGAAGTGGGTGCCACCTGCCATATACAAGAGCTCGTGCAGCATCGATGTCACCTTTTTCCCCTTTGATCAGCAGAACTGTAAGATGAAGTTTGGCTCCTGGACCTACGACAAGGCCAAGATCGACCTGGAGAACATGGAGCACCATGTGGACCTCAAGGATTACTGGGAGAGCGGTGAGTGGGCCATCATTAATGCCATCGGCACCTACAACTCCAAGAAGTACGACTGCTGCACCGAGATCTACCCCGACATCACCTTCTGCTTCATCATCCGTCGCCTCCCGCTCTTCTACACCATCAATCTCATCATACCGTGCCTGCTTATCTCCTGCCTGACCGTGCTGGTCTTCTACCTGCCATCCGACTGCGGGGAGAAGATCACCCTCTGCATCTCTGTCCTGCTGTCCCTCACTGTCTTTCTGCTGCTCATCACGGAAATCATCCCATCCACCTCGCTGGTCATCCCTCTCATCGGCGAGTACCTCCTCTTCACCATGATCTTCGTCACGCTCTCCATCATCATCACTGTGTTTGTCCTCAACGTCCACCACCGCTCCCCCAGCACCCACACGATGCCCCGCTGGGTGCGCAGCTTCTTCCTCGACTTCATCCCTCGCTGGCTTTTCATGAAGCGACCCCCAGCGCTGCCTCCCCCCGAGGGGACAGCGGGGCAGTACGACCTCCCGGGGACGAGACTCAGCACCTCCCGGTGCTGGCTGGAGACTGATGTGGATGACAAGTGGGAGGAGGAGGAGGAGGAGGAAGAAGATGAGGAGGAAGAGGAGGAGAAGACGTCCCCCAGCCGCATATCCCAGGCGGGCTCCCATGGCCAGGGAGCCCAGTGCCGCTACGGCTGCGGGCGCCAAGCTGGGAAGACGTCGGGGGGCTCAGCCCCCCGGGTGCCCCCCAAGGGGGAGGAGGAGGAGGTGGGCTCAGAGCGGGGGCAGATGCTGTCCCCCAGCATCCTGAAGGCCCTGGAAGGGGTGCAGTACATCGCGGACCACCTGCGAGCCGAGGATGCTGACTTCTCGGTGAGTGGGTGCCCCCGAGGGCCGGGGGTTGGGCTGTTCCCTGGCTGCTGAGGACCCAAAGCCAGGGAGAAGATCGATGACCACCTCCTGGGAGGTGCCCAGTCCATGGGGTCAGCTGAGGGTCCCTCCATCTCCCGTCCCTGCTGGCTGCGGGGATGCTGGGGGTCCCTGTCCCCTGTCCTGCCCGTGCTGCCCTGCCCTCGGAGAGCAGCCACAGCCCTGCCTGCCCTGATGGGACCCAGCTGAGAGGCTGCACCCCTACTTTTAGCCGGGTGGTTTCCCTGGGTGGGATTAGCTCTGCCTCCAGCAGCCCCCCCAGAGAGGTCCATCCCTGCCACGCCAAGGATTCCCCGAGACGCGGGGTTATCTCCTGGCCCTGGGGCAAACAGCCAATGTGGAGGGAGCCCTGGGTGCTCTCCTAACTCCACGGGGTCCTCACAAACTGGGGGCTGCATCCTTTGCCTGCGCTCACAGCCCCCTCTCTGCTCGGCAGGTGAAGGAGGATTGGAAGTACGTGGCCATGGTGATCGACCGCATCTTCCTCTGGATGTTCATCATCGTCTGCCTGCTGGGCACCGTGGGGCTCTTCCTCCCGCCCTACCTGGCGGGGATGATCTAGGGGCCGGGCCAGGCTGCGGTGGGGACCGCTCCCTCCTCCCAGGGAGCAGGCACGGTGGTGCCCACATCCAGCCAGACCCTTGCGTCTCCCTGGGAGGACGTGGTTGCAGCCATGGAGGACCTTTGGATGGGAAAGACAGCAAGAGCTGTGCCCAGGGATGAGATGGGGATTGGGGGGAGGCATCGACGAAGGCACGGTACCGCTTCTCCATTGCTCAGGCTGGAGGTGTCTGGGGGGGGCATCTGCTTCCTCGAGCTGCTGAAGTCCAACCCAAAACCCAAGAGCTGCAGCTGGTGGTGACTCCAACCGGCTGGGCAAGAAGAGAGGACAGCCCAGCTGCTTTGGGACACATCCTGACCGCAGGCTGCTCGGGATCACAGGCTGGTGCATTCATGCAGGACATGGGGCAGGCAATAACGCTTCGGGGGGGCTGTACCGAAGGGGCACAGTCGTGGGATGGAGGTCCCCACTTGCGGGTCTTTGCTCTGCAAAGCCCAGCCCAAGCACACCCAGCCCAAGCACGCCGACGCTGTGCAACCCACCGGCACGAGAGCTCGCTTCCACACCATCCCACACCAGAGCCTGGACAGCAAGGGAGATGGGAACAGCCAAACCTGAAGTGTGAGTGGCTTGGAAGGTAAAAACGACCCTGCAGAGTGGGGTAACCCCCCCAGCCACGGCCAGGTGGTATCCATGGACCCCGGGAGCTCAGGGGTGCTGCCTTGGGCTGGGGGACTTGGCTGGTGCGGGGCAAACCTCCACTGCTGAGGTCCATCCTGAGCAAATCCCCCTCTCCATCCCATGCCAGATCCCGACTCCTCTGGCTCTGACAACTGCTGCAATCCAGCTTTTAACTTGGAGCTTCCATGCACCCTGAAGGACCCACGCTTCCAGAGCATCCGCTCTCTTCTTCCACACCAGGAGAGCCTAACCCAGCACACGTGGGCTTCAGGGCTCCACCGAGCCAGGACTGTGCGGGTGGAAAGAGCTCTCCCATGAGGATGATTTCGGGCTTGGCTGGGGCTGCCTCTCCCTGGGGGGATGTGGGGGTTTTGGCTGGAGGTGAACGGGGCGGGATGCCCGGCACCCCCGGCGCTGCCAGGCCATGGCACGCAGGACTCCAGCAGACCTCGGGGCGATGGGGCAGAGGGGGAACCTGCTCCCCTTCCCACACCAATCCCTGCCGCCCCCCTCGCCAGCCCCAGCCAGCACCCACCGCCCCTCCCAGCTCAGCCCCTCCTGGCTGATGAAGCCACCGGGGCACAAGCTCCGGGGTGACCCCCCCCCAGTGTGACATTAGACCCCCCAGAACCCTTCTTTTGGGGGAAAACCCATCTCCGTGGCTGTGCTATCCCACATCAACCGCTTCCCAACAGCCTCCCCCAGGAATTGCCCGTGATTTCCTTATGGCCTTGGAAAATCAAAGGTCTGCAGATAACCTCATCAAGCCAGCCTTGGGGTGGGGGGAGCCGGGGGAGTCCAGGACCCTTGTACGGATTGGGGGCTCAGCGGGAGGGAAATGGGGCTCCAGAGAGGACGTGGGTGCAAGCAGACCCGGGTTCACCCCAGCAACTCCCCCCAGGGACGCTGCCACCACCGTGGCGAGGTGGCCCAGAGCCCTGAGCAGCCCAACCCTTTTACCCTTCCTAAGGAGGTGCTGGTGACCAGGGAAGTGGTCCCCACCGCTCCGGGGGTGACAGGCAAGCACGGGCACAGCAGGGCTTTGCGCATGGTTTATCTCAGCCAGAATGAACAGCGCGGTGGGAAGATGCTGGGGAAAAGCCCGAACCGTAGGGTTTCCAACTCAAAGCACAAACCGGACAGAGACTTGGTTTGCCGTCGTCGCTTACACAGAGCAGCTCGGAGAAAACTCAGCTGGAAGAGGCACCGCTCTCCTGGTTTGTGTCACCGAAGGCTGCGGTCCGCCGGGTCCCATCCCTCCCCCGGCCACGGGCGCCGGGTCGTTGTGCCCCCTGATGACCCGCCGCCTGCGGCCGGCCGTCCTCGCAGGGGTGGAGGGACGGACACACGGACCTGCTGGCAGCTGGGGAGCAGGGAGCCGCTGAGCCCGAGGGATCTTCAGCAGCCCTCGGGGATGGCCAGGTCCCCCCCAGCCCTTTCCAGGGACGAGTCACCAGATGCCTCCCTTCTTCGGAAGACCGACGAGACGATGCTAAAGACACGAGCGGCTGCAGGAGGAGGGGGGACAGGGAGGGCAGGACAGCGAGGCCACGGGAGACACAGAAAAGCCAGCTCCTCCGCAACGCTCTCCTCCCATCTCCGCCGACTGAAGCACGGCGGTCCCTCTCCTCTTCTCCTTCCCCACCCCTTCTCCTTCCCTCTCTCCGCCCCTGCCCCTCACTCCAAGCACAGCTTCACTAGGTTGGCCTGGACCTTGGCTTGGTCCACGGCATCCAGGAGGTTCTTGGCGTCCACGGCCAGGGTGTGGGAGGCCGTCAGCATCTGCCGCTTGCATTCCTCGCTCAGCGAGGTGACAGCGTTCTGCTGTGCCAGGCGCATCTTGTTGATGAGGTCAGCCAGGTCCTTGTTGAGCAGCTTCTGGGTCCCCTCAATCTGAACATGACACGCAAGGGTTACAGACATGGGTGCCACCAACACCCGACCCCATGTCAGACCCCTCTCCCTCCTCCCTGGTCCTACCTCGGTGCGGGAGGTGGCGGGCAGGATGGGCAGAATCTCGTCGACGCTGCCGATCAGCTTCCTCAGGGACAGGCCCACGTTCTGCGGGGAGGGCGGCAGGGTTGGGATGACTCCAGGCATGGGGAAGTGGTGCATGGGAATAGTCTGTGCCACTGAGTCAAGGATCCCATTCAGGAGAGGGGCAATAGTGGGAGGCTCTACCACCGTTGAGGTCCACAAGGACCCAACAGAGGAGCAGGGTGTGTTGGAAAGTCTCTCATTGTTGACCCAAGGACCCCATGGAGAGCAGAAAAAGTTGGAAACGCTCACATCATTGACCCAAGGACCCCATGGAGGAGCAGGACAAATTGGAAATTCTCCCAACCTTGGCCCAAGGACCCAATGGAGGAGAAGGGCATGTTGGAGACTCATCATTGACCTAAGGACCCAACGGAGGAGCTGGGAATGTTGGCAATGCTCCCTCCTACATGTGCAAGAGCTTCCTGAGAAGGATGCTTGGTAGGAGTCGCTCAGCAGATTAATTCCTGACTCTCTCCCCCCATTCCCCTGCTGCTGCCCCCTCCCTACCTTCACCATGAGGATGTAGCCCTCCGGGGGCAGGAGGCTGATCTCATTCTTCAGCTGCAGCACAGCCCGCACCAGGTCCATGACGTTGCTGTACACCATGTCATCCGTGCGGTCCAGGTTGGCGGTGGGGGCCGGGTGGATGGACTGCTGGGGAATGGGGACACGATGGGATCAAATGGACCAAGGGGGCAAGGAGGGAAAGACCAACACCCATGAAGAACCCTGGCCAGACCCATCTACCTCCCACCCACACCTCCAGTGCTGCTGGGTCTGCCTGACCCCTTTGGGGGAGTCAGAAAAGTCCCATCCTGCAGCTGCAGAGGGATGATGGAGGTGGGGAAGGAGGACTGGGACCGTGGTGGCCCCATCCAGGGAGGTCTTACCTGCGCCCCAAGTCTTGGAGGCTTCTGGGGGGGCCCCGTGAACTCCGCTATGCCATCAGTAAGGGAAAGGAAAGAGAGTCACTCTGGCTGCTCCCCTGGGCACTCGGGCACGCTGTGAGACCCCAGGGACCTGTGCCACCTCCCCCCCACACCTCCCTGGAGCAGCGTGTCCCCCCGGGGCTGGTCACCCTGGCTCACCCCAGGTCTGCCCCCTCCCCACAGGGTCAGACCCCCTCGGCCCCCCCTCAGCAAAGCTGCTCCCCACAATCTGGGATTTCTTCCATGGCGGATCCCGAAGCCAGGAGGGATACGGCCCCGAGGCTCCTTGCAGCTCAGCGCAGGGCTCCCCGCTTGCAGCCCCAAAGGGGGGGCTCCCAGCTGTGGACCGCGGGCAGCCCCCCACCCCCTGCAGCTGTGGGCACTCACTGTAATCCGTCTCCTTCTCCGGCAACAGCTGGGGGGGGAAGAAACACCAAATGAGAGGCTCAAAGTCCCGGCTGGAGGCAGCGAAGAGGCCATCCCCTCGCGGGGCTTCTGGTGGGGCTCTCTGGACCACCAGTATTCCATCCCATCAACAGTTTCCGATTAATCTTCCCAATGCAAGGGGCACATATACAGAATCATAGAATCCCAGAATCCCAGGTTGGAAGGGACCTTAAGGACCATCGGATCGAACCTTTCTGGGAAGAGCCCAGCCCAGACAAGATGGCCCAGCACCCTGTCCAGCTGAGCCTTGACAGTCCCCAATGTGGAGGAGTCAACCCCTCCCCTGGGGAGATTATCCCAATGGGTGACTGTTCTCATGGGGAAAAATTTCCCTCTCCTGTCCAATGGGAATCTCCCCCAGAGCAACTTGTGTCCATGCCTCCTTGTCCTCTCCATGGGACTCCTTGTGACAAGGGAGTCTCCATCTTCCTTGTAGCCACCCCTTAGGTACTGGGACGTGGTGATGAGTTCCCCTCGGAGCCTCCTTTGCTCCAGGCTGAACAAACCCAGCTCTCCCAGCCCATCCCCATCTGGCTGAGAGAGGCTTCCCAGCCCTTGGATCCCCTTGGTGGCCCTGCTCTGGCCCCCTCCAGCCTGCCCACATCCATCTATATAAATATCTATCGCCTGTCCATGCCAAAGCAGATGAGGATCTCCAGACACCCCCAGGAGAAAGACGCCCTGCACCCAAATACTCCCCAAGCCGGTCTCTCCAGGGCCAGCGCCACTCACCGGGGGAATGTTGTTGTTCATAAACACCGTCGGGTCCTGCAAAGGGGGAGAAGCTTTGTGAGAGGCACAGAAAAAAAGGAAAAAGAAAGGAAAAAAAAAGGGATTTTTCTGATTTCTGGGAGAGGCGTGAAACGCATCCCAGGAGCACAGCCCTGCAGGGTCTGGGAATGTGGGAGGGGAAGGGGCTTCACGCCCATGGTGGGTCCCATCTCCATCCCCTCCCATCCCCGCTCCCAGGGTACCAGAAACCTCAAAGTGCTGCTCCAAAAAAAAAATAATATGAAGCTTAATTCGAGCAGCTCTTTGCAGCCGCTCGGCAGCCGAGAGCCCCGGGGGCGCGGGGAGCTGGGCTTTGCTTTATCGCCTGCGTGAGTCGATGGAATAAAAGATTTTGGGTCTCCTTCCAAGCCTGTCTCACCGCAGCGATGCATGAGTCACCGTTCGCTCTCTCCAGTCCGTGTTTCCGAAGCCTTATCAGAAGCTCATTAAGGTGCAATTGCAAGTATTTCAAATTTGCCCAAGTTTCAAAATGCTCGTTCTGAAACGAAGCAGCTCCCTGGGATTTTTTAAGGGGTGCAGAAAAGAAAGGGGTGCAGGAGGTTTGGCTGCTGGAGGGGCTGTTCCTCCCAGGAAAAAGGGGCTTTTCCAGCCACGCTGAGCACCTCTATGGCTGCTATGGTTCCCCCATCACCTTCGCGAGGGTGCAAGAGTTGGGAGCCCCCGGCCCCAGGCTGCTCACCAGGGACTTCTCCTCCTGCCGCAGCCACTGGTAGTCCTCCACCATCTGCTTCTGCTGCTTGTCCAGGACCTGCTGCATCTTGAGCTTCTCCATTTCCCAGAGCTTCTGCGCCTCCTCCCTGCTGTTGGGACGGAGGAAATCTTCCTCCTGGTGTGCGGAGCCGGTGGTGACTGGGGGGAAGCTCAAGAGCCACCCCCCTTGATTTTGGCATGGGAGCCAGAGCCCCACTCCGTGCATGCAAACCGTGTGCCAGACCCCGACAGCCAGGGACCCCCAAACTGAATTTGGGGAGCGTTTGGGTTTTCAGTGGGGGAGAAGAGAACACCGGCTGGCCCCAAATTGCCCACCACCGCCTGCCGGCGCGTCCCACGGGCAGCAGCTCACCGGGCCCGCGGCGCGGCCATGAGTGGCACCGTGGCTGTCCCGGGGCAGCTCGGGGTGAGCCCCAACACCCAGCTCTGATTTTGGAGCCAGAGAAACTGAGCTCAGGCTGCAAACCACCGCGTGGCAGCAGGGGGCTGGAGACACCCCACAGCCTTTCAGGGGCTGGATCCCTCCAGCTTGCAAACAGCACCCACGGGGTGACAGGATTTGGCCCCCCCGCAGCTGGGTCGGGAGCGACACTGAGCTGGCAGCAGCGGAGGCGGCAGCACGAAGCGGAGCGTGGAGCAGCAAGCATCCTTCCACCGAGCCCTCGCCTCCGGTGAGGTCCCGGGAGCGGGATGTCATCTGGATGCGGTGGGATGGGGGGGGAACAACCCCCCCCT
>NW_009260618.1:270350-270678 GCF_000687185.1 Egretta garzetta | reverse complement strand
CACGGAGCGGAGCGTGGAGCGGCAAGCATCCTTCCACCGAGCCCTCGCCTCCGGTGAGGTCCCGGGAGCGGGATGTCATCTGGATGCGGTGGGATGGGGTGGGAACAACCCCCCCCTTCCCCCTCTTACCCTCATGCTGTGGCGTTTGAAGACGTTGTGGCGGTTGAGCGGCGGGGTGTGCAGGGAGCTGGCTGGAGACTGGTACTCGATGGGGCTGGTGAGCGTAGGCGAGCTGGCACACAGACCCTCGGGCACCTGAGGGTGGGCAGGGGGGGCAGCGGGGCGGCGCGGGCACAAAACAAGGCGAGGGGGGGGGGTGACGGCGGAC
>NW_009260618.1:267536-270309 GCF_000687185.1 Egretta garzetta | reverse complement strand
AGCCTCTGCCCTCATGCCCGCCCGTGCAGCAGGATCGGGATCTTCCTCCCTGCTCGGCTCTTCCTCGCCCTGAGCGTGGGTTTAAGCCCTCCCACGCTGCTGCCTGGACCCCTGCCCAGCCCCAAAAGAGCACCCGAAATTGTTGCTCTTGAGGGCTTCACGCTGATGCTGGAAGGACCAGCACCGGTCCTTGCAGGGGGGGTGACCTGTGCTCCCACGGGGGCAGCCAAAATCAGCCCAGGTGACAGCAGAGAGCAGCAAACCTCCTCTCCTCCCAGCCGTGCATGCAAACCGGATGGTGCTGAGCCTGCAAACTGCCCTCCCCCGGGGCAAAAACCTCTCTGCCAGCTCCAAGGGATGGATAAAACACGGGGCGGGCAGGGCAGGGCTGAGCTCCGAGCGGCGCGGTGTCCTGCTGGCAAGGTGGGGGGAGGCCCCCGGGGGTGCCGGGGGGGCCCCAAAAGCCACGAGCCCCCGAGGGCTTGAGCTGCAGGCAGGGTTTTCCAGGGTCGACCCCTCTGCACAGGTTCCTGTGGGATGCTCCGGCCGTGCAACCTTACCTGACAGGGGTCTGCTGGGCTGCGGGGAGGGGAGGGGGGGTGAAATGCATGGTGGGGGGCAGGATCGGGGAGGTCCCACTCCTGCAGCACCCCTCGGTGGGTCGAGGTGGGGCGGTGAACCTGCCCACACTGCCCTCTCCTCACCTTCGGAGGTGGCTCCTGGAAGGATGGCGGCTCCATGATTTTGGGAGGCCGGTGGCGGTTGTTCCTCTCCTGCTCCTTGGCCAGGTCCTTCTCCATCAGGTAAATGTCACTGCAGGGGGAGATGGGGGGGTGACAGCCCCAGGAGGGGGCATTGGCACATCTCTGTACCCCAGAGCATGGGGATGCTGGAGCTGGATGGGCCATGGAGAACACAAGGGAGCAAGGCGGGATGGGAAGAGCGAAGGGAAAGGGCTGGGGGGGACAGAGCATGGTCCTGGCCAGCCCCGCCAGCATCACCACGGCTGGCCACAATGAGATGTGGGGTCAGGACTCTCCTGCAAGGCCCCTCCCTGGGAAGCAAAGCATTCCCAGAGAACAGAATCATGGAATGGTTTAGGTTGGGAAAGCCCTCTAAGGTCACCCAGCCCAACTGTTCCCCTACCCCTGCCATCCCACCCCCAAACCCTGGCCCTCAGCACCGCCTCTGCCCAGCTGTTAAATCCCCCCAGGGCTGGGGACTCGACCCCTTCCCTGGGCAGCCCCTTCCCGTGCCTGACAGCCCCAAGGGGAAGGAATTTTTCCATTTCAGTCCAGACACCCCCTGGGGCAGGTGGCCTCAAATGGTCCCTTGAGTTCGGACTTGGCCAGAAAACTCCAGACCTGGAGAAAACTCCAGGCTTCGTTTTTCTCCTTTACCCAGTCGCCCACCCCTACATCAAACCGCAGCCCTCCCCCTCATCCTCACCTCAAGCTGCAAACCAAGTCCTTGAACTTGGGCCTTTCGCTGGGGTCGTAGCTCCAGCAGCGCGTCATGAGGGTGTAGAGCATGGGGGGGCAGAGATCGGGCTTGGGCAGGCGGTCGCCCCTCTCCAGCACCCCGATCACGTCCTTGTTCTCCAGCCAGAAGAAGGGCTGCTTGCCGTAGCTCAGGATCTCCCACACGCACACGGCTGTGGGAGCAACAGGAGCAACCTCAACGGATGCTAGAGCTGGGGGACCAGCCCCTCACCGGGGTTTTTGGGGACCCGGTGACAGCACCACACTTTGCTGCGTCCCATCAGGACATTTGGCTGCTCAGGCTTTCCGATCCCTGGGTGGAAAATGGGGAGGAAAGAGCTGCCTGCTCTCCTGGGGAGCTGCAAGGAGCCCAGCTCCTGGTTGCTGCCGGCCATAGGGCTGTTGGGGACGGGCAGACGGACAGATAGGCGCCAGAAGCCATGGGGATGGGCTGATAGGCAGGGAGGTGGATATTTGCAGGGGGGAGAGTTTAACTCAGCCCCCTGCCTGTCCTGAATTCCCTGGAGGAAGGAGGAAGCACCTAATGATGGTTGAATTGCAAGAAGCTCTGCCCCAAGGCTGGGATAACCCCCCCGTTCCGGAGCAGGATTTGTCCCTGTGCATTAAGGTGATGCCACGGGAGGTGGACAACACCCGGGGTCCCACTCTGTCCCTGTCCCACCACGCACCGAACATCCAGACGTCACTGGCCGTTGTGAAGCGGCGGAAGTTGATGGACTCGGGTGACATCCACTTGATGGGGAGACGGGTGACGGATGCTGGAGGGAGAGATGGATGGTGGCTGTGCCCACTGCAGGGGGGACGGAGCAGCTCCAGCACCGGCTGGGCAAGGCAGCGAGGGCTCACCACGGTTGCTGCCCCAGCCCCTTCCCACCACCCCGTCCCGCTGCTGCAGGAACCCTCAGGCTCTGCCGGCCAGAGAAATCCCTACTCCGACCGCACAGGGTTGGAGCGAGCCCCAGCGCCCTCGCACAGCTCTTACCTTTATAGTACTCCTCATCCTCGATGTACCTGGAGAGCCCGAAGTCTCCCAGCTTCACGCACTCTGGGGAGGCCACCAGGACGTTCCTGACAGCAATATCCCTGCAAGGAGAGAGACCCTTGGCTGGAAGAAGGGATGAAGAAGGGATGAAGGGATGGAGAAGGGATGAAGGGACGGAGAAGGGATGGAGAAGGGATGGAGAAGGGATGGAGGGATGGAGAAGGGATGGAGAAGGGATGGAGAAGGGATGGAGAAGGGATGGAGAAGGGATGGAGAAGGGATGAAGGGA
>NW_009260618.1:266524-267436 GCF_000687185.1 Egretta garzetta | reverse complement strand
GCCAGCCTCTGCCCCTCCCCACCTGCCTGTCCCCCCCTGCCTCTGCTGTCCCCAGCCCCTCCCAGCATCCTGCCCGGCTCCTTTTCCCTCCTGCCCTACCTGTGCACGCAGTTGATGGCCTCCAGGTAGGCCAGGGCTTTGCTGATCTGCAGCACGTAGAGGATGAGTGTGGGCACGGCGAGGTAGTGCTTGTTCTGCTCCAGGTATTGCCCCAGCTGCAACGGGACGGGACGGGGGGGCTCAGGAACCGAGCAGGGGCAGGGAGGGTGGCAGAGGGGGACAGGATGGGATGGGCTCTGGGGGTGGGACCCCTCTCACCTCTCCGTAGGGATAGAGCTCCATGATGATCCAGGTGGGCTCCTCTTCCGCGATGCCGATGAGCTTCACGATGTGGGGGTGGTCCAGCTTCTTCATCAGCACTGCAGGGAGACCACGTGAGACACCCTGGAATTGGGGGGTGTGTGTGTGTGTCCCCCTTCAGGTGGGGGGGTGTCCCCATGCAGGGGCAGATCTCTGCCATGAAGGTGGAGACAGCGCCGGAGGAATTGCCAGGGGAAGCCTAGCACGTCCCCAAAAGGGGTTGGGGGTCCTGGTTTCCAGCTCCCCAAGGGTCTACAACCAGGTGGTGCCCGTCCGCTCTCACGCGAGGCTTCAGGAGCTTTTCTTCCCTCCCAGGAAGGTATTTTGGGGAACGGCCATGCCAGAGGGGCGAGGGCAGGGGACCCCCCTCCTCCCGCTCTGTCCCGCATTGCAACAGCAATTTGTCCCCAAGAAACTGGGACACGCCAGGGCAGGGTTCTGCCATCCCGTCTCCAGCACCCCACCATTGCAATGCTGCAAACAGCACCAGCCCCCCCCATCTGCCCTCTGCCTGCCGAAGCAAGCCCTGGGGGGTGCTGAGCAGGCCTGGTC
>NW_009260618.1:263042-264412 GCF_000687185.1 Egretta garzetta | reverse complement strand
CCCTCCCCACCTGCCTGTCCCCCCCTGTCTCTGCTGTCCCCAGCCCCTCCCAGCATCCTGCCCGGCTCCTTTTCCCTCCTGCCCTACCTGTGCACGCAGTTGATGGCCTCCAGGTAGGCCAGGGCTTTGCTGATCTGCAGCACGTAGAGGATGAGTGTGGGCACGGCGAGGTAGTGCTTGTTCTGCTCCAGGTATTGCCCCAGCTGCAACGGGACGGGACGGGGGGGCTCAGGAACCGAGCAGGGGCAGGGAGGGTGGCAGAGGGGGACAGGATGGGATGGGCTCTGGGGGTGGGACCCCTCTCACCTCTCCGTAGGGATAGAGCTCCATGATGATCCAGGTGGGCTCCTCTTCCGCGATGCCGATGAGCTTCACGATGTGGGGGTGGTCCAGCTTCTTCATCAGCACTGCAGGGAGACCACGTGAGACACCCTGGAATTGGGGGGTGTGTGTGTGTGTCCCCCTTCAGGTGCGGGGCTGTCCCCATGCAGGGGCAGATCTCTGCCATGAAGGTGGAGACAGCGCTGGAGGAATTGCCAGGGGAAGCCTAGCACGTCCCCAAAAGGGGTTGGGGGTCCTGGTTTCCAGCTCCCCAAGGGTCTACAACCAGGTGGTGCCCGTCCGCTCTCACGCGAGGCTTCAGGAGCTTTTCTTCCCTCCCAGGAAGGTATTTTGGGGAACGGCCATGCCAGAGGGGCGAGGGCAGGGGACCCCCCTCCTCCCGCTCTGTCCCGCATTGCAACAGCAATTTGTCCCCAAGAAACTGGGACACGCCAGGGCAGGGTTCTGCCATCCCGTCTCCAGCACCCCACCATTGCAATGCTGCAAACAGCACCAGCCCCCCCCATCTGCCCTCTGCCTGCCGAAGCAAGCCCTGGGGGGTGCTGAGCAGGCTCTGTCCCCCCCAAAAAAAGGGCAGCAGGACCCCCCTGGTGTACCCGCTTCGCTCAGGAACTTGTCCTTGTTCTCCGGGCTGCAGTCCTTCTTGCAGGTCTTCACCGCCACGTTGACCCGCTCCCCTTTCTGCAAGGAGAATCCCAGAATCCCAGATCTGCCCGGCCGATCAGAACCCTCTGAGCCCTGTCCTTCAGCCAGTGCTTGACCCCGCTGCCCCCCCCACCCCCAGCCATGGAGGAGGCAGGGAGAGGGCAGGACGCTCACCGGGGTGGTGTAGATCCCCTCGTAGACCTCTCCGAAGAACCCTTCTCCGAGGATCCTGCCCAACGTGATGTCCTCCCGGGAGATCCCATAGTGCTGGACTTCATGGAGAGGGGAGGAAGGTGGAGGTGGCATCACCAGTGGGCGGGAAGCTGCCCAGACCCCCGCCTGCTCCGTGGGCAGAGCCTCCCCGCCACACGGGAGATGCTGGC
>NW_009260618.1:258498-262266 GCF_000687185.1 Egretta garzetta | reverse complement strand
GGGAGCGGAGACGGGCTCCATGGGGGGACACGGCTGCCGGGGTCGGTGCCCCCCCCTCCCAGGGCACTCACCTCTGCTGGGGAAGACGATGAGGGAGGTTTCCAGGTCCCCTTGCAGCCGGCAGTAGCCATCGATGAGGTCGGCCATGTTCTCCGCCTCGGCCAGAGATGCTGTCTTGATAGCCAGGGACTGGGGGGGACGGCAGGGACAGGGGACGGGTGACCCCAGAGCTGGGGGATGCTGGGATGGGGGTGTCCCGTCCCCCCCTTCTCTCCACCTCAGTAACCAGCTCCCTGCTCTGCAGCGGATCCCAGTTTCTCCAGCATCGTCCTTCCCCAGCACCCCAGGACACGCTGGGCACCAAACCACCCTTGGGGCAGGGGCACCTTGGACCTGCCCTGTTTTGGGGGACAAGTCCCCCCCTCCTGGGAGGCAGGAGCTCTCTCGGGGGAAGGGAAGGGATCCATCCACCAAATCCTGCCTAACCCACCGGGATGCGACCCCCCCCCCCGGCACTGGGGGATCCCCCCCCAGCCCCCAGGGCACCCCCCCCCAACCATCCCCACCCAACCCTGAAGGACTATGAGCCAGAGCTGCCTCTGATGCACATTAAGGGGTGACATGCAGTCCTGGAGCAGAGTAGGTGGATCCCCGCCATCCCCCATCCAGCACCAAACACCCCCACCCCGTACCTTGGCCTCCTTGCTCGTCATCTGCCGGATGCCCTTGGGTCCGATGACCAGGTCCACCGTGATGTTCCACCCTTGCTGGGGGGGGCAGCAGAAAGAGGATGCAAATTTAGGGGGGGGATGGGACCCCCAGAGCCAGCTCCCCACCGCCCCCCATCCTGTTGCCATGTGTTTTCCCAACCCTGGGAAAAAAATCACCTTCCCAGAGGGAAGGTCCCCAGAGCCCCCGCTGCACCCCCAGCCCCTCTCAGCAATCAGCATCCTCCAAAAAGGCCCCCCCAGGGCCTCCCCCCACTGCAGGGAGGGGAGATGCTCAGCCTCCCCGCGGGGAGGTGATGCCAGGGGGCTGCAGGATCAGCAACCCCTCCCTGGGAGATTTTGGGGTTGTGCCTCCCTTGGGGGACAGCAAGTGATTTCCAAGCCTTGGAAACTCCCCACGGGGTCTTCCCTGAGCTCAGCGTGGCCGAGCTCCTCTCCGAGCCCGGGGACTGCGGCAGGGAGCAGCCCACAGCGGGACGTGCTCCTACCCCATCCCATCCATCCCATCTATCCCATCCCATCCATCCCATCCCATCCCATGCCATCCCACCCCATGCCATCCCACCCCATCACATCCTATCCATCCCATCCCATCCCATCCCGGGGACTCACGATGAGCTCGCAGCGATAGCTCTCCTGGTCGATGTTGGCGAAGGTGGCGAGGGTGTGGAGGAACTTGAGGATGCACTCCTCCTCCCGCAGCAGCGCGTACTGCTGGAAGGTCTGCTGGATCATCTTCCGAAACTGCTTGGGCTGTGGGCAAAGTGGCCGCTAGCACAGACACATGGACACACACGGACACATGGACACACACGGACACATGCATGCACACGGAGACATGCACATGCACGGACACATGCACATGCACGGACACATGGACACGCACGGACACATGGACACACAAAGACACATGCACACACGTGGACACATGCACACACACAGACACATGCACGCACCCAGACACATGGATGCACACAGACACATGCACAGGCACGGACACATGGACAGACACGGACACATGCACACACACAGACACATGCACAGGCACGGACACATGGACAGACACGGACACATGCACACGCAGGGACACATGGACACACACGGACACATGGACACACACGGACACATGGACACACACGGACACATGGACACACACGGACACATGCACACGCAGGGACACATGGACACACATGGACACATGGACACACATGGACGCATACACGCACATGGACACATGCATGCACACGGAGACATGCACATGCACGGAGACATGCACATGCACGGACACATGGACACGCACGGACACATGGACACACAAAGACACATGCACACACGTGGACACATGCACACACACGGACACATGCACGCACATGGAGACATGCACACGCACGGACACGTGCACACGCACGGACACATGTACACACCCAGACACATGCACACACCCAGACACATGCATGCACACAGAGACATGGAGGCATGCACCCACCTGCAAATATGAGCATGCACCCGCACATGCGCCCATGCATCTGCGTGCACACCCGTGCATGTCCACACGTGTCACACACACTCAAGTGTGGGCAGATGCGCGTGCATGCATGTGTCACCACGTGTGTGAGCAGTTGCACCGGCACGCATGCATCTGCATATGCATGCACACGTGTGCACGCAAAGCCACCACCACGCGTGTGAGCAGGCACGCCTGCACAGGCAAACCCACCCGTGCTCACAGGAGCAGACCCGGCCCGGCGTCTGAATGCCCGTGCACAGGCAGACACACCTGCATGACGGCGTGCAAAGCTCCGCGAGCACGGGCAGATGTGCACATACCCACGCGTGCAAACCCACACGCGCACGGCTGATGCGCGCACTTGGCCCCATATGTGCGTGCATGCGCACACACACGGAGGGGGGTGTGCAGACACATCCTCACATGTGTGAGCATGACTGCACGCCTGCACAAGTGAGGGGGGCTGCACACACATGTGCGAATCCACACGTGCGCTTCGATGCATGAGCACCCCCAGCTGCGTCCGTGTGTGCTTACACAGCTTGCACCCCTGCACCCACACCTTGCACCCGTGCACCCACACCTTGTACCCGTACACCAACACCTTGCACCCTTGCACCCACACCTTGCACCCGTGCACTCACACCTTGCACCCGTGCACCCACACCTTGTACCCGTACACCAACACCTTGCACCCTTGCACCCACACCTTGCACCCGTGCACTCACACCTTGCACCCGTGCACCCACACCTTGTACCCGTACACCAACACCTTGCACCCTTGCACCCACACCTTGCACCCGTGCACTCACACCTTGCACCCGTGCACCCACACCTTGTACCCGTACACCAACACCTTGCACCCTTGCACCCACACCTTGCACCCGTGCACTCACACCTTGCACCCGTGCACCCACACCTTGTACCTCTGCACCCACACCTTGCACCCGTGTGCCCACACACGTCCCTCACCTTCAGGTTCTCCTGCATCTGGCTGGGGAAGAAGAGGTCCAGCCCCACCTCCTTCCTGGAGAGCAGAGACCCCCGTGCACGTTAACAGCCCCGTGGAGACCCCCGCACCCTGCAGGGGCCCCCCCTGGGGAGCTGCAACCCAGTGGGAGGGAGGGAGGGGTTGCACCAAGCAAAGTGGGTGCTGAGGGGCAAGGGGTTCCTCCCAGGGGAGAAGCTGCCCACCCAGCGCAGGGTGAGAGGGTCCCATCTCCCCCTCCTTGGACCGTCCCCATCTGCAGGGCTGATGGGCGCAGGGGGCTGAGGGGCTGTGGGAGGATGAGGAGCTGCAGGAGGATGAGGAGCTATGGGAGGATGAGGAGCTGCAGGAGGATGAGGAGCTATGGGAGGATGAGGAGCTATGGGAGGATGAGGAGCTGCAGGAGTATGAGGAGCTATGGGAGGATGAGGAGCTGCAGGAGTATGAGGAGCTATGGGAGGATGAGGAGCTGCAGGAGTATGAGGAGCTATGGGAGGATGAGGAGCTGCGGGAGGATAAGGAGCTGCAGGAGGGTGAGGGGCTGC
>NW_009260618.1:254844-257244 GCF_000687185.1 Egretta garzetta | reverse complement strand
GGATGCAGCAGGGGCAAGAGCGGGGCTGAAGGGGTTGGGACTGGCCACCCCTGATGGAGAGGCACAGATCCAGCAAGCGGACTGGGACTGCAGGGCCTGCCCATCATGCAGGGTGAAGGTAAATGGGCTAGAAGGTCTTGGGGCTCTTGGAAATCATGTTTTTGGGGCTGGGCAGGAGGAAATGCCCTCCTGGAGCTGGGGGGTGGGTGAGGGCAGCTGGGGAGCAGACCCGGCTGGGGCCAGGAGACCCCCGGGGCCACCTCTGACCTGCTGGTAGAAGTAGAGCAAGGTGGTCCTGTCCTCTTTGAAGCGCTCTATGAAATCCTCCGGCAGATAGCGTATTTGGAGATCGTACCTGGCAAGAGGAGACCCCCTCGATGAGGACCACGCTGGAGGAGCTCTCTCTCTAAAGGGGCTGGGTGGTCACCATGCCCCTGCCTCAGGTGGGTTTGGGGCCATGGAGAGGGACAGCACCACCATGGGGGTCCTACCTCCACTCGGCCTCCAGGTGCAGGCACTCATACTTCTCCTGCACTTCACCCACTGTCAGGTCTGGGTGCAGCCAGTGGATCTCGTCTGACTTCACGTGCTTCAGGCGGAGCCCGTAGCATTCGGCCAGCTTGATGTCGGGCCCAATGCGGCCGCTCACCAGGATGGACCTGATCACCTCCTGGGATGGAAAGGAGCAAGGCTGAGACCCCAGCATCCCCAGCCGGGCTCCGGATGAGCTTTAGATAGGAGGAAAACGAGGAGGAAATACAGAGCAACCACAACACGAGTGTCCCTGGAGCGAAAACAGAGCCCCAGGCATGGCCACCAGCCCCAGCAGTCTCCATACGAAGCCTCCAAAGATGCCTCCAGCTTGCTCTGCAACAACCCACAGCCTGAGCATGGATCATCCAACCTCCCAGAGGTTTTTTGGTCGGGGATAAAAGCCCAGTTGGGTCATTTCCACTCTTCCTTACACCTTGGCTGAGCTACACCCGACACACAGCATCCGTCGGGAGCAGACATTGCTGTTGCTGGTGACCTTGCAGTGCAGCTTCTCCCACCCCACAACTGGGTCAGCGTGGGCAGGGGGTCCCCAGGCCCCTGCTATCACTCTGGTAGCCAAAAAGCCAACTGAAAGCTGATGGTTATTAACACAAAGGGTGACCAAGATGTCCCTGAGGAGTGACAGCCCCTGGCTTGCTCCACTCCTGTGTCCTGCTGGCTGCGCTCCCACCCCTGCCTTGGGGACAGCTGGACCAGTGCCATTTCATGGCTCCGCTTGCATGTCCCCTCCCCAGGCATCTCCCTTGCAGCCCGAGGAGTCCTCTCCCGCTCCAACCGCTCCTCTGCAACCTTCTGCTACACCCATGACCTCCCCCCGGGGATGGAAGGAGCCCTGTCCCCCTCCACCTCCCACCCCAGCTCAGCTCTACTTTGGTCACCTCCCTGTGATTTCACGGTGAGGCACTGTGCCCAGGACTTGCCCCGGGAGAAGGCACAGCATCACCCGTTGCACCCAGGGTGGGTATCTCTCATGGTGGACACCAACCCTGCAGCACCCAAGTGCAGAGCCAGCACTGGCCAGCAGGTCCCCAGTGCCCACCCATCATCCCCTAGCTGGGAAGCCACAAGACTCCAGGTAGGAAGGGTGAGGAGCACGTTTCCAGCCCAAAGCTACCACATCCATGATGGAAAGGCACCAATATCACCTTCACTGTCCTCCCAACCCCGTGTCCCCACAAGCAAAGGGCAGAAGCCGGGTGCAAAAGTTGGGTGGGAGGAAGGACTTGGGTCCTGGCTCGCAGGATGGGTCACTGACAGTGACGCCGCGACATGGCCATGGGGAAAGGCTCAGGGCTGTGAGGGTCACTGTCCCCCTCCCCACCGAGGGCCTGTGTCCGTGCAGGTCAGCGGGGATGGAGGGAAGGTGGGGTCCCCAGCCTCCTCCCGGCAGCGTGACCACCCTGTCCCAAACCTGCTTGTCCTCTGGTGTCCCACCATCGCTCCCTACACCGCACTGCCCAAGGAGGTCTTCTCCAGGGCGAGACGAAACGTGGTCTGGAAACCACGCTTTGCCACAAACACAGGAACCCAGCAGCAACCTGCCGGGGCCGACCCTCACCACAGGAATGGGCAGCGGGGCCAAAGGAGCCCTCGCCCTTTTCAAACTCCCCTGGGCCACCAGAGATGGACAAATTTTCTCTCTATCCTCCAGGTTTTGGTGCTTCTCAGCCACAGGGCTCCGGGGGCTACCATGCTGTGGGGAAAGGCGTCTGGAAAGGAGCCCCCCTCCCCTGCCCTGGTCCACCCCCCCTGCCCACGTACCCGGATCTCCGTCGTCACAGGGCACTTCACCAGCTTAAAGTTCTTGCCCATGTTGAAGCTGTTGCTGTAGAAGCAGACCTTGAG
>NW_009260618.1:252869-254723 GCF_000687185.1 Egretta garzetta | reverse complement strand
GGACAAGCAGCAGTGGGTGGGGAAGGGAAGGAAGGAAGGGATGGAGAGGAGGAGGTGGATGGAGGCAGCAATGGAGAGAGGGAAGAGTCCCACAAAGGGTGCCCTCCTCCCACCGCACACCCTGGCCACACGGCCACCGTGTGCCACCGGGGCCCCAAGCCCAGCTCCTCCAATGGAACAGAATGGGTTAGGTTGGAAAAGACCTTTAAGATCATCAAGTCCGTCGAGTCCAACTGTTACCCTAACCCTGCCATTAGGCAGAGCCTTGTGTCCTTGTCACCTCCAGAGCAATCCCTGGGTGTCCCCATCTCCTCCAGAGCAATAGCCCTGTGACCCCAGCACCTCCGGAGCAGTCCCTGGGTGTCCCCAGCACCTCCAGAGCAATAACCCTGTGACCCCAGCACCTCCGGAGCAGTCCCTGCGTGTCCCCAGCACCTCCAGAGCAATCCCTCAGTGTCCTTGCCATCTCCAGAGCAATCGCCCCATGTCTCCAGCACCACCAGAGCAATCCCTCCATGTCCTTGTCACCTCCATAGCAATAACTCTGTGTCCCCAGCACCTCTGGAGCAGTCTCTGGGTGTCCTCATCTCCTCCAGAGCAATAACGCTGTGTCCTTTTCACCTCCAAAGCAATCCCTCTGTGTCCTTGTCACCTCCAGAGCAATCCCTCTGTGTCCCCATCTCCTCCAGAGCAATAACTCTGTGTCCTTGTCACCTCTGGAGCAATACCTCCATGTCCCCATCTCTTCCAGAGCAATCCCTCTGTGTCCCCAGCACCTCCAGAGCAGTCCCTGGGTGTCCTTGTCACCTTCAGAGCAATCCCCTCATGTCCCCAGCACCTCCAAAGCAATCCCTCCGTGTCCTTGTCACCTCCAGAGCAATCCTTCAGTGTCCCCAGCACCTCCAAAGCAATCCCTCCGTGTCCTTGTCACCTCCAGAGCAATCCTTCAGTGTCCCCAGCACCTCCAAAGCAATCCCTCCGTGTCCTTGTCACCTCCAGAGCAATCCTTCAGTGTCCCCAGCACCTCCGGAGCAATCCCTCCGTGTCCCCAGCACTCACCATTTTCTCCCCCCCCGCCAGAACCCGGGTGAAGGCTTTGGGCTGCAGCGTCCCAGCATGGGGACCTGCAGCTGCAGCTGTGGTTCCACAACGTGACCTCCCGACCGAGCTGAATTTAGCAGAGAGCTTTGCAAAAAAACCGATAAAGAGCAAAAGGGGGCGAGCGAGCCGGGTTCCTTCTCCCCCCGAAGGGCAATCCTGGTTTATATTGATTTGCTCTTTTATTTTTAGAGGGGATAAAACCCAGAAGCCTGCTCAAAAGATGTCATTTGAGACGGCAGGGAAGTGGCTTGGGTTTTCCCTTTGCTGAGAAAAACAGTTTAAGGAGGTACGTGGGTCTTGGCTGATCCGAACGGATCCAAAATTTCCCTCTTCACGTGGCTTTTGGGCTGCAAGCTGGGCACAGAAGAGGGTTTGCTCTGGGTTGCTTTCTCCGCCTCTCTGGGCACGCACCTGGGCTGAGGCCGGGCAAACTCAGCTCACATAACCCCCTGAGAGCAAAAGTGCTTGCCTGAGCCTGGCCCCCGGCTTTGCAGGAAAGCACAGGGCTTTGCACGGAGCCCGAGCGAGCAAAAAAAAACCCCAAGCAGGCAGCAGGGGCAGAGGGCAAATTCGGGTTTGCAAAGAGCTGCTCCACATGGCATTTGGGGGGACGTGAAATAAAAAAAATAATAAAACCCCATGGAAGTTCCCCCGTTAGGCTGCTCCTGAGCTGCAGCCCCAGCCGAGCTCGGGCGCCGAGCCACTGATTAAACATTGAGAAGCAAAGGGGAGCGTGGCAGCTCTCGGGCTCTG
>NW_009260618.1:251816-252090 GCF_000687185.1 Egretta garzetta | reverse complement strand
TGGGTGCATTTTTTTTTTTTTTCTGTCTTTTGCAGCCGTGTCTCGGGCTGCACAGGGAGGACCTCGCAGCAACCCACATCCTTTGCAGAACATCCCGATGGCCAGCTCTCTGCAGGTGATGCACCTTTAGCCAGGTCCCCTGCCCATGTGGGCTGCAAGGGCTGGCCGAAGCGGGGACAACCAGGGCATCCTCCCTTGCCCCATCCTATCCCCGGCCGTGCCGGGGAAGCCGAGGCCATCCCTGCCGGTGATATTATGGATGCCACCCATCCCC
>NW_009260618.1:250511-251707 GCF_000687185.1 Egretta garzetta | reverse complement strand
CGTCCCAGCTCAGCAGCAGGCACTGAAATGCTCAGCTTCAGGCTCAGCTACAGCTCTCGCTGCTCTGCAGAAGGGGCTGCTTCTCAAAGCGCTTCTCCTCCCAGAAATACCTAAAAGAAAGATCTCCCCTGCTAAACAGCTAAAAAGCGAACCCTGCATCCTCTGGGTTTCAGTGGGAGCCTCCCAGGGGGGTGCTGGGGTGGGGGCGATGCCCCAAGCTAGCCCCTGGGGAGGGGGAGCTCAGCACGTCGCTGAACGTTTCACTTCAGCTCTTCTTTTTCCCCACTTTCTCTTAATTTTTCCTGCCCCAGTCCCATTCCCACGGCACATCCCCTCACACTCTCGGTGAGCCCATGGGGCCAGGACTGGGGCTGGATGTCCCCTCTGTGTCCCTACCCTGACGAGTGATGCTGCTGGGGAGAGGGATGCAGAGAGCATTCTGCAACCAGCACCCCGCAGCCCACAGCCTCCCGCAGCCGCCAGCATCCCCCAGCCAGCAGCATCCCACAGCAAGTATCCCCCAGTGAGCATCCCACAGCAAGTATCCCCCAGTGAGCATCCCACAGCAAGTATCCCCCAGTGAGCATCCCACAGCAAGTATCCCCCAGTGAGCATCCCACAGCAAGTATCCCCCAGTGAGCATCCCACAGCAAGTATCCCCCAGTGAGCATCCCACAGCAAGTATCCCACAGCCAGCAGCATCCCACAGCAAGTATCCCACAGTGAGCATCCCACAGCAAGTATCTCACAGTGAGCATCCCACAGCATCCTGGAGCCCACAGCCTCCCGCAGCCAGCAGCACCCTGCAGCCCACAGCATCCCGCAGCGAGCATCCCGCAGTCCACAGCATCCCACAGCCCACAGCATCCCGCACCCCACAGCACCCCACAGCCTCCCACAGCCAGCAGCAGCCCACAGCAAGTATCCCACAGTAAGTACCCCGCAGCCAGCATCCCACAGCCAGCAGCATCCCACAGCAAGTATCCCACAGCAAGTATCCCGCAGCCAGCACTCTGCAGCCCACAGCATGCTGCAGTCGGCAGCATCCCGCAGCCAGCACCCTGCAGCCCACAGCATGCTGCAGTCGGCAGCATCCCGCAGCCAGCAGCACCCCACAGCTGGCAGCATCCCGCAGCCAGCAGCATTCCACAGCATCCCACAGTCAGCAGCATCCCACAGTCAGCAGCATCCCACAG
>NW_009260618.1:247094-249008 GCF_000687185.1 Egretta garzetta | reverse complement strand
TTCAGCCCCCACTGCCTTCTCCCGTGGGTGACATCCCGAAAGTCCCCGCAGCAGCTCAGAGCCACCTCCCGTCCCACACGCCGGCACAGCCCTGGACCAGGAAGTTTTCCCTGTCGCTCCCATGCTCTCGGAAAAGTTTGGTGCCCTGGGTGCTGCTTCCTCTTGCCCTACCCCAAGCCCCGGGCAGGCCTGGGCTGACGGCCACGGCCATGGCTGAACCCCCACCGAGCCCCTTTGCCAACTCGGCGCGATGAGTTCGCACGTGCTCAGCCCTTCGCCCACCTCCTCGGGGCGAGGGCCTGGGTCCCACCACCACACCCCGGGGCACCCAAGGGAAGGAGGAGCAGGAGGCAAGTGGCACTTACGGAGAGGTGGCCGTCCCCTCTGTCCCCTCCGTCCCTTGCGTCCCCAAGCGGAGCCCTCGCTGGCGGAGCCGGCGCTTCCTGCTGCGGCTGACAAGTGTGCGCAGAGGCATTTGCATAGCACCCAGGCAGGCAGGGCCCACGCGCAGGCACGCTCAGGCACGTGCCGCAGGCGGCTGCTCCAGCCCTTCAGACAGATGGGGAAACTGAGGCACGGCTCAGCCAGCCACCCCCAGCCCAGGAGAGCAGCGTGGGTGCTCCCGGCGTGGGGCGGGGGATGCAGGCAGAGGATGCAGCTCGCATCCCCTTCCTCTGCAAACCCCAAAACTCAGGTCCTGCTGAGCGATGCCGTACCCCCGCAGCGCCTGGGCCCGGGGGGAAGCCGACCCGAGGACCCTGCAAGAAGCAGGGGACAGGAGCAGTGATCGCCTGTGATTTACCCCGGGGTCTCCAGCTCCATCATCCCTCATGCCAGGACCCCGCGCATCCCTCCCCAGACCATCCTGCCCCTTCTCTCAGCGGCTGCTAACTTGGATCCCGGCTCCATCCATGGAAAACGCAGCCCCCGGAGCCACCCTGGCCCCTTGCGACACAGGGACCCCAGCCCAGCCCGGGTCACCCGGGGGCGCCGCGCTCCCCCATGGCAGGGGATGTGCAGGCAGGGCCCCAGCAGGCAGGGCTGTCTGCTCTGCCCCAAGCCTTCCCCCTATCTATGCAGGTATTTAAATGATTCATCACTTTACTGCTCGGGTTCCCCGGGGGAAGAGACCGGCTCTCATCCTGCTTAGCACCTACAGCACCACTCTCCAGCCCTGCTTCAGCACCGAAACCAGTGACTGCCCACCATATAACTGGGAGCGGGGACGGGTGCTCCCCACGCCATGGCTCGCAGCGGTCCCGCCACCCTGCCGCGCTCCCAGCCTTATCTCGCCTTCCCCGTATCTACCCCAAATCTGCCTTGCCCAGCTCCCATCCATCACTCCAGCTCTGTCCCCAGCGGGCACGGGGAGCAGGTTTTTGCCTCCCCACCGCAGATCCTGGATAGGTATCAAGGGCTGGCAAGACAAAAACGTGCCGCAGGGTGCTGCTGGGATCTCGGTGGCGGCGAGGAGCCGAGCTCCAGCCGGATCCAAGCCTCTGCCGGGGGGTGTAATGCTGGCTGTCCTGCCTCCTTGCACACCCCATCCCTGTCCTCCATCCCCTCTTCCCCCAGCCCTGCCCGCCCGGAGCATCTCTCCCCTTTCCCACCGGTGAGGGTTCATCCCGGCAGGATTTTGCACCAGCTGGACCCGGCACATCCCTGGCACACGCAGGGCGCTGCCGGCTTGGCAGCGGGATGCGGTGGGCCCTGGGATGTGGGGTGGGATGGCAGCGGGCAGTGTGGGCCAGCGCTGGGGGCTGGCTGAGGGGCACCGGGATGGTCCCGCCACCCCCGTTTCCCCCCCAGGCAGGCGGCGCTGGGGCAGGCTGGGTACCCAGGGCTCCCCACGTGATGTCCCCACAGAGGAAGCCTGCGTTTCGCAAAGCAAAGGAAATGACACAGGCTCCGGCT
>NW_009260618.1:245576-246070 GCF_000687185.1 Egretta garzetta | reverse complement strand
GTGCTGCTCCAGCTGTAGGAACAATCCCACGGCTGCGGGGGGGAGAGATCCCCCCCACCCTGAGCATCCCCAGGCTTTGCAGGAAGAGGGGTTCACCCTAAATCCCTTGGGTTTTATGCCAAGAGAGAAAGAAGCCCCAGCTGAGCCAGGAAAGTTGCATTTTCAGACTCGCCTGCCTGCTGCCCCCAACTGCCCGGCACAGAAAGGACCACGGGCAGGCTCCAAGGTCTGGCCCTACTAAGCCCGTCCTAGGAAGAGACCAAGCTCCAAGGGCCCCACAGACGAGCTTCAACCCTGTATCCCAGGGATTGCCTGGGACCCCCGCTCATTCTTACAATTAAAAAGGGGAATTATGGCTTGGTCCGTGGGTTTTCTCGCACCTTCACAACCAAAAAAAGGGTCCAACACCGCTCCAGCCAGGAACGACGCGCCTGTGGTGTAAGGAAAATGGGTCAAATGTGCCAATGGCTCGGATGAGCTCCCCAAATCAGGCC
>NW_009260618.1:245131-245511 GCF_000687185.1 Egretta garzetta | reverse complement strand
CAGGCTGCTTCAGCATCCCCAGGCCGAGGGGCTGGCAGGGCTCAACCTCCCCCACCAAACCCAGCCGCCCGAGCTCCCACAACGCTGTCAGGTTAAAAATAACCCCGGAGCAGCACTCAAAGCCTCCCCTCGGGGAGGGAAAGCAGCTCCCTGGGAACAGGGTGGGCGTCTTTCCCGGTAACCTTTCTGCGGGAGAAGGAAGCCGAGCGGGCGAGGGCTTACAGCATCATTTTTGGCCCGCCGGGTCCTGGTCGCTAAGCATCCCGGTCGCCAGGCAACCCGGGGGAATGGGGAGGAGATGCTGCTCCTGCTTCCTTTTGGGAAGGGGGAGGGAAAGGGGAATAGAGGCTCTGGGGGTGGAAACCCCGCTATGGGCGAGG
>NW_009260618.1:243440-244021 GCF_000687185.1 Egretta garzetta | reverse complement strand
CACGCTCGGCTGGGTTTGCAAAATGTGGGAAGTTTGCATTTCCCAGGGGATTCCAGCAGAGTTTGGGGGAAATTAATCCCTGTCATTTAATTAAGCATTTGCTTTTCTTGCTCGTCGATCGTTGCTAGCGCATGCTGTCACGCTGCTGCGCCGGCTTACGCAAGACCCGCTCGCCGCCAGCCTGCAAGCTTTTTACCCTCTGCAAAGTTTTCAGCCTTCTTTTTTTCAGAAAGCCGAACATTTAAAACATCATTTTAAAAAGCAAAATAAGCTAAATGACCCCCCCTGCCCCACCCCGAGGCACCTTCAATTCTCCGTCCGCCCAGGCCAGCTCCTCCAGCACCCGCCCGAGCCCTTCCCCTGCACCAGCCGGGAATTTCAAGCTCCAGCTGCTTCTCCACAGCCTGGAAAAGCCCCCGGTTGCTGTCACACCGCCCGGTGACAAATTCCCCCGGGGAAAAAAAGACGCCGAGAACGGGCTCGGAAGTCACCCGCGAGCCCTGTTTCGAAACTCATTTCCTTTTCCAAACTGCCAGGCTTCACCGCCGGGGCCTCTCAATACGCTGGGTAGGTTGGCCGGC
>NW_009260618.1:242635-243389 GCF_000687185.1 Egretta garzetta | reverse complement strand
TTAGAACTGCGCAGTCCCAGCACGCTCGGCTGGGTTTGCAAAATGTGGGAAGTTTGCATTTCCCAGGGGATTCCAGCAGAGTTTGGGGGAAATTAATCCCTGTCATTTAATTAAGCATTTGCTTTTCTTGCTCGTCGATCGTTGCTAGCGCATGCTGTCACGCTGCTGCGCCGGCTTACGCAAGACCCGCTCGCCGCCAGCCTGCAAGCTTTTTACCCTCTGCAAAGTTTTCAGCCTTCTTTTTTTCAGAAAGCCGAACATTTAAAACATCATTTTAAAAAGCAAAATAAGCTAAATGACCCCCCCTGCCCCACCCCGAGGCACCTTCAATTCTCCGTCCGCCCAGGCCTGAGCTGCAGCCGCAGCAGCCCAGGCCAGAACACGATGTTTGCTCCCCTTGGGCTCCCCCAAACCGGGGGATTTCTCAACTTTTTTCGGCACGAGGTCCCTAGTTTTTGACCTGGAGGTTTTCCTGTCGGGGCCAGGAGCGCAGGTCCCAAGGCAGCTTCGTTTCCCATCACCCCACAGCGATGCTCTCGCCCTGGAGCGGAGCTGGCTGAGCATCCCGCCCCTGCAAGGCTTTGAGGGATGGAGGGGAATTTCCCATCTGAAATCCCTCGGTGCTTCAGCCTTTGGAGATAAAACCAGGCAGCAAAATGCCCCGGGTTCTGCCAGGTGGAAATTCCCCGCGTGCTGGAAGCGGCCCCACGGGGACAGGCCAGGTCCTGACGGCACGGGAGGCGAAGGCAATCCC
>NW_009260618.1:240826-241283 GCF_000687185.1 Egretta garzetta | reverse complement strand
AGGGCCGTGTGTGCGGGACCCAGCCGAGGACACGCAGCACGGTCAGGTTGCCCGTGGCAAGCTCTTGCCCGTGGCAGCAGCCCCGCGGAGGCGGCAGCCTATCGAACCTGCATGGGTGATCAATCGCGTGGGGCCGAGGAGCCCCGGGGGGCAGGTACCGGGCACCCTGAGGTGCAGGGACCAGGGCAGGGCTCTCCTGCATCGATTAACGGGGCCAAGATGCCCAAAACCTCATGGAAATCTCCACCCTGGGCAGGGCATCACCGCGCAACCTTTCAGTCTAAGCAGCGAAGCCGACACCTTTAGGCCACAGTTTTCAAGTTGTCCCCTGGGATGAAACCACTCACACCCTAAAAATGGCTATTTTGGGGGTTTTGTCCCCAAGGGAAGCTCTGCTCGTGCCTTCAAGGGGCTCTTTGCTCAGCCAAGCCGTGGCCCCCGGCTTGCCCGGAGCAGC
>NW_009260618.1:240225-240801 GCF_000687185.1 Egretta garzetta | reverse complement strand
CGTCCCCAGAGCTGCAGCACTTCCTCCCCTCTGCAGCGCCTTTCTGCACAGCGGGGCCATCCCAGTTCAGCCCAGCACACCCGCTAACCTGCCTTACTGGTGGCTACAGCCAGGGAGAAGCCTTCTCCCCCTGGGATGTAGCTGCTGGGTTTTTCCCTGCGGGAACCGGAGTTGTGGTGAAAACTATTTTTTTGGTAGCCCTTTTTTTAACATCAATCGCGTGGGGCCGAGGAGCCCCGGGGGGCAGGTACCGGGCACCCTGAGGTGCAGGGACCAGGGCAGGGCTCTCCTGCATCGATTAACGGGGCCAAGATGCCCAAAACCTCATGGAAATCTCCACCCTGGGCAGGGCATCACCGCGCAACCTTTCAGTCTAAGCAGCGAAGCCGACACCTTTAGGCCACAGTTTTCAAGTTGTCCCCTGGGATGAAACCACTCACACCCTAAAAATGGCTATTTTGGGGGTTTTGTCCCCAAGGGAAGCTCTGCTCGTGCCTTCAAGGGGCTCTTTGCTCAGCCAAGCCGTGGCCCCCGGCTTGCACGGAGCAGCCGCGGGGCGGGGCGCTCGCCGGTCCC
>NW_009260618.1:239048-240120 GCF_000687185.1 Egretta garzetta | reverse complement strand
CCCGGTAACCTGCCTAACTGGTGGCTACAGCCAGGGAGAAGCCTTCTCCCCCTGGGATGTAGCTGCTGGGTTTTTCCCTGCGGGAACCGGAGTTGTGGTGAAAACTATTTTTTTGGTAGCCCTTTTTTTAACACGAAAACCAGCAAACCGCCCCAAAACAAAAAGGCCAACTGAGCCCGGTGAGGTTTCCCCAGGGGCTGACGGGAGCCGCGTCTCCAGCGCGTCGTGTTCCTGTTCCCTCTCTGAAGCCACTTCCCCCCCCCCCCCCCCGCCCCAGGGGACCCCCCCCCCGGCCAGCCAGCCCCATCCCAGGGGAAAACACAGAGGCATTGCCACCCCTCAGGAGGATTTTCCAAGGAAAAAAAATCTCATTTTACCCCCGTGGTTCTCCAGGGAAAGGTCTCCCTGGGATTTTTGTGCTGGGTTTTACCCCTCCTGCGTGCCAGGATGCCTCAGCGGAGGAGACGCGGGTACGGCACAGGGTCTGCCACCGTTGCCATTGGAAAGACGAGCAAGGCTTTGCACGAAAGGTTCCCAGCTCCGTCTACACCTCGTGAGTAATAACGCTGCCAGGGAAAAAGCAACATGATTCAGAGGCCGCTTTCCCAGCCCCCAGCGCCTGGAAGAGCCTTCGTGCTGAATATTAATAACAGCTGAGCGCGAAGGCATGGAAACGCGGAGCTGGGGGACGGGGGCACTGGTGCCCCTGCACGTCGGGCCCGCGCGTGCCCTTGCACACCCGTGTGCACCGGCGTCTCACTAGTGTGTGCAAAGCATCGCTGGCAAAGGTCTGCATCCCTGAGCGCATCCCTGAGGGAATCCCTGTGCACATCCCTGAGGGCATCCCTGCGCGCATCCCTGTGCACATCCCTGAGGGCATCCCTGAGGGCATCCCTGTGCACATCCCTGTGTGCATCCCTGTGCGCATCCCTGAGGGCATCCCTGCGCGCATCCCTGTGCACATCCCTGAGGGCATCCCTGAGGGCATCCCTGTGCGCATCCCTGCGTGCATCCCTGCGTGCATCCCTGCGTGCATCCCTGTGCACATCCCTGTGCGCATCCCTGAGGGCAT
>NW_009260618.1:237688-238588 GCF_000687185.1 Egretta garzetta | reverse complement strand
CGTGCTTCCCTGCGCACATCCCGGCGTGCATCCCTGCCCGCGTCCTTTGCAGACACCGTCGAGCGTGCAAGCCCTGTGTGTCCCCTGCGGCCACTGCCCGCGGCGGCACCACTGTCCCACACCACCCTCCACTTCCCCCTGCTCCCTCGCAGCTCTCCTCGCTCCGACTCCCCGCTACGTCCTTGCAGGCAAAGCTGGGAGCTGTAAATCAGGGCTGCGGACCCGAACCCGAAGGATGATCTGCATCCCGATGCTGCTCTTCCCTGCCCGGCGCCGGGAAGCTCGCGGATGCCTGGGTTTGGCTCCTGTCACCCACAGCCATGCGGAGGGGAACTCGCAGCATCCTCCCTGCCTTCACCCCATGGCTGATGCCTGCGGA
This sequence comes from Egretta garzetta, assembly GCF_000687185.1. NCBI lineage: Eukaryota > Metazoa > Chordata > Aves > Pelecaniformes > Ardeidae > Egretta > Egretta garzetta. The sequence goes on along the minus strand of NW_009260618.1, from coordinate 238,209 downwards.
GCACTTGGAGGTGATTCCGCCTGCAGGAGCAGTGGGGGGGAACAGGACTGTTCCTGGGGGGTCCCTGTGCCCCACCGAGCCCCACCGTCATCCCCTTCCCCAGGGCTTCCTCCAGCACGGAGACAGCAAGGGGTGGTATGCAATGGATGTAACGGGACACTGCCGCTGGCTGTCCCCTGCCTGACAGACCGCAGGGCCCTGATGGTCACCTCATCTTGGAAATACCCCTGGGCTTGGTTTTGAGCCAAGAGGGGGCCAGGGGGGCAGCGGGAAGACCCCTGTGGCAACTCCCTCCCCACGAAGCCCCCAGGAGACCCCGTGCTCAGGCCCAGCCACCGGTGCCGACCTCTCCCCACCTCCCTGCCCTAACGCCGCTGCCTCGTCCAGCGCGGCCCCGCTGCCAGCATGGGGCACGCACCCATCCCTCCCCGGCTGCTGCACGGCACCGGCTCCCTTCCACCTCCCCGGGACAGTCCCAGCTGCCTGCAGCACCTCCGACACCCCCAGTCCTTTCTGATCCC
>NW_009260618.1:237316-237542 GCF_000687185.1 Egretta garzetta | reverse complement strand
CGGGGCCGCCTTTTCCAGCCGGGGGACTCGGGGCAGGTTCACCCGGCCAGGGCTGGGTTAGGAGCGGCAGCGTGTCCCGATGGAATACTCCGCTGGGACCGCGCATCCCAGGCTGCATCGAACATCGGCGGAAAGCACACGGAGCTGTTGCATCAGCCCCCTGGACTGCAACGCTCCCGTCTCCGGCTTTGCTCCGCCATGTCCCCACGGGCGCCGTGCCGGGCCG
>NW_009260618.1:234693-235663 GCF_000687185.1 Egretta garzetta | reverse complement strand
CCCCGGGGGGCTGCTCCCGTGCCCTGGCCAGCACGGCCCCCAAAAAGCAGGGCAACCCTTTCCCCCTGCTAATCCCTGCCAAAAATGAAGCCAAGAGCCCCCCTCCAAGCCCCCGGCGCATCCAGCCCCGTGACTTACAGGAAAGCTGGCTGAACAGCCTGCTGAGCCATCCCATGCTCCTGCACCGAGGGTGAGCTCGTAGCTACGAAACGCTCAAGAGAAACAGGTTTCCCCCCGCCTCCCCCCTTTCCCCAAACCACCCTCTTCATTGGCACAGAGAGAAGCGATAAAATCTGACGGGATTTATTAATAGCACCTCTCCCATCACCAGGGAGCCGTGCTTCGGAAACGGCTTCGAGCATCCCAGCGCGGGGCTGCTGGAGGGAGAAAGGCACCAACTTACTTTTGGCAGGGAGCAGGGCCGGGGCCGGAGGGTCGGGGTGATGGAGGAGGACACTGGTTGCAGCTCCAGAGCCACCAGCAGAGGTTTGGGGGCACCGAGAAGGAGCAGAAGAAGTTGCGTCGCGCCGGAGTCGTGCAGAAGAAGCGGGGAGAGGATGCCAGGAGAGGCGGCTGGGGGTGTCCTTCCAGCCGGGAGGGTTGGATGGAGCGGTCCCAGCTTGCTGGAAGTGGGTAGAAGGATGCTGCATGTTATTGCTGCCATCTTGAGGCCAGCCAGCCTGAGCTGGGGAAATACCCTCTGGCCCCCCCAGAGCACCCCAAGGAGCGTGGGGCTCCCCTCGCCCCCCACAACCTATAACAAGTTCCAGCAAAGCAGTTATTTTTATTATTTACTTTCGATAATCTTGGTTTCACTTTTAGGGGATGAAAAATCCTTTTCCCAAGTGGCTCAGGCCCCGAAGCCCCGAATCCAGCAGCAGTAAGGGTGGGTGGGTGGGTGGGCGGGTGTCTGTGGGCAGCCATGGGCAGCCAAGCCACGGGCGGGATGCTCCAGCAAGATTCGGGGTAC
>NW_009260618.1:233104-234265 GCF_000687185.1 Egretta garzetta | reverse complement strand
CCCCTGCTCCCCCAGCCCTGGGGTGATGGTGATGGATGAGCCGGAGATGGCCATGTCTGGCCGCCCCGGGGCAGCAGGACAAACCCTGCTCCCTCCCTCCGGAGCTACTGGTGGTCCCCACTGCAGGGTTGGAAGGGTGGTGGCCATGAAGCGCAGAGGAAGAGATCTCCGTCTTCAGCGCGCCTGGGCATGCGCCTGCCTCCGGGATGTGGGAACTGGTGGCATTGCCTGTGCTGTTGCCATGGGGTTGCCATGGTTATTTGTATCTGCGGTTGCCATGGAGACAGGAGGAGGCTGGGAGTGGGGGGCTGCTGCCAGGGCTACCAGGATGTGTCCCCCCCCGACCCCACATGAAGGAGCTACGGGCCTGTGGTTCCCCAGGTCCTCCTTCTTGCCCTTCCTGAAGATGTGAGTGATGTTACCTTTCCCAGGAATTGAACCTCCCTGCTGGAGTCTGCGGCAAGCGGCTCCACTCGCCTTCCTGGGCAGGTGGGCCAGGAGCCAGGCAGAACCGAAAGGCGTCCTCCAAAGGGGGGTGTCGGGGAAGGGCTTTGGGGTTGCTCCAAGCCCCCAGCAGGTTCTGGGCTCTGCTGAGTTGAGTAAACCCATCGTGGTAGGACCAAGACACCGGGAGGGGGATAGCTGGGCTGGGCAAGGGACTTTCTGGGTGAACATCTCCAGGGATGGGGCATCCACAGCTGCTCTGAGCAACTTGTTCCCAACATCTCACCACCCTCCTAAAGAACTTCTTTGTTATCACCAATCTAAACCCGCCCACTTTCAGTTTAAAACCATTGCCCTTTGTCCTAGCGCTGCAAGCACTATTAAAAAAATCTCTCTCCATCTTTCCTATAATCCCCGTTTATACATCGGAATACATAAAGGCCGCACTCAGGTCTCCCCGCAGCCTCCTCTTCTCCAAGCTGAACACCCCCCACCTCTCCCAGCCTCTCTCCATGGCAGAGGGGCTCCAGCCCTGGGACCATCTCCGTGGCCTCCTCTGGCCCCGCTCCAGCAGGTCCCTGTCTGTCCTGGGCTGGGGACCCCCGAGCTGGATGCAGGGCTCCAGGGGGGGCTGAGCGGAGCAGAGGGGCAGAATCCCCTCCCTCGCCCCGCTGGCCACGCTTCTCCCGATGCAGCCCAAGGCCGGGTTTGCGTTTC
>NW_009260618.1:230042-233019 GCF_000687185.1 Egretta garzetta | reverse complement strand
GGCCCGGCCTTCCCTCCCCCCCTTCCCCCCCCAGCCTGTGAGGATCCCGGGGGTTGCCCCCAGCTGGGTGCAGGACCCTGCCCTTGGCCTTGTTGGACCTCATGAGGTTCACATGGGCCCACTTCTCCAGCCTGTCCAGGTCCCTCTGGATGGCATCCCCTCCCTCGGGCGCGTCAGCTGCACCGCTCAGCTTGATGTCATCTGCAAATCTGCTGAGGGTGCGCTCGATCCCACTGGTTATGTCACTGATGAAGGTACCAAACAATACCAATCCCAATACAGACCCAGGAAAGACACCACTTGTCATTGATCTCCATTTGAACATAGAGCCATTGACCAAAACTCTTTGGATGTGGCCGTCCAGCCAATTCCTTATCTACCAAATAGTCCATCCATCAAACCCATATCTCTCCAATTTAGAGACAAGGATGTTGTGTGGGACCATGCCAAAGGCCATGCAGAAGCCAAGAGAAATGACATCAGTTGCTTTTCCCTTATCCACCAACTCCATCCTAAAAGGCCACCAGATTAGTCAGGCACACTTTGCCCTTGGTGAAGCCACGTTGGCCATCTCTAATCAACTCTCTGTCTTCCATATGCCATGACATGTTTTCCAGGAGGGTCTGTTCCATGATCTGACCGGGCACAGAGGTGAGGCTGACTGGTTGGTAGTTCCCAGGGTCCTCCTTTTTACTCTTTTTAAATATGGGTGCAATGTTTCCCTTTTTCTGGTCACTGGGGATATTGCCTGACTGCCAGGACTTTTCAAAGATGACGGAGAGTGGCTTAGCGACTACATCTGCCAATTCCATCAGCACCCTGAGGTGCATGTCTTCAGGTCCCATGGACCCATGTTCAGGTTCCTGAGATGGTCTCAAGCCTAATCTTCTCTTATGATGGGTGGGACTTCATTCCTCCAGTCCTTGCCTTGAGACTCAGGGAACTGAGAGATGTGGGAAGAGCAACTGCCATTAAAAAGTGAGGCAAAAAGGTTGTTGAGGACCTCAGCCTGCTGCAGGTCGGTTGTCACCAGATCCCCCATTTCATTTATCAGGGGGTACCATTTCTTTTGTCTTTGTTTTCTGACTAATGTACCTACAGAAGCCCTTCTTATTATTCTTCACATCCCTTGCTAAATTTAGCTCTGGCTGGACCTTAGCCTTCCCGATCCCATCCCTATGCTCCCGGGCAGTATCCCCATATGCTTACCATGATGCGTGTCCCTGCTTCCACTTGCCTATGCCATATTTTGACCAGAAGGTCCCTACTCAGCCATGCTGGTCTCCTGCCTTCCTTGCCTGATTCCTTGCACATGGCAATTGATACTTCTTGTGCTCTAAAAAAAATGTTTTTAAAGAGCTGCCAGCTCTCTTCTGCTCCTTTAGCCCTGAGGGCAGTTTCCCGGGGGGTCCCATCCACCAGTTCCTTAACCAAACGTTGACTTTCCTCAGGTTTTGGGTTTGCTCTATATTTTTCACGTGATCCATCCAGATCATGAAATCCACCAACACTTGATCACTGCAGCCCAGGCTGCCACCAGTCTTGATCTCTCCAGTAAATTCCTCTGTGTCGGCAAGCCACAGGTCCAGTAAGGCATCTCCTCTGGTTGGGGTTCCATCACCTGGATTAGGAAGTTATCTTAAGGCCTCCCATAAAATGTGCCTACAGTGCCCTCCAAAGGCAGTGGGAGCAAGGACTCCGTGATTCCCAGCTGATCCCCGAGTCCTGCAGACAGGGCTGGAGGAGTCAGTCCCGCGGGGACTGCCCAGCTCCGCTGGGGAAGCAGGACAGCTTTGCCCAAGAGGGCACGCAGACAGGGTCAGAGAAGAGTCGAGGCTGGAAGGGCTTCGGGAAGTCACCGGCGCCCGGTCGCAGTGGGATTAGCTTCCATGTCAGAGCAGGTTGTGCAGGGCCTTGCCCAGGCACGTGCCGAGTATCTCCAAGGAGGAAGATCTCTACCGCATCCCCCAGCTTCTGACCATGCTCGCTGAAAAGACCTTCATACCCACTGTCTCCAACTGGCACAGCCCCACGGCCTTCCCGCTCCTCACGCCCAGCCCGATGGAGCTGCCCCAGCGCATTTCCCTGCTCTGGGGAACAACAGCCCCTGCCTCCAGGACTGGAGGGCAAGCGCTGGGAACAGGCCAGTTACTGAGCCACCTCTTAGCACAGCCTGGCACCGTCCCCACCCCGCTGTCACCTTGTCCTGGTTTCGGCTGGCATACAGTTGATTTTCTTCATCCTAGCTGGCATAGTGCTGTGTTTTGGATTCAGTACCAGAAGGATGTTGATAACTCACTGATGGTTTAGTTGTTGCCAAGCAGTGCTCAGACTACTCAAGGACTTTTTGAGCTTCTCCTGCTCGGCCAGGGGCAGAACAAGCTGGGAGGGGGCACAGCCAGGAGAGCTGACCCCAACTGACCAAAGAGCTATTCCAGACCATGGAATGTCATGCTGGGGGAGTTGGTCGGTCAGTCGGTCACGGGCAGAGTGATCGGGGCTCGGGGAGTGATCGCTGCTCGGGACGGGCTGGGCATCGGTCAGCGGGTGGTGAGCAATTGCCTTGTGCATCAATTGTTTTATATATATTCTGCATATTCTCTTACCATTATTATTATTCCTATTGTTATTCTTCTCTCTTATTAAGCTGTCTCTATCTCAACCCACGGGTCTTACTTTTTTTTCTGATTCTCTCCCCTATCCCACTGAGGGAGGAGGGGGATGAGTGAGCGGCTGTGTGGTGCTTAGTTGCCAGCCGGGCTAAACCACAACAGTCTGCTTTCTAATTTTAGGGGATATTGTTTAATTCTTACCGGAGACGATCCTGGTTTCAAGTCAATTTTCACAGGCTCAGCTCTTTTGGATTTACCTGGAACTTCTCTGGCCCAAACAATTGGAATTTCCGCATTATCCACTTCTGTCGGTATGAGTTTCTTTTCGAGGTTGGTGTCCTGCAACAATAAAGCTGCTACCTCGA
>NW_009260618.1:226043-226693 GCF_000687185.1 Egretta garzetta | reverse complement strand
GGGGTGGGATGGCAGGGGTAGGGGGGCGGTTGGGCTGGGGGAGCTTAAAGGTCTTTTCCAACCAAAGTGATTCTATGATTCTATTCTAGGATTCCCCTGGGAGGAAAGGCTGCGGGAGCTGGAGCAGCGGGAGCGCTCCCGAAGGGCTCCTAGGAGGGGCGTTGGGGACCTGGGATGGAGCAGGGACCTGGGGTGGAGCAGCTGGGGACACGCCAGCCCCCTGGGCTGGGGACGGGGCACAGGGCGGCCCCTGTGCCTCTTCCCCCCCCTGCTGGCGCTGTCCCCGCCGCCCTCATAGCCTTGGGGGGTGCTGGCCCCCCCAGGTTCCTTCGGTACATGAAGAGCTCTCGGGGGTTCCAAGCAGCTGCAGCTTTATTGCAATATAGGCCTGGTTTCCCCATGGGGTTCTTTGCCGAGGTCAGGCAGATGGGGCGTCTGTTGGACATGCCCAGGGCTGTTCTTGTCGGGGGCGCTGATGTCCAGCAGCTCAGGGACGCCCCAAATCGGGCACCAGCACGGCGCAGTTGTCAGAGGCGCTGGCAGGCCCTCGCCCAGTTCTTCTGCAGGTCTTGGGGCAGCCGCTGGTGGGACTGGGGCTGCTGCTGGGCAGGGAGGCCCCGGCCACTTCTCTCCATCGTCTGCTGGCTGCG
>NW_009260618.1:222789-224602 GCF_000687185.1 Egretta garzetta | reverse complement strand
GCTGCTGTGGGACAGCACAGCCCCAGCACCCTCTCCCTGCCTTCTGACCGACAGGGTGACCTCCCAGCTCCCCGGAGCCAGCCCTGCCAGCTCTGGGATGCTCTGGGTCAGTTGGGGACATGGGGACATGGGGCCAGCCCTGCTCAGCAGCACGAGGTGCACAGCAAGGGGCCGTGCACGTTCTAGCCCCAGGAGCAAGGGGCCAGCGCAGTCTGGGGGCTGAGCACCCAGAGGGGTGCTGGGGCCACCAGCGGGCTCCGCAGGAGAGGGTACGGCGAGTGTCAGCAGAGGGCATTGCCCTGGAAACCTGCCGTCCCCACAGGGGTTTGCCCTGGCCCTCCCCCAACAGAGGGAGGGTGAGAAAGGCCAGCCATCACAGGTGCTCCGGCTGCAGTGGTGGCTCTTGACCGGGAGCTGCTGCGGAGCCTGGTGCAGCTCTGGGATGGGGCTGCTCACCTATCGGGTCCTTCCTCCTGCTTCTCCAAGAGCTCTTCCCCTCAGAGGTCCCCTGTCCCCAGAAAGCAAGCCCCAGGTTAGTGCGGGGTGTCTCCCCTCGGCCAGGAGGGTCCCTGCCCAGGAAACAAGGACCCCGGGCAGTGTAACTGGAATTACAGGGACAGGAGTGTCCCTGGTCCCAGGCCTGGTGCCCCAGCGGGGGTGGCTTGGTGGTTCCAGAGCAAAGGCTTGACTGGGTGGGCAATGGCCACTGTTTGCTGCTCCCTCCCAAAATGGGGACCCTCCCGAGCACCTCAAGGATGGTCCCGGGCTAACCCCTGCCAAGGGAGTGTTTGGGGCAATGGCAGGACGGACACCTACCTTGCCCTGGCTTTTGGGACACCAGATTGTGAAGATGCCCAAACCCAGTATGGCCAACAAGGTGGGGGCACAGGGCAGCACGACCACGCAGAGGCCCCAGAGGCTCAGGCTTGAGATGTAGAGCAGCAATGTCAGCTTCCACTCCTCCATCTCGCTCAGGGCGCGCCAGCATCTCCGCAACTTCTGGGGGATGTGCAAAGGGGTCAACTGGGGAGGCCGAAAAACTCAGCGAGATCCCCTGTGGGGAGGAGAGGTTGGGGTGACACCGCTGCACCCTGCCCCTACCTTATTGTTTGGTTTTCTGTCCATCTCGGATGTGTTCTCCACACTCTTCGGAGCTGCTCGCTTGTTCGCTGGCTCGCACGAAGCCAGAGTGACACCTGAGCTGCCCTGAAAGCTGCTTAAATTAGGGCCACGTTTGTGATGCAATGGTGACATCGCGTTAACACACCATGGCTGACATGGTGACCCAGGGCTGAGCTGGCACGGGAGATTTTGACGCCATCGGGGAGCAGCCGCCCCAGATTGCTCCTGTGTTGGGGTTTGGGTGGGCAGCGCACCCCAGGACATAGCCCAGGGCCTGCAGGGGAGCAGGCAGGGACAGTCCTGATACCCTAAGGGTCAAAAAGACCCCAAATGTAAAACGGCTTACATGCATAAAATTTAGGCCTTATCGTCTAGCTTGCTGTTACTTTGCTAAAATTAGTATTGTCTAGCTTGCGGTTGCTTTGTTAAAGTCAGTAGCGTCTAGCTTGGATTTTTTGGTTCTTTTTAAAGTCTGTAGTATAGTTACTTAGTGAATTTAGAACCCTATTCAAGGACGGGGAGAATCGGGAGGGGATGAAGCAAAAAGATAATAACGGTTTGCCAAGGTTGCCAGCCTAGAAGGAATGAGAACTAATTGATGCAGGAAGATTTGTGGCTCCTTACAAAGGACAGTTTTTGATAAGAACCAGGTGTTTACCTCAAGAGCTGGTCTACACCGACCCTGCGGTTT
>NW_009260618.1:221726-222102 GCF_000687185.1 Egretta garzetta | reverse complement strand
CTGGCCCAGGGCCCTGGCTCTGTGCCGCATCCTGCTCTAGCCCACCCGCAGCCTCCCCAGGGTGCTGGGGCAGCTGCATGGGGCAGAGGGACCCACCAGTGGGCTTCCCCAGCCAGGGGCTCCCGCAGGGGGCTGCCCCCTGCAGGGAAGGGCTCTCCTTACCTTGCCTTCAGGCTCTCCATAGACTCCTCCACGCCTTCCCATGGGATGGAGGCTCCTGGGGGAAGAGGCAGAGGGAGAGTGAGCAAGGGCAGCCATCACAGGTGCTCCGGCTGCAGTGGTGGCTCTTGACCGGGAGCTGCTGCGGAGCCTGGTGCAGCTCTGGGATGGGGCTGCTCACCTATCGGGGCCTTCCTCCTGCTTCTCCCAGAGCTCT
>NW_009260618.1:218246-220542 GCF_000687185.1 Egretta garzetta | reverse complement strand
TTTTTGATAAGAACCAGGTGTTTACCTCAAGAGCTGGTCTACACCGACCCTGCGGTTTGGGCAAGAGCCAAGGAGCAACTGAGTTTGCGCGAGAACAAGGGTTTACTAGCGGTGAGGAAGAGGAGCCATCAGCCTTCATCCCCACGACCCCCGACGACCCCCACCAGGAGGCACTGAGCAGGCGCAGTGGGGAGGGACTTATGGAAATGACCTCCTGAAGCTAATTTTAATACAAAGTGGAGACAGGCTATGCATATGTATAGGCATATCGGGAAACTTATGCATATGTAACACTTTGCTACATATAAACGGGCAAGTTGCCGCTTGATGCATGCACGCTAGGTGGAGCGATCCCCCGTGCATCCGGCGCCGTGAATAAAGAAGGCCTGCCTTCTAACACTGCATTGGTGTTACGAGGTTCATTCTTCCCGATTTCGGTGACAGTCCCTCTGGGCCAGCCACCTCCACCCCAGGCCAGGATGGGCCACTGCAATGGCTACCTGGTCCTGGTGGCACCAGGGCTGCTCTGGCCCCCCATGGGGGTCTGGTGGCCCTGCTGGTGGCCCTGGCAGCAGCCCCCCAGGCCCATGCCCAGGGGCTGATGGGTTCTCACCAGCCAGGGACACCATGGTGGTCTCTTGTCCTCTTGGTTGCACCAGGGCTCCTGGCCAGGGCCCTGGGTCACCCCAGCTGGGTGCTTGCGTGGCCGCAGGGAGGCAGGGAACCTGAGGGAGAAGGATGGGGAGTAGGTTGGGTCAACTCGCCTCAAGGGTTTCTCAACGAAATTCCCATCCCCGCTTAGGAGCTGTCACGGTGACTTTTCTGACCGGTGCTCCCTATGCTTCCATTGCCATGGCATGGAAGAGCTCATCAACCTTAAACCAGACATTGGGTGGCGATGGCTTGTCCCCTCCCACTGTGGTGGCGGGTGCCGAGCTCTCTGCTGTCCCCAGCCAGATTCTTTACTCTGGGGGTGGCGAGACACTGGCACAGGTTGCCCAGAGAAGCTGCGGATGCCCTATCCCTGGAAGTGTTTGAGGTCAGGCTGGACGAAGCTCTGAGCAACCTGGTCTAGTGGATGATGTCCCTGCACACGACGGGGGGGTTGGACTGGATGATCTTCAAAAGCCCCTTCCAACCCAAACCATTGGGAGGACACAAGTTGCTCTTGGGGAGATTCCGACTGGATGTGAGAGGGAAATTTGTCCCCATGAGAACAGTCACCCATTGGGATAATCTCCCCAGGGGATGTGGGAGACTGAATAGCCAGCTAACTGCCTCAAAGCTTGCTCCTTTGTGTGGCGATGTGCAGTTTGCTGCCCCTTAAAGCATGCAGCAGAACCCTGCCCCTGCCCAGCAACAAGAAAGCGTGCAAATGGAGCCCGCCAAAAGGAAAGCGTGTGAGATGTGTGCGCAGGTGCTGGCAAAAAAGGCGGCAGGCGCAGGCTGCGGGGGGGCCTCGTGGAACACCATCAAAGACGCCAGAGGAAGATCACCGACCTCGTGAAGAGACCACCGAAGATTCCGTGTGCGATCACTGAAAACCCCAGAAGCACAGACCCCCGGGACGCCGCGGATCCACGGTGGTGACTGCCTGCTCTCTTCTATCCGGACCTCTCGCTTGATTTCTTATCTTTCCTTCCTTCCTCTCCTGTCGCTGCTTTCTCTCTTTCCCCCAAACAATTAATAAACGGGTGGACTTATGACATCTGACATCGTTTGTGTCTTAATCTCGCTCAAAGGGATCGAACCTGAAACGAGAGGTTGGTCCAGCCACCCCTGGCCTCCCAGACTCACCTGAGGTCGGCTAGAAAGCAAGGGGGCCTTCCTCTCATCCAAACAGAATTGGATCGTAACATTTCGAAATTGGCGTCACGGACAGGATCCCTCGAAGTGCGAGTGTCGTATTGCCCACTCGTTCCTGTTTCACCTTGTACATGTGAACCTCCCAGGGACGCTAGGGGTGGAACTCTGATACTGATGTGCTGCCTCCCCGAGGTGCCCACCCCACACTTACTGTAAAACTGATGAGTCTTAACTGAGTGCTTAGAACTTATGTGCTGCCTTCCTGGGACGACTGCCCCCTTCTCTATCTATTTGTCTTGTTTACGTGAGACCTCCCAGGGACGAATAGGGGGTGGAATAGTCTATTTAATTTTGGGGAGAAACAGAGTGCCCAGTATGGATTGGGTGCGGTACAGTTGGCACAATTTGAAAGATCGAGCTTGTGCTGTCATCGGCGCCAGCCTAGCGGCGGCTTTGAGGCAAAAGGGGACCGCCCTGTGCCGCCGCATCT
>NW_009260618.1:212772-218100 GCF_000687185.1 Egretta garzetta | reverse complement strand
AGCCCCCCACCCCCCCCCCCGGCTATTTGCCCCGCTAACAATCTGCAAGCAGCGAGAGAAAATTTAAAAAGACTCGAACGACCCTCGCTTGGACCCTTAATTAAAACCGAATATAGTTATGAAGATGAGCGGGATAATTTTCCCCAAGTTATAACTAAAGAAATCCCCTACACTGCCACTGAACTGGCAAAATTGAAAAAAGATTTTGGCTGAACCCCTAGGGAATCGGAGACGGAGTATGTGTGGAGAGTATCTGTATCAGGAGGGCATCAAATTTTGCTAAGTGAACGGGAGGTGGGAAGGATAGAATAACCATTTCCCCTTGTCCTAACACAGCTGGCCCTACTAAAAAGACGTTCCCCATCTTTCCTATAGGCCCCCTTTAGGTACTGGAAGGCCGCAATCAGGTCTCCCCGTAGCCTCCTTTTCTCCAGACTGAACAAGCCCAACTCTCTCAGCCTGTCCTCATAGGAGAGGTGCTCCAGCCCTCGGATCATTTTTGTAGCCCTCCTCTGGACCCGTTCCAACAGTTCCATGTCCTTCTTGTGCTGAGGGCTCCAGAGCTGGACGCAGTACTCCAGGTGAGGTCTCACCAGAGCTGAGTAGAGGGGCAGAATCACCTCCCTCGACCTGCTAGCCACACTTCTCCTGATGCAGCCCAGAGTACGGTTGGCCTTCTGGGCTGCCAGCGCACATTGCCGGCTCATGTCTAGCTTTTCATCCATCAGTACCCATCAGTACATCCATCAGATATTGGGGGCCGGGAGTATTTTTAACTACCGGAGACCACTGAGCCCCCTGGTCCCTAACGCAAAGAGCGGCATATTGGGCCGGAGGGTCAAACCCCCTGGAAAGGGGGGACCCCTTGCCATTACGGGGACCGTGGATCAGTTGGTGGAAAGCGTGCAGAAAGCAGCTTGCCTGCAAATGATGTACGGTCGGGAATTGGAACCCAGGCAGGAATCCCCGATGATGACGCCGGTACATCTGGAGCGGATGAACCCCCTTATAAGGGGACTTCCCGACTCTTTGAAACCAATTGGCATGCAATTGCAAGAAAAATAGAGGCGTTGTCGCGGGGTGAGAGAGTCGCGGCAGCCTTAGAGGGGCTCACTCCCAATCGGTCTTGCTGACCCCTAGATAGGAAAACATGGACTTAGGGTGAAGTAGCCCAAGAGTTAATCAATTATGGGCGTAAATACGGCCTCGTTGCTCCCCCCACCTTCAAAACAGACCAGGAATCTGAGGCGGGTGAAGTTAAAAAGGTCCCGTGCCTTGGAGACACAAAAGGAACGCCCCTCGGAAAACCGCCTGCGGGGAGGGATATTGCACACCAGCGCTGCAGCTTGTGGACAAAAGGCTGGCAAAAGGGGATCCCACGGGACCTCATGGACAGGCTGCCGACAGACAAGTTGGAGAAACTGGTGACCTGGTGGCCTGATAAACCAGCAAGCAGGGAAACAGACCCTCAGGGTGCTGCTTCCCCCAGTGCACCTCCGGAGATCGACCCTTTAGAAATAAGTGCTCCCTCCGGAGACCGGTGGGGAACTAGGACCTTCACCCTCCGATGGCGAGTGGGGGGGGCGAAGGCGGGACATACATTAGGTGGCTCACCGAAAACGGTCCACAGATTTCGGCAGATGCATTTGGTAACGTTCAGCCGCAGGCGATGGCTAAAGCTGGCCTGTGCCTGTCTGGAGGAGAATCAACAACCGAGACTGACAATAACAGGAGGCAGGGGTTGCTCTGACACCTCTCCCTCCCTCAGTAATTACCAATGTTGAAAAACACGCCTGGACGGCAAAAGATGCTCATGGAAAAAGAGTTCTTTCTCTGGTAAAATATGTGTTTATAAAGTGTTCCAGGAAAAGAGGATGGAGCCTCTAAGAAACATACTATCGTGCTTTTGTGGTTCTAGTACTATTACTCGTCACAGTACCGGCCCTGTGGTCTTAGCTGGAAAGGATTCTGGATAATATACTTATGTATTCCCATCTGGGTGCTCATTCCTAACTACTGTATTTGTTACCAAGAGTGGTTCTACAAATGCTACTGAAGAAAAAAAAAAAAAGAAATCCTGGGTATTCTAACGTTATGCTTTTGAACTGTTATAGACATATGGCAACAGTGAATTGATAATCCTAAACCATCAATCCAACAGTATTTCTTGACTATTTTTTCTTCCTACTATTTAAATATACAGTTTGCATGTTTTCAGGCATGGAAAAGAGGTAAAAAAGAATTCCTTCCTTGACTACCCTTGGATCTGTGCACACAAATGTTGTAAACTCATTGATTTTGTAAAAACTTAACACTGTTAATTATGGGGAAAAAAGGTGGAACTACTCATCATATGCAACACCAAATACAACAAGAAAACTCAATGAACTGACCAGTGGTGCTCGAAAACCCATTTAAAATTTAAATCATACTATCCATTAGCAAGCCGTGCTGGAAACTATAACGAACTAGACGGCTGATGCCCTTCATCTATTAGACCCAAACGTGCAAGGCAGTTTTTCAACATGGCATGGTTCTCGATTACCTACTGGCAGAAGAAGGAGGTGTTTGTGGTGAACTCAGTGATTCTAACTGTTGCTTAAAATATACGATAATGGGAAAATTGTGAAATAAATCACCTGAAATATGGAAGTCAGCCCATGTTCCTGTCCAAAGTTGGGACAGATATGTTCTCGTGGCTCTTGGGCAGCCCATGGGTTAAGCGTTTCTTGTTCTACTTATGTGGTTTAGGAATGTTATTTTTGAACAAACATGCAGTTTTGTAACTGCTCTTTTCTACCTTTTCTATACTTTTTCATAACCAACCATGGATCCTGAAGAAGCAACCTTTGAGCCACGGGGTGGTGTGGGAGACTGAATAGCCAGCTAACTGCCTCAAAGCTTGCTCCTTTGTGCGGCGATGTGCAGTTTGCTGCCCCTTAAAGCATGCAGCAGAACCCTGCCCCTGCCCAGCAACAAGAAAGCGTGCAAACGGAGCCCACCAAAAGGAAAGCGTGTGAGATGTGTGCGCAGGTGCTGGGCTGTGCTCTATAAAAAAGGCTGCAGGCTCAGGCTGCGGGGGGACCTCGTGGAACATCATCAAAGACGCCGGAGGAAGATCACCGACCTCGTGAAGAGACCACCGAAGATTCCGTGTGCGATCACCGAAAAACCCAGAAGCACGGACCCCCGGGACGCCACGGATCCATGGTGGTGACTGCCTGCTCTCTTCTATCCGGACCTCTCGCTTGATTTCTTATCTTTCCTTCCTTCCTCTCCTGTCGCTGCTTTCTCTCTTTCCCCCAAACAATTAATAAACGGGTGGACTTACGACATCTGACATCGCTTGTGTCTTAATCTCGCTCAAAGGGATCGAACCTGAAACGAGAGGTTGGTCCAGCCGCCCCTGGCCTCCCAGACTCACCTGAGGTCGGCTAGAAAGCAAGGGGGCCTTCCTCTCATCCAAACAGAATTGGATCGTAACAGGGGAGGGGTTGACTCTGCCACATTGGACACTTTTAAGCCTCAGCTGGACAGGGTGCTGGGCCATCTTGTCTAGACTGGGCTCTTGCCCAGAAAGGTTGGACCAGATGGTCCTTGAGGTCCCTTCCGACCTGGGATTCTGTGATTCTATGATTCCTTCTGGTTTTCCATGATTCTATGACAACTCACAGGCAAAACAGAGTCAACTTGGGAAGATTAATTTAAATTATTGCCAATTAAAAATCGAGCAGGATAGACACAAGCAAAACCGCTACTGCACTGGGGACTGATTGGTTGGGGAAAGTTTTTAATGCCTTTGGGATTTCCATGTAGGGAATGGCTGACCAGCCTCCTCCCACCCTTGACAACCACCGTAATGGTGGTTGTTGTAGTTTGTATTGTTCTAAGCTGTATTAAGAGCACCACAACAAAATCTGTGTCCGCTGTGAAGAGCACTCCCTTAAACCTATCCCTGAAACTAATGCTCCCCTAAACCCTACTTGTGTCGCTACTGTGCCCCTAAAACCGGCCCATGCGATTAGCATCCCCCCCACGAACCCTACCCCTGTGTTAGATCCCCCAAAACAACCCCAGGATGGCGTCCATCCGTTCTGATCCCCCAATGCAACCCCAGGATGGCGTCCATCTGTTCTGATCCCCCAACGCAACCCCAGCATGGCATCCACCCATTCTGGTCCCCCAACGCAACCCCAGGATGGTGTCCATCCGTACTGATCCCCCACACAACCCCAGCATGGCGTCCATCCGTTCTGATCCCCCAACACAACCCCAGTATGGCATCCATCCACACTGATCCCCCAAAACAACCCCAGGTGGTGTCCATCTCTTTGCCCCTTGCTATTGTCAACTGTCGCTATCCTGTTGGATGTTTCTACAGGGCTGACAGTTTATTGGCGGTTGGCTGCTGGCTGGTTGATCATTAAGAGCCCAGAGAGACACTTGCAGGATGCTGACCCACAGCGGGTGTTAAACTCGGCAACGCTGCGCCCCCTTTTAACTTTGGAGGCAAGAGGTGACCGCACCACCACCCCAAAGAAGCCGGTTGGATCATCACTGTTGTCACGGGGTGGGTTGTGTGACAGGTACACTCCACCCCCCCGCCAATAAAGATGGGGTTTTTAATGTGGTGGTCACCAGCTTTTAGTGCCTTATTTTTGCGCCCTTTGTGCTCTGCCATGCACCCAGGCACCTATACCTCTCAGTAGGGGGGCGGGAGCAATGGGACCCCTGGGCCAACAGACAGGGTCTGCAGCCAGTGAGGTGCCTGGGCTCAGAGAAGCTTCTGGATCATGACCAGTTCTGGCCAATAGACAGGGTCTGCAGCCAAGGAGGTGCCTGGGCTCAGAGAAGGTTCTGGATCATGACCAGTTCTGGCCAATAAATAATGTCTGCAGCCATGGAGGTGCCTGGGCTCAGAGAAGGTTCTGGATCGTGACCAGTTATGGCCAATAGACAGGGTCTGCAGCCAAGGAGGTGCCTGCACTCAGAGAAGCTTCAGGTCATGCTTGACAGATCTGGTGGCCTTCTCTGATAAAGTGACCTGCCCGGTTAACATGGGGCGAGTGGGGGACATCAGCTACCAGGACTTCTGCAAGGCTTTCAACATGCTTCCCCACGGCCTCCTCCTGGACAAATTGGTGCATTATGGCCTGGCCGAGTGGGCTGTGCAGTGGGCTGGGGAGCTGGCTGGCTGGCAGGCAGCACCCAAAGCTGGTGGTAAACAGCTCTTTGTCCACCTGGTGACCTGCCACCAGAGGCATCCCCTAGGGATCCATATTGGGCTCCATGACAGTGGGGGAATCTCCATGGAGCAGAACGGACGGG
>NW_009260618.1:212255-212752 GCF_000687185.1 Egretta garzetta | reverse complement strand
GGGAAGCCCCCCCAGGAGATGAGACACACGGGTCCAGACAGACACTTCGGTGCTGGCAGCAGCTCGGAGCTCCTCGAGAACCAGCTCTCCATCAGCAACATGGAGGAGCTCAGCAGGTCCCTGATGGCCTCCCTGGACATTATGCAAATCTGCCTCGAGCTGCTGGGCAGGCTGAGGGAAACCCAGGAGAGCAGCGCCCCAGTCCTGTGTGGAGACATGAGGAGCGAATGCCTGGTGTGCCTGCCCGTGCTGGCCGCCATCCTCCGCACCACGGACATCCTGGTGCACGAGGAGGACTTCCAGGTGGAATGGGGCTGGGCTTCGAGGTGACCACCAGCGGGGAGCTGGCCTACGTCTGGGAGGTGACCCAGCGGCTCCCCGAAATCCCCCTCGAGAGGTGCTGCGCATTGTGCCACGCGCCTCTGCCCAGGGGCCCCGAGGACAGTGAGAGCCCCCGGGAATTGTCCCCCATGCTCTGGAGCCAGGGAACACCAGAG
>NW_009260618.1:210505-211605 GCF_000687185.1 Egretta garzetta | reverse complement strand
GTCCCGCCAGCGGCTGCAGAAGAACCGGGCGAGGGCCGGGCAGTGCCCCCGACAACTGCGCCATACCTGATTTGGGGCGTCCCCGAGCTGCTGGACATCAGGGCCCCCGACAAGAACAGCCCTGGGCACGTCCGACAGACGCCCCATCTGCCTGACCTTGGGGAAACCAGGCCTATATTGCAATAAAGCTGCAGCTGCTTGGAACCCCCCAAGAGCTCTTCATGTACTGAAGGAACGGGGGGTGCCAGTGCCCCCCAGGGCTATGAGGGTGGTGGGGACAGCGCCGGTGGGGGGGGGAAGAGGCGCGGGGGCCGCCCTGTGCCCCGTCCCCAGCCTGGGGGGCTGGCGTGTCCCCAGCTGCTCCACCCCAGGTCCCCGCTCCATCCCGGGTCCCCAACGCCCCTCCTAGGAGCCCTTTGGGAGCGCTCCCGCTACCCCAGGTCCCACAGCCTTTCCTCCCAGGGGAGATGCGCCAGGCCCCTCAGGGCCTTTGTAGCCCCGGGGCTAAAGCCGCGGGTGGGCCGCACGGGGAGGGACGTGGGGAGGCGGCCCGGCCAGGAGCAGCAGTGATACCCTAAGGGTCAAAAAGACTCCAAATGTAAAACGGATTACATGCATAAAATTTAGGCCTTATCGTCTAGCTTGCTGTTACTTTGCTAAAATTAGTATTGTCTAGCTTGCGGTTGCTTTGTTAAAGTCAGTAGCGTCTAGCTTGGATTTTTTGGTTCTTTTTAAAGTCTGTAGTATAGTTACTTAGTGAATTTAGAACCCTATTCAAGGACGGGGAGAATCGGGAGGGGATGAAGCAAAAAGATAATAACGGTTTGCCAAGGTTGCCAGCCTAGAAGGAATGAGAACTAATTGATGCAGGAAGATTTGTGGCTCCTTACAAAGGACAGTTTTTGATAAGAACCAGGTGTTTACCTCAAGAGCTGGTCTACACCGACCCTGTGGTTTGGGCAAGAGCCAAGGAGCAACTGAATTTGTGCGAGAACAAGGGGTTACTAGCGGTGAGGAAGAGGAGCCATCGGCCTTCATCCCCACGACCCCCGACGACCACCACCAGGAGGCACTGAGCAGGCGCAGTGGGGAGGGACTTA
>NW_009260618.1:199117-209683 GCF_000687185.1 Egretta garzetta | reverse complement strand
CGACCCCCCCTCCCCAAAGAGCCTGCCCTGCCGTGGAGCCTCTGCCCCCCTGTCCAAAATGAGCGCCGGGGCAGTGGCCTCCTGGCTCAGGCCGAGCCTGTTCCCCAAGCTGGGACCCGCCAGTGAAGGGGTTCCTGTTGCCCAAAGTGGGACTGAGTGGGGGTCCGCTCCCAAGGCTTGGAGGCCCCTGCAGGCTGGGTGGGAGCAGAGCAAAGTGGCAGCACGCTGCCGCCCTCTGCCGAGCTGGGGCTGGGCCAGGGTCCTGACTTGCCCCAGCCTGGGGAAAACTGTGGCTGGAACCAGCATCTCCTCTCCCACCTGAGAGGGAACCACAACAAGGGGCCTGTGGGTGCTGTGGCCAAGCCCCGGTACCAAACTGTATGTAGGCCAGGAACCTCTGCTCCCAGCCAGCCAGGCTTGGTTTATCCTTCCTGATCCCAGAGCCTTCCCTTTAGGTTGGACTGATCCCCTGGAATTAGCGTGGGATCGGCGCCAACCCTGAAATGGCTCCGGGCAGCAGCTGGCTGAAGCAAAGCGTGCTGTGCCGAAGCACAGAGTCTGGGCCGGGATGCCGGATCCAAGGCCATGTGTGAGCATGAGGCAGATGGTGTAGTGCAAAACGTTCCGTCTTTTCCCCTTTTCTGCCCAGGGCGGCCCTTGGAGAAGATGCAGAGGCGAAGGTGTCTGAGGAGGTGGAAGAGCAGAGGAGGAGCCATGAGCAGATTGAGGAGAGTGGGCAGGTGGGGCAGTAGGACAGGAAGGTCCTCTTGGGCCCTTGACCTCTCGACATTTGGCTTTGCCCTCCTTTGAGCTTTGCGTGGTGGTCAGTGTCCCACAGCAGTGTTTGTGTGAGAAGCAGCAGGGAGAGGAGCTCCTTAGGACTGGGTGGGGGGTGGTTCTTGGGCTGGATCCTGGGGATACGATTTCCCTGTGACCAACAGCCCATGGATTCGAAGGATCTGGGACTGCCACCATGCATCCAAACCCTGACCCAAACCCCTAGCCCCACCCGCAGCCGCAGGGGAAGGAAAACAAGGAGGTGCTCTGGGCATGTTCCTGTTGGGGCTGGTGGCCTGCCGGGCTTTCCAGGAGTGGGAGTACTCACGGGCATGTTGCAGTCCTTGCAGGGCTCATCAAACCCCACCATAGCTTGGGAAGATGAGGATAATGGGTCCCCATAGGCACCTCAGCGTGGGGATGGGAGCCGGGCCCTGTGCAAGTGTAGCAAGGGCTGCTCCAGCATCCCCTCCTGCAGAGCTCAGGTCTCTGGGTGTGAGATGTGTCCCACCTCCTTCGCAGAGGCTGGCCAAGCTGCTCTTCGATGGCATGCAGATGGTGACAAATGTCCAGGTGGCCGCTGACTTGAGGGAAACGCAGAGGAGGGCAGAGGAGGCAGAGCTGAAGCTGCGGAGGTGAGAGACTGCGCGGTGGGTCTGCGCTGCTGGGAGGGAGCAGCACAGATGAGGCAATTGCTCACCACCCGCTGACCGATGCCCAGCCCATCCCGAGCAGCGATCACTCCCCGAGCCCCGATCACTCTCCCCGTGACCGACTGACCAACCAACCCCCCCAGCATGACATTCCATGGTCTGGAATAGCTCTTTGGTCAGTTGGGGTCAGCTCTCCTGGCTGTGCCCCCTCCCAGCTTGTTCTGCCCCTGGCTGAGTAGGAGAAACTCAAAAAGTCCTTGAGCAGTCTGAGCACTGCTTGGCAACAACTAAACCATCAGTGAGTTATCAACATCCTTCTGGTACTGAATCCAAAACACAGCACTATGCCAGCTAGGATGAAGAAAATCAACTGTATGCCAGCCGAAACCAGGACAAGGTGACAGCGGGGTGGGGACGGTGCCAGGCTGTGCTAAGAGGTGGCTCAGTAACTGGCCTGTTCCCAGCGCTTGCCCTCCAGTCCTGGAGGCAGGGGCTGTTGTTCCCCAGAGCAGGGGAATGCGCTGGGGCAGCTCCATCGGGCTGGGCGTGAGGAGCGGGAAGGCCGTGGGGCTGTGCCAGTTGGAGACAGTGGGTATGAAGGTCTTTTCAGCGAGCATGGTCAGAAGCTGGGGGATGTGGTAGAGATCTTCCTCCTTGGAGATACTCGGCACGTGCCTGGGCAAGGCCCTGCACAACCTGCTCTGACATGGAAGCTAATCCCGCTGCGACCGGGCGCCGGTGACTTCCCGAAGCCCTTCCAGCCTCGACTCCTCTCTGACCCTGTCTGCGTGCCCTCCTGGGCAAAGCTGTCCTGCTTCCCCAGCGGAGCTGGGCAGTCCCCGCGGGACTGACTCCTCCAGCCCTGTCCGCAGGACTCGGGGATCAGCTGGGAATCACGGAGTCCTTGCTCCCACTGCCTTTGGAGGGCACTGTAGGCACATTTTATGGGAGGCCAGCTGTGTCCCTTCCTCAGATGGTTTCCCAGTGGGAATCTCGTTAATGAATCACGTGCTCTGTCTAGAAACTGCCTGTAGAGCAGGTTTGGGATTGCAAAGTGGTCCATCACCTCTAGCCCAGAGTCAGCTTGCTCAGCAGAAGGCCTAGGACTCCTTGCAAAGGTGGCTGCTGCTTGAGCTGAGCTCTTTGGTCTCTTCTCCTCCGGGTAAGCCATTGTTAGAGCATGGTGCAAGGGCAGAGCAGGGGAAATGCCTGCCTGGAGAGAAGGGCCTGCAGGATGTCTGCTCTGCCCTTGCATGATGCTCCAACAAGCTTGCAAGAAAGCTGCTGCTCCACTGGTGTCTTGATACTGTTTGAATTCAAGGGGGATTCTGCAGGAAAGTGCTTCTGCGGTGTGGGTCATGTCCGGAGCAGCCGAAGCCCTTGCTGCCCTGC
This sequence comes from Egretta garzetta, assembly GCF_000687185.1. Classification (NCBI taxonomy): domain Eukaryota; kingdom Metazoa; phylum Chordata; class Aves; order Pelecaniformes; family Ardeidae; genus Egretta; species Egretta garzetta. Next base: position 206,861 of record NW_009260618.1, on the reverse strand, counting down.
CCCAGCTCCCCGTTTGCCCTGTGCTCCTTACTGCCTGCAGGGTAGAGAAGCTGGAGAATGAAGCCAAGTCAAGCGCACGCAAGTTTGAGGAGATTGCCTCCAGGTGGGCCTTGGCCAAGGAGATGCGGATCCCACAGGAGCTGTGGCAGGTGCTGACCCAGCAGCAGCAGCAGTGCGCGCTGCTTCTGGAGGAGAAGAACAAGCTCAGCAGTGACCTGCAGCAGGTAGCGCGGGGCCTGGGCAGGGACAACCAGGAAGGACGGGGTAGGGTTTAAGCTCTGGAGGATGCTGTTCTAAAGCAACAGTCATCCCTGCCTGGCTCTTCAGCCATCCCTCTGGATCTTGGAGTACTGCGTCCAGCTTGGGAGCCCTCAGCACAAGGAGGACATGGAGCTGTTGGAGCGGGGCCAGAGGAGGGCTACTAAAATGCTCCGAGGGCTGGAGCCCCTCTGCTCTGAGGCCAGGCTGGGAGAGTTGGGGGTGTTCAGCCTGGAGAAGAGAAGGCTGCGGGCAGAGCTGAGTGTGGCCGGTCAGGGCTTAAAGGGGGCCCAGAGGAAAGGGGGGGACAAGCTTTTTAGTAGGGCCAGCTGGGACAGGACAAGGGGGGATGGCTTCAAACTGAAGCAGGGGAGGTTTAGACTGGATCTAAGGAAGAAATTCTTTGCAGTGAGGGTGGTGAAACCCTGTCAGGGGTTGCCCAGAGAGGGGGTGGAGGCCCCATCCCTGGGAACATTCCAGGCCAGGTTGGCCGGGGCTGTGAGCAACCTGATGTGGTTCAAGGTGTCCCTGCTCCTGCATGGGAGTTGGGCTGGGTGGGCTCTAGGGGTCCCTTCCCACCCAAAACATTCTAGGATTCTATGATCTTCAGTTCATTGCAGAGATCCGTGCGGTGTTGGTTAGTCCGGGTCAAAATTGTGCCAGGAGCTGCAAGGCCAGTGTCCCAGTGCAGACGATGAGATCGGGTGCCCTGGCAGTGTTCAATGTGCAGGGACAGACACACAGGTCACTGGTAGCAGTAAGACAAACTGGCAGGTCCTGGCTTGCACAGTAAAAAAAAAAAAAAGCAAATGAGCAGAGAGGGGGAGTGTTTTTGTGGGGGCAAGAAAGCCTTCCCCACAGCAAGTCCCCTGGCCCCCAGGGGAGGATTGGTGTGCCTGCAGGCATGTCCCTTCCCACTCCCTTACCTGGAGCTTCTGGCAGCAATGACCTGTCTCTCCTCCCACCTTCCCTCTGAACTAGCTCTTGACTTTCTGACTCTCTGCTCTCATCACCTCTCCTCCTTTGGAACAGGCAGCATCTGGGTCTTACCCTCTCAGTCAGGCCCGGAGGATCCCTGGTCAAATGGTTCTCTGTGATTTCAGCATCTGCTCTCCTCCTCCAGGAGCTGAAAAACAAAGACGAGCAATACGTGCAAGCCATTAAGAAGCAGTCAGATGACATCCACCTGCTTCTGGAGAGAATGGAGGAACAGATCAGGATGATGCTGAAAGCCTACCGTCACAAACTCCTGCAGATTGAGGTAGCCAGTTCATGTGGTGGAGGAAGAGTCCGATGGGAAAACCTGCAGCCACTTGCTTCTCCAGATCTATGGCAAAGAGGCCTTGGCCTCCTCACATTGGCTGGGCTGACTGCTGTCCCGACCTGCGGGGCTGATGTCTGGGTGAATGAGGCTGAACTCCAGCCAAGGAAGATGCTGAGTGGTGCTGAGCACTGAGGGGTTGGTTTATACCACGCCACAAATGACTGTGCTTCAGTGCAGCGCAACTCAGTAGCACGTGAAAGCTCTTGCTGCTTGAAGGCTGATTATTCAGCTCTAAAAGCCAGCAAGAACCACTGCGGTTCTTCAGCCTTGCCTTCTGCAGAGCACAGAGTCTCCCCTCATGGTTCAAAGCTGTGTTTGTTGCTGAATGAGGGCATCTCTCCCCGTTTAATATCATGCTAGGTGGAATCGGGTGGCTGGCTGTCCAAGCTCCACTGGTAATCATCAAACCCTGATTTCCAGTGAACTCACCCAGCTACCCACCACCAAGAGCCTCCCGCCCAGCTCTGGGTGGCTGATAGCAACAGTCCCCGTGGGGTCGCAGTGTGAGGTCTCTGCAAGTGGGGAATCCTGGCGTGGAGAGGAGAGATCAGGGCAGTGTGTGCTCATCAGACACTGGCACCAGTCTGCAGCCAATGCTCTCCAGGAGGCTGCTGGCCTGGGCCAGTGTAAGGCTGGCAACGAGTGATCCCAACATGATGGTGAAAGGCTCTGTTTCCTTCGCAGAAAGCTTTCGAGCTCGAGCGGCGAGAGCTGCTGGACAACAACAGGAAGAAATGGGAGGAAGCCATCCAAGCCCACAATGCACAGGAGGTAAGGTCCATGTGAAATTTAGAATCATAGAATCGTTTAGGTTGGAAAAGAGCCTCAAGATCATCAAGTCCAATCATTAGCCAAACATTGCCAAGTCCACCATTAAACTGTGTCCCTAAGCACCACATCTACACAGCTTCTAAATACCCCCAGGGCTGGGGACTCGACCCCTTCCCTGGGCAGCCCCTTCCAGTGCCTGACAGCCCCAAGGGGAAGGAATTGTTCCCCATGGCCAACCTCACCCTGCCCTGGCACAACTTGAGGCCGGTGCCCCTCGTCCCATCGCCCCTTCCCTGGGAGCAGAGCCCGACCCCCCCGGCTCCCCCCTCCTCTCAGGCAGTTGTAGGGAGTGATGAGGGCTCCCCTCAGCCTCCTCTGCTCCAGGCTGAACCCCCCCAGCTCCCCCAGCCGCTCCCCAGCAGCCTGGGGCTCCAGACCCCTCCCCAGCTCCGCTGCCCTTCTCTGGACATGCTCCAGCCCCCCCAGGTCCTTCGGGGAGGGAGGGACCAAAAGCTGCCAGGACCAGTGCTCCTCTCCAGCACTGGGCTGCCTTGAAAGACACATGTGCACTGAGGTGGCTGGTTCCTCAGGAGTGTGGGGGAAAAAGGGGCAGGTTTTCAGCCTGCTCTGCAGGGGAATTATCCATGCCTGACCTTGGCTTTGGGCTAGCCAAAGGAGCTGTGATCACAGGAGGAAGCTGTCACCATTGATGGATGACGTTCTCCTGTTGCCCATAGCTGGAATATCTGCATGCCCGTATGAGGAAGGTGGAAGAGTTTGAGAAACAGCTGAATCAGCTGCGGGTGGAAGATGAGGAGGAGTATAACAGCATGAAGATGCAGCTGGAGAACGATGTGCAGGTACAGAAAAGGCTGGCGTGTGCCATGTGGGGAGGCAGTGGCACAGATCCCTCTGGGCTTTTCTGCATGTACCTGGCTCTGCGGGGCAGCTGGATGGTATGAAAGCTGCAGCTGGTAGCTGGTCATCTCAGCTTTTCAGCATGCACAGCCCAGCCCTGTGTCAACAGGGTGGTGGAGCTGCTGTTCTCTCCCCTCCATGGGTCCTACACCATGGTGTCCATCTGTCCTTGGCTCTCAGAGGTCTGCAGCACATGAACTCTAGCTCAAGGGCGTATGAAGCAACTGGGAAGGCCGAGGGGTTTGCTACATCTGGCATCATGATTAGTAGGAGGATCAAATGGTGTGAGTGTCCTCACGCCAGATCATTTCAGATCAACCTGATTTTGTCAGGGTCCTGGTCCTAGGAGGTGTGAGCTTCTTCCTCTGACATCTAGCCATAGACCCATGATTTCTCTCATGCCCATGAAGTCCACTTGGTGCGAGAACTGTCATGAATTTGCCCTTACTCAGGTAGGAGGGCATGCAGTGGAAGAGCACAGCCCTGGCACACCGCTGGCTGAATGAGGGGCTCTCACTGCAGATCCAGACCTCGTAGCCCTGGCTTCCCTGAGGTACAGATACCTTCTAACCCACTGCATCCCCTGCGAGCAGCAGTGTCAGCAAAGCAGTGCACGTGTGGCTCTTTGCGATCCTGCTGGCCCCCTGCATGGCAGCCCCGGCGTTGGTCCTCAGGCTGTCAGGTTTGGCTTTGCCCAATTCAGCCTCCTCTGCTCAGCGGAGAGCCCTGCTGCTGCTGACACCTTCCCTGCTAGTTATCGTGCGTTGCTTCCCAGGCCGCACGGTAGAAACCAATTTGCATTTGGACTTCCAAAAGGCTCATTGTTTATCCCATGGGATGTCCTCCTGGGAAGCCCAGGGAAATACGGGCTAGGGCTGGTGTCTAGAAGGTTTTGCACAACTTCAGGTGAAATATTACAGTTGCAAGGTCCCCGACAGCCTGAAAGGGCATGTCCAGGGAGGGCAGTCCTGACTTTGTGGTTTCTTCACCTTTATATCGATAAGCTGGAAGGTGACACGGAGTGTGTAACGTTGGCAGATGGCTCCGAGCCATTTGGGGAGGGAGGCAGCCGCATGCTGGAGATGGAGGTTCACAGGCGGCGATGGGGGGCTGTTGTAAAAAGGGACCTGCTGCCGTTAGCTGTGGTTGTGGGAGGGGTTATGTATAAGGCAGGGGAGGTAATTATTCCTCTCTACTTCATACTTACCTGTCCTTGTCCAGGCAAGATTTGGCAACACGCTTGGGAACAGAGGAAAGAGTTGAGAACAGACCACGTAGACAAATGACCCCTAAGAAAAGGTTGAAAGGGGCTGCTTAGACCAGGGAAGAGATTTCTGTAGGGAGGCAATAAATCTACAAATATGCACAATTCTGCATGATGGAGGAAGAGCACGACTTCTCTGCCCACTGTAGATGCAAGAAAAAAATGATGGGGTTGAGTTTTGGTAGGGAAGATTTAAATGGGCATTCAGATTTAGGGTTGAAATTTCAAGCTAGGAAAGCCTAGAAGTGGCAAGGACTTGCTTCTTGGTTAGCTGGAGTGACTGCGCCTGTGGCTTGCTGCTCTTTAACGCAGGGGGTTGGGAACAGCTTATGAATGAGCTGGGATGAAGTAGATGTCCTCCTGTGTAATGCTTTATAGAGCAGATTTTACCCTTCCAGTTCAGCAAGAATAAGAAAAGAGAAGTTGGAAACACCGATTTTCTTGACAAACCTGTGATATCGTTATTCTGAGGTATCTCTGAAGCAGGAGCTCGGCCAAGCCCTAAAGATGATGTCTGTGGTGTGGGGGTTATTGAGTACTCCCCCAGTTTTGCTAGATGGGAATCAGCATTTTCAATATGTGGTTTGGGCCACGGCTTTCCTCCATCTGCTGTAAGGAGAAGGTCCCTTGGCCCTGCTGGGCTTTACCTCCATCTGTTCTTCAGTCAAGCTTTCATCCTAGCCAAGTGGGACTGGGTCTCTTCCCAGGTTGGTTGTACACTCCCTGCTGTACATAGGGCTACCCGGGAGAGCTCTGAGCCAGCTAACCCGTGTCTTCCCTGCTCCGAGCCTACGGCTCAGGACCCTTTACCTGCCCCCAGAGATCCCCCTGGGCCGAGAGCAAGCCTGAGCCCCCGCTGGGGGTCTCTGCTGTGCAGATTGCTGTGCACAGCTGAGCCTGTGGCTGACGCTGTCATTTGGGGCCATGCAGCAGCTTAATTCCAAGCACTTCCTATCACGGAGTAAGTCTTTACAGGCCTCCCCAGTTAAGTGCTGTATTATGAGATTTTTCAGTATCGGATTTCTGCCTCCTCTTGCGCATGGAAGACACTTAGGTACTAATGAATTAAACTATGCTGGGCCCAGTCACTGCCTCTCACCCGTCCCTGCAGTCACGCTGCCTGCTCCTGGAGTCACCGTGCCACTGTGTTCCCCCCGAGCTTGCTTCCAAATGAGCCGTAGGGCTGGCAGAGAGCAGCGACCATCGGTAGGGTGTGAGCTCCATCAGCACACTGGGGCAATCAGCCCAGGAAGCAACTCTTCCTTTCCATCAGCTGTCGAGCAAACGGGGCGCTGGGAAGCTGAGGGAGATGTCCCCGTTGCAGATCCATCCTCTATCAGGAGGAGAGGCAAGGAGCAATGGTAAGAACTTGCTGCCTCTCTCCTGTCCCCTGGGCTGTGCAGCGAGACACTGCCATCACAGATGTGTCAGTTAGTTCTTTTATTCTGGTTTCCTTAAGACCTGGAGTTTGTGTGGTCAGTCTTCCTGTGTGTTCCTTCCTCCAGCTCACCGAGTAACTTCTGAGCCTCTTGGTTAATTCAGAGACACGCAATTCTGAAAACTGACAGGAAAATCAGCGGCTCAGTTGAGGAGAGAGGCCCAAATTAGTGCCTCACTGAGTGAATGTTGGGTACAACTTCAGTCTCTTCTCCCTTCCCCAGGCATGGTCCCGTAGTGTGTACTTACGGACAACCAGCATCTCCATCACTCACCCACAAGTGATGCCACATGGCCAGGGGTTAGCTGGAGCAATGTGCATGGGAAGATGAGGTTTGGAGATGCAGGATCAGTAGGATCCAGGCTTCAGTGCAGCCTTTGCTCATGGCATGGCTTGTTTTTGTGGTTTTTTGAAATGCCAGAACCTGGAGAAGCAGCTCCAGCAGATGAAAGCTGTCTATCAGCTGAACCAGGAGAAGCTGGAGTACAACCTTCAGGTGCTTAAGAAGCAGGATGAGGAAAACACCATCATCAGATCCCAGCAGAAGAGGAAGCTCAACCGGTAAAAATCCATCCCTGGAAGATGGCCTCTGCCTTACCTGCGGTCACCTCCCATATGCCATTTTTTGTGGAGCTTTCTTTTCACCTAGCACAAGCCAATGAGCTCTGTCCCAACCCGTCCCTGGGCAGGGGTTAGCCCAGGGCAGGGCCATCCCCAGGGCACTCTGAACAGGCTGGCCATGGCCAACCTGTGCCAGCGGCGTCAGGGTCAGTCAGGCCTTGGCACTGAGTAGTCACTAGTAAATAAGCAGCCCCAAATACAAGCCGGGTATGCCCCAAGGTGCCTCTTTGGGGATGCCCAGCTTTGTTGTCCTCTCTGCAGGCTCCACAGCTTGCTTAATAACCTGAGAACAAAACTGGCCAACCAAGAGAAGCAGTTCAGAGAGGAGAACCAGAGCCTGGCAGCCGACTGTGAGCGGATCATGGGGCAGTGCAAGGAGGTGCAGAGGAGGATGAGGTGGGGTGCGCGCGGGCATCTACCCACAATGAGGCCTCGAAGCACCTAAGTGCGGTGCGGGGGGAGCTGACTTGTTTTGGGGCACAGAGCCTCCTTCCGTGGGCCATCTCCCTTCTGCACAGGCATTTTGCTGTCAGCGACGCTGAGAAGTTCACGGAGGTCTGGCTTATGAATGAGGAGGAAGCCAAAGGGCTGATGCGGAAAGCCCTCGATGCAGATCGCATCATTCACACCCAGCAACTGGGGCTGCCCTGGGAAGAGCCTTGCTACTGGTTCCTGAACAACGTCGGCCCCCTCGGGCAATATGAGGTGAAGAGGATGGCGACCAAGCTGGCTGCGGAGGTCCTGGCAGGTGGGACACACAGTGCCCTTGTCACCCTTGTGGCACTGGGAAACCCCTCATCTTGTCATGCCTATGTCCTGGACAGGCATGCTCTTTGCTGGGCAAAAAAACTGGCTGGATGGCCGGGCCCAAAGAGTGGTGGTGAATGGAGTTAAATCCAGCTGGCGGCCGGTCACAAGGGGTGTCCCCCAGGGAGTGTGGATCTGCTGGGGGGGAGGAGGGCTCTGCAGGGGGACCTGGTCAGGCTGGATCCATGGGCCCAGGGCAATGGGGTGAGGGTCACCAAGGCCAAGAGCTGGGTCCTGCCCTGGGGTCACCACAACCCCAGGCAGCACTCCAGGCGTGGGGCAGAGGGGCTGGAAAGCTGCCCGGCAGAAAAGGCCCTGGGGGGGTTGGTCGACAGGGGGCTGA
>NW_009260618.1:196087-198794 GCF_000687185.1 Egretta garzetta | reverse complement strand
GGATTTAACAGCCGGGCAGAGGCGGTGCTGAGGGCCAGGGTTTGGTGGTGGACAGGTACAGTTGGGCTTGATGATCTTAAAGGGCTTTTCCCACCAAATGATTCTATGATCTTTCTCCATGTCAGCCCCTTCCATCACTCCTGTCCTTGCCGCTGCAGGGTGGGATCTTACGTGGGTGCCATTGCAAGCCCAGGCAGGAGCTGTCCCCAGCCCTGAGCTGCCTCATGCCAAGAATGCTTGGGGATCTTTGCTTCGTACTTTGCCCAGTGCTCCTAGTTCCAGACAAGCTGACCAGGAGCCAGCTTGTGTCCCGAGATCTTTGGGGTGCTTTCCAGGTTGCAGGGCACAACTGTGATTTCCCAGGTGACTCCTGCAGTGATGTGACCAGGGAGCGCAGTCAAAGCACAAAGGCTTTTGCTCACTCTTCTTTCCCCATGTGTCAGAGAGCAGCTCTGGGGGACAGGAGGAGGAAGAAGGGAGAGAGAAGAAGGAAGAAGAGGGTGGCAGAGAAGGAGGAAAACAAAACACAGCGAAGGTTGAGGATAGAGTCACGCCTCTGCGAAATATCTCCAAGAAAACTGCCAAGAGGATCCTGGAGCTCGTGAGCGATGAGTCGGTACGTGATGATGTCGCACGCGCCTTGATCAGGGAGCAAGCGTGCTGTCCCCTGGTTGCTCCAGCCAGTAGGGGATTGAGGGAACGAAGGCACGGTCTCCAAAGTAAGTGTGCAAGTGGAATTGCTTTATTGTGATAACACAGGATCTATATGTAGCTTCTGGGCAGACAGTACACGCTACACGAGGCTAACACAAATACCTAACTAGATTCCAATTGGTTTACTTGGTCCTCCCCACACGCTGGCCACGCAAGTCTCTATTGGTCTCTTCAGCTCCCGGAGCCTCTTCTTATCAGCTCTGCATTCCCCTTTGCTGGCTTGTTTATCACTCTGTCCTTGGCTTGTCCTTTTCATGACCTCTAGTGTACTGCTGTATTAAACAGCTCCACATCAGCCCCCAACGAGTCACCTACAATTCCCCCTTTTGTTTTTGTGCTATCCAAACTCCATATATAAGTGCGTTACCCAACCATCCCACAGGTTCATTGCTTCTTTGGAGACATTTCCCGCATCTGAGAGGTTCCATGCCCCTGTAACCAAATGCTCTATCGAGGTGCTGTTAACCAAGCTTATCAAAAATTTCTCCTCCAACGGCATTCCAGCAAGACAGGTCGTGAAGGGATTTTCTGCGCCGGCTAAGGACAGGCATATGTGAGACTGTCCAGTCATGTTGGCAAGGGTGACCCAGAGATTTTGTCTGGGTTGGATTGAGACCCAGGAGGCGCTGATGCTACAGAGGAGGGCAATGAGGGTGACGATCTCAGCCATGGTCACACGCCACAAGAGGGCACCCATCGTGGTCCTTGTCCTGTGGAGATACAAGCATACCCTTGTCCCCAACTTATTAATGGGTATGGTCCTTCCCACCCCCTGGTGTTCGAGTTTCGCACCTTAACCATTGCTTTTTCTGCAGGGACGGGTGTCAGCCCAGAACTCATTGATTTAAAATGTTTAATGATTGGTGGTACATCATCGAATTGAAACGGTAATGTCAAATGGTTTGTTACGTAGATGGCTTTAGCTAGTCTATTTTGCGGGGTTTCCTGTGCCTCCCTCTTTTTTTTGTTTTGCTAGTAGGTCCTCCAATGTGCGGTGAACCCGCTCTACAATGGCCTGTCCCGTAGGCGAGTGTGGGATGCCTGTTTTGTGGGTAATACCCCAGGTATGGAAAAAGTTCCGTGTTGATCGGCTGATAGAAGCTGGGCCGTTACTGGTTTTTATCTCCTTAGGGACGCCAAGGGCGGCGAAAGCTGTGCGGAAACGCGCCTGCGCATGGCGAGTCGTTTCGCCTGTCATTGCGGTGGCCCATAGCGCGTGTGAGTACGTATCTATGGATACGTGGACATATTTCAGCCTTCCAAACTCCGGAATGTGAGTGACGTCCGTTTGCCAAATTCGGAGTGCAGAGAGACCTCTAGGATTCACTGTAGTTAGCGGCCCTGATTGCTGCTGACAGTCGGGGCAAGTTTGCGCTATCAGTTTTGCATCTCCTGCAGGGATAGAGAATTGTCTGGACAGTACTTCTGCAGATTGGTGAAAGAATTGATGTGACGTGCGAGCTTGGGACAGTGTGTTTGGCACTGGGACCCTTAATGCAACATTAGCCAGGCGATCGGCTCGAGCGTTGCCTTTGGCAAAAAATCCCAGTAGTGTCGTGTGGCTCCTGACATGGAGTACACAATATGGGTGGGTGCATCGTTCAACAAGAAACATCAATTCCTTAAATTTTAAGAACAATACTTCATTCTGGATGTGTTTGATCTGGGACCTTTCAATTCGCTGCACTATTCCTACTACCACACATACAATGTTCAGTGGAACCCGGTCCCATTGCTTGAACGCCATTACTACCGCATGCAATTCTACTATTTGGGGGCAGCCCTGTATGGTTTCTATTTTATGCAGCCAGTGTCCCCCCTTCTCCCATGTGACCACCAATCTTCCCATTCTCCCTGATCCGTCAGTAAATACAGTTTGTCCTTGGACTGGTTGCCAGCAATATAAGGGTTTGTTCTCGATTTGTACATTATTATAAAAGGTGAGCATTCTGTGAGATGGGAGATGTATATCTAGATGGGTGGCCTGTTCGGT
>NW_009260618.1:195746-196068 GCF_000687185.1 Egretta garzetta | reverse complement strand
TGTTCGGTAGATAGGGAACTGGCTGAATGGTCGCATCCAGAGGGTAGTGGTCAATGGCTCGATGTCCAGATGGAGACCCTTGATGAGTGGTGTCCCTCAGGGGTCCGTACTGGGACCGGTGCTGTTTAATGTTTTCATCAATGACTTAGTGAGATCAAGTGCACCCTCAGCAAGTTTGTGGATGACACCAAGCTGAGTGGTGCGGTTGACACACCAGAAGGATGGGATGTCATCCAGAGAGACCTGGACAGGCTGGAGAGGTGGGCCTGTGTGAACCTCATGAGGTTCAACAAGGCCAAGTGCAAGGTCCTGCACCTGGGTC
>NW_009260618.1:193081-195724 GCF_000687185.1 Egretta garzetta | reverse complement strand
TTACCGCACCTTTAGCCGGGCGATCGGCTCGAGCGTTGCCTTCGGCAAAAATTCCCGGTAGTGTCATGTGGCTCCTGACACGGAGTACACAATATGGGCGGGGGCGTCATTCGACGAGAAACATCAATTCCTTAAATTTTAAGAATAATACTTCATTCTGGATGTGTTTGATCTGGGACCTTTCAATTCGCTGCACTATTCCCTACATACTGTGAGTCACATACAATGTTCCGTGGAACCTGGTCCCATTGCTTGAATGCCATTACAACTGCATGCAATTCTACTATTTGGGGGGAGCCCTGTATGTTTTCTATTTTATGAAGCCAGTGTCCCCCCTGCTCCCATGTGACCACTGCTTTTCCCATTTTCCCTGATCCGTCGGTAAATACAGTTTGTCCTTGGACTGGTTGCCAGCAACATAAAGGTTTGTTTTCAGTTTGTAAATTATTATAAAAGGTGAGCATTCTGTGAGACGGGAGATGTATATCTAGAGGGCCATCAAAACCTGCAAGTGCAGATTGCAGCTTGAAACTATTTTTGAGACACCAATCAAGATAGCTTTTGATTATAGGGATGACAATATTTTTTGGCTCCTCTCTGGCCATTTCAATGATTCTTGTTCTGCCTTTCTTAATTAAGGCCGCAAATATCTCGATGCGGGTCACAAGGGTCTTTTAGGGTTGGCTGGGCAAAAACACCCACTCCAATAGAAGCAAGGGGTCTGTTGCGTTGGGATCCCATTGCGCAATAATAGCCATGGGTTGTGGATTCTGGTTGCAAACATAGAGTTGAAGGGATAAATTTTCAGCTCGCTGCTGGCATTACTGGGCAGAGATCTTTTCCTCTATTCTGTCAAGTGCTGGTTTTGCATCATTAGTTAACTGTCAGGGTGCATTGATGTCATTGTCCCCTTTCAGGAGTTCGAACAGGGGCGCTAGCGTGTGGTTATTAATTCCACATTGAGTTCTGATCCAATTTATATTGCCTTTTGGACATCGTTCAGAGTATGAACTTCTCTTGTGATGGCTATATTTTGGGGTTGGATGCTCTGCTGCAGTATCTTCCAGCCTAAATATTTCCAAGGCGCTGTTACTTGAATTTTTTCAGGTGCGGTCTGTAGTCCCCATTTTTGCAATTCCTGTTGTAACATGGGTAATACCTCTTGTGTCAGATTATCTGTCGGACTGGATAATAATATGTCATCCATATAACGACACATGTACACCCCTGGGTATTGTTTTCGGATGGGATGCAGCGCTTCGGCTACATATTTTTGGCAGATTGTGGGAGAGCTTTTCATTCTTTGGGGTAATACTGTCCAATGATACCTATCCATGGGTTTGCTCCTATTAATCCTAGGGATTGAAAAGGCAAATCGAGGAGCGTCATCGGGGTGAAAAAAAACAGTCCTTCAAATCAATTATGACAATATTCCAATTTCATGGAATCATTGCAGGAGAAGGTAATCCAGGCTGGAGGGTTCCCATGTCTTCTATGGCGTTATTAATTTGTCACAGGTCATGGAGTAACTGCCATTTTCTGCTTTTCTTTTTTATAACAAATACCGGTGAGTTCCAAGGGCTAGTTGTCCCGGTAATGTGCCCTAATTTGAGTTGTTCTTCCGCCAATTCTTGGAGAGCAGCGACCTTTTCTGCAGGGAGCGGCCATTGATCCACCCACACAAGGGTGTTAATCCTCCAGGTGAGTTTTATATGCGGTCGCCCATCAATGGCTGCTACTGAAAATTCTCTGGGAAGCTCAGGGGAAATTCGCCCTATCCCATCACGTCCCTCCCCCGGCGACTGACAATGAGGGCAACATATGGCTGGATGTTGTAAATCGAACCTTCATGGGTCTTAATGGTAAGCATGTGTCGGTTTTGGAAAGTGTTAGGTATCCCTCCCACTCCTACAAGGCCTTGTGCAACTGAGTCCAACGGCCATCCTTGTGGCCAATCCTTGTGAGCAATCACCGTGACATCCGCTCCTGTATCCATTAATACTGTTAATTGCGCGCTCGATGGCTTCGCACCGGGGTGGTGAAACGTTAAAGTCAATGTAGGTCTTTTGGCAGCAATGATCGAGGCCCAAAAGATTTCCGGGAGCCCTGTTGACCCAAAACCTGCGTCACGCCGATTGTGCTCTTCTGCCTTTGGAACCATGGCTTTCAATAGTATTAGCTGCGCGATTCTTGCTCCTTTTGGTACGAGCGCGGGTGGAGAGGGCGTCCATACCATGGCCTGTATGACCCCCCCATAGTCAGCATCAATCACTGCAGGCATTACAAAAAGACCAGATAAAGTGGTACTAGATCGTCCTAATAAAAGAGCACTATATCCTTTCCCTATTGGCCCCTTTACATTCAGTGGTATTCTATGAACCCGAGTGTCCCAAAGGGTGTAATCCATTATCGCGGAGATATCCAATTTGGCACTTCCTCGGGTTTTGGCAGTGAGGGAGCCCATGGTGGCATAGGTGATGGGGTCATTGGCTATGGTTGAGGCTCGGTGGTTGTCATCATCACTCGGGGTGAGTTCCGCGAGGTCGGCCCGCCCATGTTGGTGGGCTGGGGCATTTGTGTCATCGCGCAGCCCCGCCCCGCGTTCCGCTTCCCGTTTCCCTGTCGTGGCTGTAGGGGTTGGGC
>NW_009260618.1:189064-192944 GCF_000687185.1 Egretta garzetta | reverse complement strand
ACTGCCCCGCCAAAAGCCCCGGCCAGTGCCGCGGTGTGATGGTCTATGGCCCCGACACGATTACACGCTTCTATCATTTGCACCAACGTGGTATTGACAGGCAATGATTGTAATATCTTTTTACAGTCTGTGTTTGCATTTTCCACCGCCAATTTTAGTATCAGAGCCTCCTTCGCTTCCCGATTATCAAGTTGTTTATCTAAAGCATCTCGCAGCCTATCAATAAACTGCATATAAGGCTCGCTGACTTGTTGTTTAATGTTGGTCAATGACGGCTCAATCCTCCCAACCTCAGGTAATTTTAGCATGGCCTGGAGGGCCAGTGCTGCAGACTGTCGCAAGATGGCATCATTGAGCCTGGCTTGCAATCTTGGATTTGTAAATTGATCCGTCCCCATTAGGTGGGGCAGTCCGACTGCATGAAGCGGATCACCGGGTTGTCTTTCTAAACTAGCCAAGGCAACCGCTTCACAGCTCTCTTTCCATTTTTGCTCCCACAGCAATTTTTGCATGGGTGTTAAAACCATCGCGGCTCTCTGTCGACAATCATTCGGCACCAAGAGCTGACCGGTCACAACATTTTCTAACAACGATTGAGTACAGGGTGCGTGCAGTCCATGTGTAGTAACCGTCTTTCTTAATTCTTTAATCAAGTCCCATTGAAATGGGGAATACTCATTTGAACCGTTAGGTCGTACTTGCACCAGAAAAACCATCCCCAAGGGGTCCCCTTCTTTCAATGCTTCTCGGCACATCTGAGGGGTCCCCTTCTTTCAATGCTTCTCGGCGCATCTGGTCCCATCGCTCTCGTGGGTCAAATACGCGAGCTCCCAGGGAGGCATCATCGTGGGAAGACAGGACGGGTGCAGAGGGGGTCCACGGAGCAGGACTTAACGGCAGAGGCTCACAGGCTCCCTTTTGATCATTGCTCAGGTCTATCAAATTGCCCTGTTCTGGTGGCTTTTCTGGCTCCGGTTCTGACCGCTCTGCAGCTATTACCACCTGAGCGGTGGCAAGCTCTACTTTCTTTTCCGCCTGCCACGCTTTTAAAGTCTCAGTTACTAGGCGCCATGTAGTCATCACCTCCGCAGCGTTAGCCTCCCTTCTGGATGCTGCCTCCCATACCCTTTCCCCAGCTTTCTCCCAGGTTTTTACATCAAATGCCGCAGAAATCTCCGCGGGAACGCCTTGCTTCTGCATAAACTTCAGTAACAACTTTAAAAGAATCATATTTCACTCCCCTTTTTACCAATAACTGTGTTAGCATTTTTAAAATTGCTTCTTCTTCTGCCGAAATATTGGCTCCCATCTTAAATGCCCAACCGCTCACCTGTCCTGTCAGGTGATGTCCCGGGATCAAAATTGCCGCTGCGAAGCCGCAGTCCTGCTGCAGGCTTGCCTCGTTCGGTTGGGTTCCCTCCGGACGCGCGTGCAGCGTTGCCTCTCCGATCACGTCGGGGTCACCATTTGAGGGAACGAAGGCACGGACTCCAGAGTAAGTGTGCAAGTGGAATCGCTTTATTGTATCAGCTGTGGATTCCCCTTTGCTGGCTTGTTTATCACTCTGTCCTTGGCTTGTCCTTTTCATGACCTCTAGTGTACTGCTGTATTAAACAGCTCCACATCAGCCCCCAACGAGTCACCTACAGGGGATCTCTTCTGAGCTCCATGCCTTGGGGTGAAGGTTTCTGCATGGCACTGCCTTCCTATACCAGCAGCCTGGTGTCAGAGAGCTGCCCCAGGGGCCAGAAGAGATTCTCCAGGTCTTTCTGCTGTGCGTGGCACAAATATGATGCTAAGTAGAGGTATGGGCAGGCACAGCCGCGTTGCCCAAATCCACAGCTCCCCAGGCCAGAATAAGCTCAGGCAAACCTGCTGCCATCTGATGCTGCGGGCTGTTCCCTGTCGCTGGGGACAGCCAGCAAGAGCTTCAGATCACGAGGTCCTTTTGGCATCACCGTGCTGATAACTCTTATCTTCCCTGTCTGCTGGGTGGCTATTCCAGAGCCTCCTGCAGCCCCACGCTGCCCAGCCGCTGCCCACCCTCCCCGCTCAGCCTGCCGTCGCAGGATGGCATGGCCGCTGCACGGCGTGGGCTGGCTTCTGGGCTGGGACGGAGACGCTCACTATTTCTCTGCACCCTCTTCTCTACCTGTCTCCCAAGGGTTTCCTCATTGAGAGCAAGCTGCTGAAGCCCCTGCAGGCGCTGGGGAGGCACGAGCGCACCCTCATGAAGCTCGACTCCATCTTTGCGGTGAGTTGTGGCTTGGCCCGTCAGGGGCTGCCAGGGAAGGCTGGTGGTCACCAGGGAAAGCTGTCTGCCCCGTGACTGCGTGCCGTAGGGCTGAGCCGCCCCAGGGAGGGCTGGGCTGCTGGGGGGACTCTGGGGCAGCAAGGGGAGAGGAGCGCTGTGAGAGGGGGTGAAGCACCATGGCCAGGTGCTTCTCAGCTCAAGGCTGTCCAGTTGATGAATTAATCGTCATCTCCAGGGCCCCTCCAGCCTGTTCTCAGACTCCCAGATTCCCCTGGCTGTCCCACACTAACCACTTCTTACCACCCCCTCCTGCCTTGCGTGGTGTTGCCAGAGGGGCACCCTCTGCTCCTGGCAAACGCTCTTCATTTTGCTTCCCCTCCCGCGATGTCTCTGAGGGACGCTAACCTGGTTCCTCTGTTCCCCAGGCCCTCGAGATCGGCACTGAGGATGATCTGTACCAGCTGGTGGACTTTTTCCTGAAGTACAAAGCCCAGGAGGTGGCTGTCAGCCAGGTGGGACCACCACCGTCAGCAGTGGGGAGAGCCCAGCAGAGGCAGAGAGGCAGGGGTTCAGGAAAGGGGGAGCAGAACATCTCCTGAACACCCAGGGAAGGCAGAGAGGGGGACCAGCATGGTGACCCTGAAATGTCTCCCTGTGACCGGACAAGGGAGGTGAACATGCCAGGGCTGAAGGGTTGTAACCTTCTGCTGTGGCTGAACAGGGCCCCTTGCACAGGAATTTTTGCTTGAGCTCCCTAAATTTGCCAAGGGACAAGGTTGTGCGGGTGGCTCCCAGGGGCAAGGTGGCTCTTGGGGAGGAGGAAGTGGTGGAAGGCGCAGTGCCTAGCTTGCTGGCCTTCCCTCCAGAGCCAGGGCAGCCCAGGTGGAGAAGATGTCACGGATCTGGCTGAGGACAGAGAGGACTGTGGATCTGGTGCCCAGAGGGACGAGCTCAAATCTCCTCGGAGCTTGCTGGGCTCCCTTCCATCTGTGTACATCCACGCTGATGATGTCCTCAAGATCCTGAAAGCGTTTGTGCAGGATTTTGACAAGCTGAGGTAGGATGAGGGGCAGAGCGGGGTCGTTGTAACCAGGAGGGAGCCAGCCTGGGGCACAGAGGGGGGTATGGGGGTGTGCAGGCAGGCCTGGGGGTGACTCTGGAGCCCTGGCTGGAGCAAGAGCCTCCCCTGCCTGTACTGCAAGATCACAGAGGGGTGGGGAGGGTCCCGTGGGGGCAAGGGGGTGCAGACAGTCCCTGAGTGAGGGATGGCTGGGGACAAGATGACCAGCAAAGCCGTGGGGCAGGTGGGTGCCAGCTGTGGGGTCCTGCTCATTCGTGTGACAATGGCGATGGTGCTCAGTGCAGCTGAGCACCCATAAAGACCTGAGCCCCTGGGCTTTGTTCTCTGTCCCCCAGGGAGAAGGAAGGATCAGCAAAGGAGGTGCTACAGGTTCGGGACAGCTCCGAGGACGGGGAGTACTGGGAAGCCCTGGCACATGTTATCCCTGAGCCCACGTTGAAGCTGTGGGATGCGCTGGCGGTGGCACTGGAGGAATATTAGTGAGTGCCTGGCAGTGCTGACGGGGAGGGGGCAGGCTGGTGGCGTGGCGGGGGGGGGACTGCAGC
>NW_009260618.1:187911-188689 GCF_000687185.1 Egretta garzetta | reverse complement strand
CCCCTCTCGCCTCTGAAGGTGCTGGGCAGCCACAGCCAGGCATCCCCCTCCTCCCCGTCCCAGGGCAGCCCCAGTGCTGTGGGAAGGCACCTTCCTGCTCATGCCGCAGAGCCGTGTGGTCTGTGTCCTCCCTGCCCTCCGTGGAGCCGAAGCCCCGCAGGAGCCTTCACCTCCCACCCCTCAGCATCCCCACCCTCACTCGCCGTCCTGGCTTCGCAAGAGCTCCCCTTCCTTTACCTGATTTTACACCTTATTCCCCACTTCTCCTTCTGCTGCCCACACAGCTTTTCTCCCCCCGGATTCCTCCCAAACAACCCACCCCCAATTCCTTTTCCCTCATCGATCCCAGCCTTGCTACATCTGTGCCTGAATACTGCATTTCCAGGGCAGTATCGGCCCAAAGCGGCGCGGCCAGCAGAGTTACCTCCAGCAGGGCCGTGTCGCATCCCTGACTCCCTTCCACCCCTCCAGTTTGCACCAGTTATAGCTCATTCCCGGTACAAGCTTCCTGGCCTAACATGGGACTGAGCTGACACAGCACAAGCAGTTTCTTAGACTGGAGCGGAATAACCTTGGGTTGTTTTTTTTTCTCTTTTTGCTTACTGGGCATCTGCACCCTTGAATAGTTAGAGTCACAGAATCACGGAATGGTTTGGGTTGGCAAAGCCCTTGAAGCTCCCCCAGCCCAAGCGTCCCCCTACCCCTGCCATCCCACCCCCAACCCCTGGCCCTCAGCACCGCCTCTGCCCGGCTGTTAAATCCCCCCAGGGCTGGGGAC
>NW_009260618.1:187089-187489 GCF_000687185.1 Egretta garzetta | reverse complement strand
ACCAACCCCCCCAGGGCCTTTTCCGCCGGGCAGCTTTCCAGCCCCTCTGCCCCACGCCTGGAGCGCTGCCTGGGGTTGTGGTGACCCCAGGGCAGGACCCGGCCCTTGGCCTTGGTGACCCTCATACAAAGTTCTCCCTTTCCTCCTGGTCCCCATCAGGGCTCGGGCCAGCTACGGGGGCCGGCGATCCCGTGGCCTGGCGATCCCCCGGGGAGTTTTGTTGTGGGATCCGCAGGGCAGGAATGTGGGCAAGGCGAGGAGGGAGGGAGTGGGAGGCAGGATCTGGGGCTGGGAAGGCTGGCACTGGCACGCTGCCTGGGATGAGGGAGCGGCCGACACTCCCAGCACATCTGGGCTCGCTCCGCTTGGCTGCTGGGACCGCCGGAGCGCCCGCTTCTCG
>NW_009260618.1:185084-185336 GCF_000687185.1 Egretta garzetta | reverse complement strand
TCTGCCTCCTGCAGCAAGAGGAAGCCAAGCTCTTCTGCCTGGAGGACAAGGAGCTGGCGTGCTTCGTCTGCCAGAGCTCCAAGCAGCACGAAGGGCACAAGATGCGGCCGGTGCAGGAGACGGCGGCAGATTTTAGGGTGAGGACACCCAAATTTCTGGTTGGGGACACCACTGATGGCGCGGAGAAGCACCCTTGCTTCTGGAGAGGGTGCAGCCCCCGTGCGCCCTGGCGCAAACTTGCCAGCGCACGGC
>NW_009260618.1:184244-184699 GCF_000687185.1 Egretta garzetta | reverse complement strand
AGCACCGGGACGGGCAGGGGCTTGACGGTGGATCAGAAGGGCTTAAAAACCGGGGGGAGGATTCGCCGCGGAGCAAAGCTCCTCTGCCTGGCTGCTCAGGGGCGACGTGTTTGCACAACCCGGCCCGGAGCTGACCCTGCGCAGCGCTGGCGGGAGGGGAAAGGGTGGATTGAGCAAGGATCCTGCTTAACCTCGTCCTACTGGGTTTGGGACTCTTGTTTTTCTGCACTGGAAACCCTGGGCGTAGGTTTGCGAGGGTCCTGAAGGCGTCTCCTCCCCGCAGGCCAAGCTGAAGAACATGGAGACCTCCCTGCGGGATAAGGCGAAGGATTTCGGGGCCGTGCAGCGCTCCTACAAGTCCATCTCCAAACACAACCAGGTGCGTGGGCCCTCCAGGCAGGGAGGCAACGGGCCTGATCCTGACACGCGTGTGCACATGGATGCAGCGTGCACAC
>NW_009260618.1:181916-183741 GCF_000687185.1 Egretta garzetta | reverse complement strand
AACGACGCCCGCCAGCTCCAGGCGGACCTCAAGGAGGATGACTACACCTTCCTCATGGTAAAGCCCTTGCCGGGGTCTTGCCCCGTGCCCTGCGGGGTGTCACCCCCGCCGTGGCACCCTCCTGCCGCTGCCGGGGTGCAGGGTGATCCTTTGGGGGTTCGCAAGCCCCTGTGACCCCTTACAAGCAGGGGGTTGATGCCCGCTGTCTCCTTCTCTTTCAGACCCACAAGAACCGCAAGCGCAGGTAAGTCCCGGTCCCCGCCGCGTCCCCTGCCCGGTGACACAGGGTGCTCAGGGTGGCCGAGCCCCCGTGTCCCCTCCCTGGGGATGAACGGGGTCTCCTGCCTGGCTGTGGAGTGAGGTCTCTGCCCCAAGCGAGTTTCCTTACTCGCGTGTCCCCTCCAGGTCCGGGTGCTCCAGCAGAAGGTGCTGGGGGTCCCCAAGGCCAGGCAGCACCCCTGGGTGCCTCTGGGCAGGATGGGGGGGGGCGTGCATCAGACACAAAGCAGCACTGCAGGTCTTGGGGGGAAGCATCAGAACCCTGATGTTGGGAGGGGGGCGGGATTTGGCACTGGGACCCTCCTGGGGTGAGAGCAAGGTTTGAGAGATGTGGGGTGCTCATGGGGAAGCCCCTGCCAAAACGCTGGGTGCCAGGAGACCCAGCCCGGTCCCTTCCACCATCCCTGACCCATCTCCGTCCTCTGTCCCTGCCCCAGGATTGCCTGCACGGCCGAGGAGCCAGAGGCCGTGCCCTCAGGGATGCTCCTCGATGTCGCCAAGTACCTGGGCTCGCTGCAGTACAACGTGTGGAAGAAGATGCTGGACATCATCACCGTAGGTGAGGTGCTGGGTCCCCCCCAAGGGGCGGTTGTCCCAGGGCTAAAGCCTTTGCATGAGGCAGCCCCAGGGGTGCTGGGTGCTGGAGAGGAGTGGGGAGCAGCCGAGCTCTGGGGGGCTCTGGGGCGCTCGCACCCCAAAAGGGAAGCCCTGGGGGGTGCATTCCTCCGTGGTGAGGTGGGTTAGGGATGGAAGGGAAGGATGGGATGGAAGGATGGGATGGAAGGATGGAAGGGAAGGATGGACGGGACGGAAGGAAGGAAGGAAGGACGGGACGGAAGGAAGGAAGGAAGGACGGGACGGGAGGAAGGAAGGAAGGACGGGACAGAAAGAAGGAAGGAAGGACGGGACGGAAGGAAGGAAAGAAGGATGGGATGCAAGGAAGGAAGGAAGAATGGATATCTGCAGGGCTCTGGTCCCCTGTAAGCTCATCCCTGCAGCAAGCCGGGCTCCTAACACACGTTCCCACCACAGTCCCCTTCAGCTTTGACCCCAACTCCGCGGCAGGCTGGCTCTCGGTGTCCGAGGACCTCGCCAGTGTCACCAACGGGGGCTACAAGCTGCTGGTGGAGAACCCCGAGCGCTTCACCTCGGCCCCCTGCATCCTGGGCTCCCGCGGTTTCTCCACCGGCTTCCACACCTGGGAGGTGGACCTGGGCAGCATCACGAACTGGCGGGTGGGGGTGGCCCGGCCATGCAGTGGCACCCACTGGACCTTCCACCACGATGCTCGCTCTGGCTTCTGGTACATCTCCCGCCTGCCCGGGAAGGACGGCGAGACATGCCGAGCGTCCAACGCGGCGCATTCGGCGCTGGGTGAGGGTGACCTGCGACGGATCCGGGTGGAGCTGGACTGCGACGAAGGGGAACTCTCCTTCTATGACGCCGACCGCCAGACCCATATCTACACCTTCCACGAGAAGTTCGGCGGCACCGTCTTCCCCTATTTCTACGTGGGGGGCACGCCGGTGGGCGCGCTGCCCGCAGC
>NW_009260618.1:170217-172130 GCF_000687185.1 Egretta garzetta | reverse complement strand
TACCCCTGCCATCCCACCCCCAAACCCTGGCCCTCAGCACCGCCTCTGCCCGGCTGTTAAATCCCCCCAGGGCTGGGGACTCGACCCCTTCCCTGGGCAGCCCCTTCCAATCATCCAGGGGCTTTCCAAGCATTGCAGCTTGCAGGGCTCCAAGTCTGTGGGTGAAGCGGGGGGCGGGGGCCCTTGTCCCAGCACCTCGGGGATGGGAAAATCCCCCAGGGCTTGGCCGGATGCAGGTGGAAGTGTGTGTTTCCCCTCTGCAAGCGAAACCATCCATGGGGACATCCTCGAGAGCAGCAACCGGTCTCCTCCTCCCCTTCTCCCCATGACTTTACTCCTCTGTAAATCCCCAGCTCCAGGAGTCAGGTGATGACGTGCAGTTGGTGTTTGGAGGTGGAGGAGGCTCAGAGGTGGGAGGGGGTGAGGTGGGGGAGACAAAACCCCCCACTCTGCAACGCCGTCCTGGCTTTGGTCTGGTATTAACCCAGCCAAAAAGGCTTTTTCCTCCGTCCTGGTGAAACTTGGGGTTTAAAGGTGATGCCCTGGGGAAAGGGGAGGGTGCCCATTGGGCCGTGCTGCCCTTGCTGCGTGGCAGGGCCCGGCCGGGATGCTGATAGGAAAGGGTGGTTTCCATGGTTTCTCACCATTCGCATAGGATGCTCCTTAGGAACGAGAGCTGGTGGCGGAAAAACAAAAGGGAGATGGTGGAGGCGTGCGGTGCGGGGGCGACCCCAGGGGTCCTCCGCCTCCCTTACATCGGCTGACGTTCGCTATTTCCAACCGAGCATCCCTGGATACGGGGAAAGGTGGAAAAACCGCACGAGTCATCCCATCTCACTCCCCGTGCCGTGCCGCGACGCTGCCCATCACCCCCTGGAGAGCTGCCTGGAAATTTGGGCATCCTGCAGCCGATTTAGGCACAAGCGAGGCTTATTTGGGAACAATAAAACCCGGGTGAAGCTCTTTGGGCCGCCGGGGCAGGTTGAGGCTTTTCTCTTTGTCAAGGGAGCGTTTCCCTCCCGCGGCTGCCAGTGCCAGCCCAGGTGCCTGGCGTAAAAATGGCCATAAAGGGCGAGCCGAGGCGTCGCTTCGGATGGCGAAACTGAACCGGTTTGGCTTTTATTTTTTATTTTTTTTTGCTTTTCTCTGAATCATTCGGTGAAGCCTTGGTTTGCAGGACACAATGTGAATTAATGAACTGGTTGGCTTCCTAAGATCGCAGGATTTAGAGTAATGAACGGTACCCGCATCTTCCCCGGAGCTTAATTCCAGTCCCACGGAGGCAGAGGAAGGGCTTTGGGTGGCAAGCAAGGCAAGGTTGCTCCTGCCACCGGCACACGGCTCTGCTCCGGAGCTGGCCCGGGGGACAGCCCCCAGCCCCCAGCCCCGGGCGCTGTCTCCCCGGGATTGAGCATTTGCTCGCACATCCGACATTGGAGGGGAAATTTGGGGAGAGCTGCGGGTGGGTTTTGCGTGGGACCCTTCTCTGCAGCCATCACGTCCTTCCCCGCCGCCTGAGACCCCCCCGGGACACGCCGGTTGCTTGCAGGGCCTTTCCCAAGCGCCAACCTCCCTCCTTGCAGCCCTTGGAAGGATCTCATTTATTAATTATCATTGCTGTTATTATGTCAGCGGCATTTTTGGCTGCTCATGCCGAGGCCGGGGAGTTTTGCGTGGGACCCTTCTCTGCAGCCATCACGTCCTTCCCCGCCGCCTGAGACCCCCCCGGGACACGCCGGTTGCTTGCAGGGCCTTTCCCAAGCGCCAACCTCCCTCCTTGCAGCCCTTGGAAGGATCTCATTTATTAATTATCATTGCTGTTATTATGTCAGCGGCATTTTTGGCTGCTCATGCCGAGGCCGGGGAGCGATGGGCCCCGCTCCGGGCTGCGGGGTGCCCGGGATCCCACTCCC
>NW_009260618.1:167718-169536 GCF_000687185.1 Egretta garzetta | reverse complement strand
GGTGAAAAGGTTTCCCCCATCTTTCCCACCCCCTCAGCTCATTCCCTGGAAGGGTTTGGGGGATGCCGAGCAGGTTGCCCTACGCCAGCAGGCTGCAGCCACGGGGAAGAGGCAAACCCTTCGCCTCCCGGGGCCTCCTCTCGCTGCCGGGGGCTTTTTCCTCCCCAGCAGTAGCCTGGCTCCACCGCCAACCTCCCCTCCAGCCACCTCCTGCCGTGTCCTGCCCTGGGGATGTCCCCACGCCAAGCTGACACCCTGGGGAGGGTTTGGGGGGGACAGCGTGGATGGGACAGGAGCGGCCCGTGGCAGTCTCCATCGCTCAGGGTATGCCCAAATCACTTTGGCCTCCTTTTTTTCTGCACATGCTGCTGGAGCAAAACAGTTCCCGGTGCTGGAGCAGCCGCGAGGCTTTGCGGGCTGGGGGGTGACAGCCCTTAGGGATGGTGGCCACCCAGCGTCCCCAGAGCCACAGCCTTACGCAGGGGCTCCAGGAGCTGAAACCGAGCTCCATCCCCCCCAAACCCTGGTCCTGCAGAGCTGGGGGACAAGGATGAGCCTCAAGAGGTGGCACCCCCCTTTCCCCAGGGCTCCCAGCATCTCCCCCAGCTCCAGCAACCCCAACCCATGGACACGGGGTGACCAGGAGGGGTTTGTGTCCCCAGTCTGGGCCACAGGGAGCTCAAAGGAGCATTTGAGCCGAGTCCCCTGCCCCCCCCGCCACGGGTGCCACCGGTGCCAGCCGCCGCTGTCACCGTCCCGCAGCCACGCGGGTCCCCACAATGGTTTTTTGTCCCCCAGTTGGCCACTGCGTCTCAACTCTTTCCTCCCCTTGGCCTTTCCATCCCGGGGCTGTGCTGGGATGGACCCACGGGCATCCCACCCATGGCACCCACGCCGGCGTGGCCACCCGAACCCTGCCCAGCCTGGGGGGGCTGCGGCGTGGAGCTCGCTCATCGCCCCAGCACTCGGGAGGATCCTTTGGGAGGGATGCGCTGTGACATTGGGTTCCAGCAGGAGGTTTTACGGATGCCCGGCGCCGAGCCCCGGTGTCATGCAAGGCGATGTCACCCCCCGTTTCCAGCTGGGTCACCCTGTCCTTCCCCACATCCTGAGGCCACGGGCGTTGCGAAGCCACCCTACATTTGTTTTTCCAGGGGGAACCACCCAACCCACAGCCCCCCCGATGCTCATTGCATAACGGAGGAGACCAGGGCCTAAATATACCCGCACGGTTCCCCGGAGGTGCCGGGCCTCCGATCGCCCTCAGACGGAGCCATCGGCGATAAATAGGCCAGGGTGAAGCAGATTTGGGGGAAGGAGAGTCAATTTATGGGAAGGGCACAGCCCTCAGAGGTGTCCTAGCTCTGCCGGGGCTCCCCGGGGACCTCCGCTCGCCCCAGCATCCGCGGCGGCATCGCACCAAAAATAGTTTTGGGATCTGGGACTCGACCTCTCCGAGCTCCCTGTCGCCCAGTTTGGGGGAGGATCACCGAGTCCTCGCATGCCTTTGGGGCTGGGGAGGGGTCAGGCCGGGCTGGTGCCACATCCTGGCCCTGGGAGGGTGGAGGGGACCCCCCCATTGCCCCCCAGTGTGGAGAGGGCACCCCACAGCCCACACCGGTGGGGGGTTTTGGGGAGCGGAGCTTGGCCCCATCAGAGGTGCCACCAGGGCCCCATTAAACCCCCCCGTGTCCCCTTCTTCATCACTTTGTCCCTCTCCCACTTTGCCCTGCTCTCCTGGAGAGCCGAAGCTCGCTTGGACCGCGCGCTCCGGCCCTTCCAATCCATCACCCCCTGCCCATGAACCCCCCCCCAAAA
>NW_009260618.1:166001-166606 GCF_000687185.1 Egretta garzetta | reverse complement strand
GGGGGGGTGGTAGGGGGGGTGTCCCCACCCCTGCACCCCACCGTCTCAGGGGTGCTGCAGTGGAGAGCAGGGTGTGAAATAGGGTTGCAGCCCTTTTGGGGTGGGATCGGGTCCCCCCCTTCCCTGCCACGTGCGCCTCGCCGGGAGTGGGATCGCTCCCGCAGCCTCTGCGCTGGGGGGGTTGGAGCCAGGTTTTGGGCCTCAACCACACCCCGCTCCCCTCGGGCTGGGTGTGCGGAGCCGGGGGCACCGGGGCTGGGAAGTGGAGAGGGAAGGGGGCTCAGCAGGGAGGGGGTTCCCTCTTGAAGGAGCCTCCCAACACCTTGAACAGCATCTTCATCCAGCGAGGAGGAGTGGGGCCAGGAGCCCCCCCCTCTCCCCGCAGCACCTCTGGGGAGGGACCCCATCGTCCTCCCTGTTTTGGGTCTGATGGGCGATTTCTGCATTTTCTGCTCCAGCCTGGGCATGAACGCTGCCACGTGAGGTCTGGGAGAACCATAGGATGATGGAATCATGGAATGGTTTGGGTTGGCAAAGCCCTTGAAGCTCCCCCAGCCCAAGCGTTCCCCTACCCCTGCCATCCCACCCCCAAACCCTGGCCCTCA
>NW_009260618.1:164390-164714 GCF_000687185.1 Egretta garzetta | reverse complement strand
CCCATCCCCCCCCCCCAGTGCCCATCCCCCCACCCCAGTACCCATCACACCTCACCAGTGCCCATCTCACCTCACCAGTGCCCATCTCACCACACCAGTGTGTGCCCACCTCACCAGTGCCCATCACGCCACACCAGTTCCCATCATGCCACACCAATGCCCTTCTCACCTCACCAGTGCATGCCCACCTCACCAGTGTGTGTCTGTCACACCTCACCAGTGCCCATCTCATCACACCAGTGCCCACCACACCTCACCAGTGCCCATCGCACCACACCAGTGCCCATCTCACCACACCAGTACCCATCACACCACACCAGTGCC
>NW_009260618.1:161113-163186 GCF_000687185.1 Egretta garzetta | reverse complement strand
GGGGGGCCGGGTGAGGGCCCGGGGGGGCTTGAGCAGCCCCATAGCCTCCCCCCTCCACCGCGGCTCTGCTGCACGAAGCGCCGGGCGTGGGCTCGGTATTTTTAGGCTGCGCCGGGTGATTCAGGCTGATTCATGTCAGCGGGTCCAGAGGCGACAGCGGCCGCGGGGGGGGAGGCCCAGCCTTGGGGAGCTCCTCCTGGCAAGCTCCAGGGGGATCGGAGCCAGAAAGGGGCTTCGTGGCCCCATTCCCTGAGGTAGGGCTGCCCTGCTTGCTCACCTCTCCCTTGGGGGGGGCGCCCAGCCCCTCAGCTCACCCAAATATTCCCAGCTCAACCCCCTTGATGGGTGTCTTGGGGTCCCTACCCCAACCCATGACATTGGGACTGAACTGCAGGGGTGCATTCGGGGTGCAGGGATTTGGGTGAAGCCTTTGGGGATTGGGGAAGGTGTTGGTGCATGGCTGGGCTGCAGGTGTGGGACCCCGGGACGGCTCGCCCCAAGGGGTGGGGATGCTCCCGCACCAGCAGTCAGCCCCTGCCCCTCTCCCAGCAGACACGGTAGACCTCACCTGGTGCGTCATCTCCGACATGGAAGTCATCGAGCTCAACAAGCGGACTTCGGGGCAGTCCTTCGAGGTCATCCTGAAGCCCCCGTCATTTGACGGCATCCCTGAGTTCAATGCCTCCCTGCCCCGGCGACGTGACCCGTCCCTGGAGGAGATCCAGAAGAAGCTGGAGGCGGCGGAGGAGAGGAGGAAGGTTGGTCCAGCAGTTCGTGCACGGCGCTGCAGCATGGGGACGCGCCATGGGGACCTTGCACTTGGGGTGCTCAGCAAGGCACACCCACCTTTGGGGGCTTAGTTTGGAAGGGGGGGGTTTAGCTGGGAGGGTGAGGAACCCACGGTCCCCATGGCCATCGTGTCCGCTTTGCCCCCGCAGTACCAGGAGGCTGAGCTGCTGAAGCATCTGGCCGAGAAGCGGGAGCACGAGCGGGAGGTCATCCAGAAGGCCATCGAGGAGAACAACAACTTCATCAAAATGGCCAAAGAGAAGCTGGCACAGAAGATGGAGTCCAACAAGGAGAACCGGGAGGCCCATTTAGCGGCCATGCTGGAGCGCTTGCAGGAGAAGGTGAGAACCTGGCAAGGAGGGAGGGGGGGATGCGCTGGGACAGCGGTCCAAGAGGATGTGATGGGACACCCGGGTACCCTGCATGGCTCTTGGGGTGGCATCACCCCTGGGGACACCACCAAAGGCGGGGACCCTCTTCCCCTCCCACCGTGCAGCAATACCCAAATGCAGCGTCCCACCTGGGTTGGGGGGGGGTTGCAACCTGGGGACCCACCAAGCCTGACCTGTCCGTAGGCTCACAAGTGGTTGGTGGGTGGAGAGCTGGGACCCACACCTCATCCGCAGGCACACAAAGCCTCTGCT
The DNA here is from genome assembly GCF_000687185.1 of Egretta garzetta. Classification (NCBI taxonomy): domain Eukaryota; kingdom Metazoa; phylum Chordata; class Aves; order Pelecaniformes; family Ardeidae; genus Egretta; species Egretta garzetta. Next base: position 161,753 of record NW_009260618.1, on the reverse strand, counting down.
TTCCCCATGTCCCACCATGATGGCCTTGACCCACTGCTGGCAATTGTTCCATCTGCCCGGCTGGCAAATCTTCCCCTGGTCCCTTCCCCAGAGGCCGTGGAGCCGTCAGCTCCCCTGTGGAGCTGGAGGGGCCCGTGCTGCCGTGCTAGGAGATGCTTCCACCCTGCCAGCCTGTGCAGACCTCTTCTCTCTCCCCGAAGCAGGTCTGTTCCCAACCTCAGCACGGAAGGTCCCACCCTCACCACCTCCAGCTCCCTCCAAAACATCCCTTCTGCAAGGAGCTCGCCCAGTGCCCTTCTCCAAACGCCTCAGCTAGCCTTGGGTCAGAGGCAGAGAGCACGAGATAATGAAGGACAATCCGAGCTAACCCCATCTCCTTGGGGCTCCCGGTCCATCCCGTCTGGTTGACGTCTACCTCCTAGCTAGAGGGCGAGGACAATCTGTCCCTGAGTGCCTCCACAGTCCTTAAAACACCCCAGGGGAGGAGAGGACGCTGTTGACCCATCGGTGGTGTCCCTCTGGGGATGAACCTCGCGAACGCCCTCGTGCCTTCGAACCCCTCCGAAGCCGCTGGCCCGCCCGTGGGGACCCTGAAGTCCGTCCAGCTAACGCGTGTCCCCCCCCTCCTCCTTCCCTCCTA
>NW_009260618.1:160226-160891 GCF_000687185.1 Egretta garzetta | reverse complement strand
AGGGGAGGCAGCCGGGGGCTGGCAAAGGGGAGGCGGTGGCCCCCCGGGGAAAAGCCTCAGGGGGGGGAGACGGAGCGGGTGGGGAGGGAAGAGGGGGGGGGAATGTGCATCGTGTGTGACTTTAATTTGGTGCTGGGCAGGCAGGGCGGGCAAGGCGGGCATCCCTCTGGCTTCCTTCTTCTCCTCCATCCCACCCCACTGATGGGCAGTGGCATTTCTTGGTGTCCCTCCCTCCCTCCCTTCCACCTGCCTGGACTCAGGGCCTCTTGCCCGAAGCGGGCGTTATTTGCCCATAGACCTTACAGAACCATTTGGGGGAGGGGGGAGAAGAGGACCCTCCCCATTGGAGGTGGTCAGAGAGTGAGGCTCGCTTGCTCCAAAGGCCTTACCCGGCTGTGGGAAACACTGATGACCCTTCCCAAGGGTGAATTTGGAAAGCCCCATGACTTCCCAAAGAGCTGCTTTTTTTTCTCCTAAGAACCTCCCGAGAATCATCTTTGGGGGAACCCTTGGGTGAAATCCCCTTTTCTGCTGTAGAAAGCCATCAGTTTTTAGAGGTGGTTATTTGAAAAGGGAGATCACCCCCACAGGGGGCAAAAGCAGGAGAGGAAAACAGGGAAGGGGCTGTGGAAAACCATGATGGAAGGGACGGGGAAAAAGAAGAG
>NW_009260618.1:157883-160208 GCF_000687185.1 Egretta garzetta | reverse complement strand
CAGAGGTGGGATGGAGATGCCTCTCTGGAGAGCAGGAGAAGACAACAGCCACAGGGAGCCCTTGGGGATGGCAATGGCACGTCCTGGTGACACCAGGGCAGGAGGGAGGCCGGTCTGGGACCCCCCCAGCAGCTCGTGACCAGCCCAGCTTCTGAGCCATCCCCTGGGCGACCTGGCAGAGCAAAGCAGAGACGTTGCCGTGAGATCCTTCCCAGCGGGAGATGGTGGAGCGTCTGCCTTCCACCGGGGGCGGTGGGGATGCCCCCTCCTCTCCCAGTTACCAGCAGGCAGTGGTCCCAGTGCCTCATCAGCCTCCAACCCTGACGCTGAGGGCAGGGTTGATCTCCGCTATGGCCTGACCAGGCTTTCCAAGCGTGGATTTGGGTCTGGAGGGAACCGTGTCTCTTCTTTCACCCCGAGACCCCGCAGTCCCGGGGGTACCAGCCCGGGTAGGGGAGCACGGGGTGGGGGGGGCAGTGGGGCGAAGGAGGCGGAGGGGGCTGTTCTGCTGTGGCACGAGCTGTCCTTTTTGTACACAACGTTGTAAATAAACTGCCTTGGCGTTTCTTTTGTTTTCTCATGATCCGTGCAGGGTCTTGTGTGTGGGGTTATTTTTTTTTTTGGAGGGTTGGGGGGAGCATCCCAGTGTCATTTACACTGGGAAGTGGAAAGGGACTGGGGGGAGAAATCAGGGTGGGAGGCAGCACGTGCATCAGGGAGACAGCTCTGTTTTACCCCAGTTCCCCCCAAACCCCCAGCCTGGTGGGATGGCGGCAGATTTGGGCTCCTTTGACCCTCCTTGCACCCAGCACCCCAGGCTCACCCTAGGCACCCCTGGGGCATGCAGAGGTGATGCTCTCCAACCCCCAGACCCAGAGCAGGGAGCTGGAGCCAAATTTCAGCCCCGCGCTGGGAGATGGAGAGGAGTTGGCCCGGCGTGGTGAGGAAGCATGGAGGTAGCCGGACATGTGCCAAGGTCTATGCCAAGGCCAGATGACCCATTGGTCCATGCATGGAGCAGGCAAGAGCAAAACGTCATGGCCTCGATGACAGGAGAGGAGCCGGCAGGGGTTCTTCTCCAACCCTAAAGAGAAGGTGGTACCAACTCCTATCCCATCTTTTCTCAGCCAGAGAGAGAGATGATGGCACCAAAATTTAGGACCAGCCACCCAGAGTAGCCACGTGTCCATTCCTCCTGCACCAAGGAGGTCCCCCCTGACCTGGTCCTCTCCAATCTGGGCTAAGGAGGTCCTCCCTGAAACTGAGAAGCCTTGGCAGATGGGTGTCCAGCTAAGGAGTTCCTCCCTGAACCTGAGAACCTCCTGTCCAACCAAGGAGCTGGTGGCCCCATGGGTGTGGGATTCGGTGCCAACATTAAGACTAACCCCAGGAGGGGATTCAGACCTCCCTGTGAACACAGCAGCCATGCTCAGGGCTTCCCATCGCGCTCAGGTGCAACAGCAAAGGGGCCATACCAAAAGGGACCACACAAAAAAGGACATGGAGTCAGTGCTGAGGTGGCAGAGTCCACCATGGTCATGCAAATTGGTGGGACATGAGTTAGCAGCCCCCAAGAGCCATGGGGGAGAGGACCTGGGGAGAGCAGAAGAGCTCGTTACACCCAAGAAGGGAGGAGAAGCCACAGGCTCAAGAAGGCGGCAAGGTGCATGCACCTAGTACGGATGACAGCAACAGGAGTCTTGCAGCACCCAGAAGCTCTGAGGAGGGTAGCAGAGAAACAGGGAGCAGAGCCAGGAGGGCACAGCTCTCTCTGGGGACGAGCCAGGGGGTGTTGGGGGGAAAAATGAGTCTCCAGGGTAAGAGGATGATGATAGGGGCACAGCTGATGGCACCAACACCGTCAGGAGGTGGCTGTTTGGAGGAGGCCATCCAAAGAGGACTAGGATGAGTCAAAACTCTGGTGAGACCTCCCCTGGAGCCCTGCGTCCAGCTCTGGAACCCTCAGCACAAGAAGGACATGGAACAGTCAGAGCGGGGCCAGAGGAGGGCTACTAAAATGATCCGAGGGCTGGAGCCCCTCTGCTCTGAGGCCAGGCTGGGAGAGTTGGGGGTGTTCAGCCTGGAGAAGAGAAGGCTGAGGGGAGACCTGATTACGGCCTTTCAATACCTAAAGGGGGCCTATAGGAAAGATGGGGAAAATCTTTTTAGCAGGGCCAGCTGTGACAGGACAAGGGGTAATGGTTTTAAACTAAACCAGGGGAGGTTTAGACTGGATATAAGGAAGAAATTCTTTACAATGAGGATGGTGAAACCCTGGAACAGGTTGCCCAGAGAGGGGGTGGAGGCCCCATCCCTGGAAAAATT
>NW_009260618.1:156809-157811 GCF_000687185.1 Egretta garzetta | reverse complement strand
TGGTTAAAGGTGTCCCTGCTCCCTGCAGGGGGGTTGGACTAGATGACCTCTAGGGGTCCCTTCCAACCCAAAACATTCTATGATTCTATGAAAACCAGGCCATACAAAAAACTGTGGGCAGGCTGGAGGGGTCCAGAGCAGGGCCACCAAGGTGACCCAAGGGCTGGGAAGCCTCTCTCAGCCAGATGGGGATGGGCTGGGAGAGCTGGGTTTGTTCAGCCTTGAACAAAGGAGGCTCCGAGGGGATCTCATCCCCCTGTCCCAGTACCTAAGGGGTGGCTACAAGGAAGATGGAGACTCCATTGTCACAAGGAGTCCCATGGAGAGGACAAGGGGGCATGGACACAAGTTGCTCTGGGGGAGATTCTGACTGGATATGATTGCGATTGGACAGGAGAGGGAAATTTTTCCCCATGAGAACAGTCATCCATTGGAATAATATCCCCAGGGGAGGGGTTGACTCCACCACATTGGACACTTTCAAGCCTCAGCTGGACAGGGTGCTGGGCCATCTTGTCTGGACTGGGCTCTTGCCTCGAAAGGTTGGACCAGATGATCCTTGAGGTCTCTTCCAACCTGGGATTCTGTGATTCTATGCTTCTATGGTTCTAAGTGTGATGCAGGTGGTATCAGGATGCACATCCTAAAACCTCTCGGCTCTCTCCAGGCAGCTGGAGCAGAACCCTACCCCACCCATAACCACCTGCATCTCAGATCATCCTGCTCCATGGCCTGAATCCTAATGAACATGGTCAATGCTCCAGCAAGGCTTCAGAGGCTCATTTTCTCCCATTGCTGTCAAGGGGGGAAGAGATGATGATGGCTTAGGCTAAAGAGGGAGGTGATCCGGATCTTCTTCCTGCGTCCAGCACAGTGGTCCACCTCAGATAATCCCTTCTCTAGACTGATCAGATTTTAATCTCCTTTCCAGTGTTTTCAGTGTTGTGTCTTAAGAAGAGCTAATGTTTAACTCCCCTGTTCTTCCTCCCCCCCCCCCCCCCC
>NW_009260618.1:148002-156799 GCF_000687185.1 Egretta garzetta | reverse complement strand
CAGGTGAAGATCCAGCCCTCTGGTCATGGACACCTCACCAAGGTTTTTTGATGGCCTTCACTCCAGGAGCCCTTTCCTGCTTTTTTTTCCAGCCTCAGTTCAGATTCCTTTCCCAGCTGTGGAACTGGAGACCCCTGGCAGCATGGCCTGGTGGCCCTCATGAACCTTCTCCACCTCCAGTAGCTGCACTGAGTCCTGATTATCACGCAGATGGAAATACTTGCACTGAGCTAACACGTCAGGTGGAAATTGTTCTCAGGCCTTCCTCCGTCTTGGGGAGCTGTGAGCTGAAACAACGCCAGGTCATGTAGTTGTTCCCCCAGGAAGGCACCCACAGAGCTGGCTGCTGGGGTATGGTGTGTCCACGTGTGCAGGGGTCTGCAGGGCTGTCTGCTCAGTGCGGAAAAGCACGGGACCTGGCGGGGGGGCTGCCTCGTGGCTCGGCCAGGCTCTGCCAATACGATTTCTTGCCCCACGTCACTTTGGGCAGCTCTGTAATGGGGCCAGCCAGGTTATGGAGGCAGGGGTTCGTGTGAGGGCGGAGGGGAAGAGCAGAAGGTGGTGCCAGGCTTGCAGCCGGGGAGACCTGTCCTGGGGGGAGTCAGACACGCTTTCCTCCCCTGGTGCAGGGCTGAGTGCATGGGGTCATTCCCTGGGGTCCATTTAGGTTCTTGCTTCGCCACGCTGCTATGTCTTGCCCAAAGCCCAGCAGACACCTGGACCAGGACATTCACCTTCTTGGAACAAGGCTGCCCAGGGAAGGGGTCGAGTCCCCAGCCCTGGGGGGATTTAACAGCCGGGCAGAGGCGGTGCTGAGGGCCAGGGTTTGGGGGTGGGATGGCAGGGGTAGGGGAACACTTGGGCTGGGGGAGCTTAAAGGGCTTTTCCAACCCAAACCACTCTGTGATTCTTCAAGGGGAAGCCAGCAGGGTTGTCAGCCCCACAAGGGGGAGAGGCAGGGGAGGTATCCCCACATCCCCATGTAAGCTATGGGGCATGAGCACCCAGGAGTCCAGGTTTAGCCTTCCCTTCCTGCAGCACAGCTGCTTTTCATAGAATCATAGAATGTTTGGGGTTGGAAGAGACCCCTAGAGGTCATCTAGTCTAACCCCCCTGCAGGGAGCAGATGCTGGCCCCTTCTCCTCCCTTCTCCATGGGAGGAACTCAGGCATCCTCTGGCTGGATTTGGGGTGCGTAGTGATGACACTCAGGCTGCCCTTAGCCTTGCTGGGGTACCAAATACCTTCATCTCACCACGCAGAGCCATTCAAGATACCTCCAGAGTTACCCACCTGGTTTTAAGGGCCCTGTGTGTCCCTTGTCACCCCTGCCCACCCCACGTGCCAGGCTCTGCTGGCCCACGAGTCTCAAATGGCAGAAGATGCCCACACCTGGGTGACAGGTTGGAGCTCAGATCCTCACACCCAGGCATCCTGGACCAAACACTGGAGTGGAGGTGATGGAGAGCAGGTCCTTGACCACACATCGGAAGCACCATCCTGTGGGTGCAGCTAGGACACGCAAGGGGAAAGCAGAAAGCAAAGGTTTGGTGCCTTCAAGGAACCTCCCAAGGAGACATTTCAGGGCACATGCCAGACTCTGAGGGCAGAGATAGGACAAACCTTCTGCACCTGAGCCCACCTCTCTTGTTCGAAAAATCACATGCAATCCCAATCCTTACGTCCCTGCCCAAGCAAGACCCGTGTTAGGGTCATCAGAAGACGCCTAGGTGGCCTTCAGAGCAGACACGACACTGCTGACCTGCATGGGGGAGACAAGTGCCCGTCCCTGCACAGTGGCACCTAACAGACCAAAGCAGGTACAGAAACAGCATCCCTGGAAGTGCCTCCAGGACATCAAGCAAAGAGGTGAATCTTCCTGCCACCATCCCACTGCCGGGCTCTGGGAGCTTTCCTTGGCTCGTGTCTCATCAGCAGCCGGGACACTGTGCAGGGACAGCTCTGCCGTTCAACGTCCTTCCTCCAGTCCACCGCCTCATGCTGGTTTCTCAGAAGTCATAAATTTGGGCAAGGTACCAGCCATGGGAAGTTGGCACTGGTGAGCAAGGGGTGCGGCTGGAGCATTGGGCGTCATAACTAACCGGGGCTTCTGTGGGGAGTGATTAAAACCATTCAAGGGTGAGGATGCCATGTGAACCCCAAACCAGTATGAAGACCACTTTATTCTGTCTGCTCCTCCGGTGTGCAGACTATCTGTGCATGCGAAGCTGCTTGGGCAAGGTGGAGGCGTCACATCTGGAGAGGAACAATTCATCTTAGAGGGTGTACAAGGCACCCGGCGTATGTCCAGTATGAACCCCGTAACTGTAGGGGAGCTTTGGGGTGCGGAGTCTTGCAAAGCCACCTGTGTACGGGCAACCGTATCAGTAATGCCCTAGAAGGCCAAGATTGCCTCAATCACTACATCAGATATAACTAATTTGAGTACGGATGTAGCAGAATTGGGACCAATGAAGAAAAAAAGAAATAATTAGGGGCAGATTGAGCTGAGGAAAAGATGTGCTAAGGTAGAAACAGAAAAAATAAAGAGAAATAAGTTATGAAATTAGGTAAGCAACACAGGAGGATGGGATCTTTCGGTGGTTGGAGGACAGATGCCTACAGATGGTGATGATGTTGACCTGGGTACCCAATGGCATGGGATGCCCTTGGCCAACTCTCTGGACTCTCCATCAGAGCTATGTCCAAAAGACTTGGTCCAAGAGGGTGAAAAGGGAGAACTTTGTACCCTGGTATGAAGAGCTATGAGGTGGGGAGGGTGGTAGAACTAACACAGCAGCAGTGGCGTGTGATTCCTCAGATTTAAGAGTGATACCTTTATCGCTGCATTTAACAATGTGCAAAAACAAATCGTAGATTAATAATGATTAATGCGACCATTAGTTAATTAGGTTGCTGCTTATTCAAGTGATTTATTAGTCTCTTAGTAGGGTATTGCTTAACCAGTGGACATTGTGGCCAAAGAGGGAAGGTCAGACCCTGAAGGAAGGGTGTTGCATCTGAGACACGTGTGCCAGGAGGCAAGAAAGCGTCCTCCCACTGCTGGTTGTGCCCAGATGTTCACAGCAAGTGGTGTCCAACAGCAGCATAGACCAGCCCATTGCAACGCCCAAACAGCACCAGCTATGTCTTGGGAACACCCCCAAGGAAGACTACCAAGGCAAACCTAGCAGAGGGGAAGACAAATAATCTTAGTGATATCTCCACTTGATTTGCCCATGAAAAAGTGAGGTTCCAGGCAAAATATTGTCCAGAACAATGTAAAAACTACAGAAGCCACCAGGGAGCCAGCAGAGCATCAAGCAGGAGACAAGTAGTTGGGAGGAACAGTGCTTTGTCTCCAATACATCTCCCTTCACTGAACTCATCTGCGCACATGGAACAGGAAAAGCGCAATCTAATTAAATATTCATCACCAAACACAACCAGGACTGAGGCCAAGTCCCAGCCTCTGTCTCTTGATCCTGCAAAGAGGCAAAGTCAGGAAAAAAGGAGGTTCTCCCGCTGCACCTATGAATGGAAAATTAAAAGACACCACCAGCAAATCTTCTTTATCTGGAGTAAGGCAGTAAAAAAAGACTGAAAATCACTCCTGATCATTCCCGCAGACCACTTTTAGGGTGGACAGAAAAATTCCTCAGAAGTTCTTTGCTGGAGAAAGGCCAGAGGGGTGAAAATGGAATGGAAAATGGAAAACCTTCCATGTTTTTTATTTTTAGATCTTTCCATCTGGAGTATTATTATCGCAGCTAACTAACGTCCACATGTGTAACACAATCCCTGCCAGAGAGGGCGAGGGCCACGGCAGACCTTCCTCCTCATTTGTCCATGACACCATCCCTGGACGATGCACGCTGGCTCTCCTGGCATTCCTCAAAGCCATCTCAGCACCTTGGAGCCACCCTAGCACATCCCTGGGGTGGTGGACCTTCAGTACCAAATATATACAAGGTGAATGGAGAAACTCTGCCGAGACCAGAGGTGTTCGTCTTACAGCACAAGAATTGGTCTGTCACATCCCGCGTGGAAAACTTGTACAGGATTGCTGGTTCTTTGAACCGTTGGGTTGGTAGCCAGAGCACTCAACATCTCCATTCAACGTAAGGTCCAGCCTCAGTGTGTGGCTGTCTCCCATCACCCAGTCAACTGGATTTAGTTGCAAGCCTTGGGGATGTCCAAGCCTGCCAAGGACTGCTGCTACCTGGTGAAATGGCAAGCCACATGCTCGTCTTTGCAAAGCCCTTCTCAGCCATCACCTCCATGTTTCAAGGAGAGCTTTCACCACCCAAACACTTGTTGAAGGTCTTGACACCTCTGCTTTTGGTTCTATTATCTCAAAAGCAAACAGGCAGCAACAGGCATGGTGGCTCGGTCCCTCTGGGAGCTCCAGCGTCAGTTTTTGCTCACAGCAAACTATTTCCAGTCCTCTGTACCCAACATTCAACATGCGGTGAAATGAAGAACATCCCAGGCTCCTTCATGGGGACAGGTGGGGCCGGAAAGTGCGTGGTCGAATCATCATGACCACCTTCCTCAAGGAGTAGTAGTCTGTGTCCTTCCACGAGTACCACACAATACCATCCGGCCCCAGCATCTTGCGGTTTTTAATGGAGTATCGGCCACCCTGCAGAGAAAGAAAGATGGTCAGGCATGGGAAACGCATGGAAATGTCATCCGGATGGGAGCATTGGAAAACTGATTGCTCTGAAACATTGGAGCAAAGAGCTTAATGATGATGCGGTGAAAAGGGTACATAAATCATGGAATCATAGAATCAAAGAATCATAGAATCCCAGGTTGGAAGGGACCTCAAGGACCATCTGGTCCAACCTTTCGAGGAAAGAGCTCAGTCTAGACAAGATGGCCCAGCACCCTGTCCAGCTGAGCCTTGACAGTGTCCAATGTGGTGGAGTCAACCCCTCCCCTGGGGAGATTATTCCAATGGATGACTGTTCTCATGGGGAAAAATTTCCCTCTCCTGTCCAGTCGGAATCTCCCCCAGAGCAACTTGTGTCCATGCCCCCTTCTCCTCTCCATGGGACTCCTTGTAAAACAAGAGTCTCCATCTTCCTTGTGGCTACCCCTTAGGTACTGGGATGTGGTGATGAGATCAACATTTTTCAAATGGTCCCAGTGGAGCTGGCATCCATCTACCTCAGACTGCGTGAGTCACCCGTACCATGAGTTTCCACCATGCGGTCCCAAACCCCAGCATGCAGAAGTGCCTCAATACTCATGTCTGGCCCATGGCACTGAAAAGGCTGGATTGCCTTGGTGCCCAGCACTCATTTTGTTCCTTCCCCGGAAAGCAGAGGCTGGTCAAGCCAGGAAGGATTGCTGTGATGTGAGGACCAATAGCCTCCTCCCAGCCCTGGACCTCATGTGTTAATGTCTGCATCCTCGTCCCTTCACCTTACCTTGTAGTACACCCCACTGAGGTTGGAGAAAAAGCACCGATTGGAGAAAAAGCACCTTGGGTTCTCATCCCTCCACCTTACCTTGTAGTACACCCCGTTGAGGTTGGAGAAGAAGCACTGGTGGTACCACCAGCCTCCATGGGAAATCTCGGCGCAAATGTTCCCCGAGTCAGGTGTGCTGAAGCTCCTCTTGTTGTGGTACCAGGCAAAGGAATCCTCCACTGTCCCGCTGAACCCATCCACGTGCAGGCGGTAATAGTTTGCCTCATCCTCAATGCTGCAAGCGACAAAGGTGGGACTCTTTAATGGGGAGTGTTTGAGTCTCCTTTCCAACCTGGATACTGCATTCCTGGTGTGGACACCTAGCAATCACGGAGCTGCTCTGGCCAGGCTCCCTCCTATGATTCATCACCTCTAGAAGCCACAGATGTTGTATTTCTCCCTTCTGTAGGATGTGCGTGATTTTGTCATGACTCAGGGCACTTGTTACTGGGCTGACCCTGACTCAAAAACCACAATAAAGGACTGTGGCAGCTTTGGCGAGACGGTCCCTCTAATTACACAGCATTGCCTCCTCTCCACCTAACAAACATCCCGCTCTCCACCTAGACGGAGCTAATTAGTAATCTGCCCCTGGGCCAGCAAAGGCTGAAGGTCACTGCCATTACACATGATGTCTGATGAGAAAAGTTGGGGTGACCATTCAGAACACACGTTTCATAGAATCATAGAATGGTTTGGGTTGGAAGGGACCCCTAGAACCCACCCAGCCCAACCCCCCTGCAGGGAGCAGGGACACCTTTAACCAGATCAGGTTGCTCACAGCTCCATCCAACCTAGCCTTGAATGTTCCCAGGGATGGGGCCTCCACTACCTCTCTGGGCAACATGTTCCAGTGTCCAGGATGCTCCACGGCACATTCAGGCAATGGGATTTTTTTTTCCCAGCAGTTTCAGCAGTTATGGGGTCTACTCAAAGCCCTCAAGCTTCAAGTGTCCAGAAGGTGCAGTGCTCCCTTGGACATCCTCCCATGGGGGATTACTCCACAGTAACTCACAGTAGAAACAGGGAGGGAGTTCATCTGGGACCGTCTGGACAGCCTTGGTCACCCCTGATTAAGAAAGGATGTGGCTGGTGTGGCATGGGTAAATGCAACACCAGAGGATGGGAAGAACTATAGACACCGAAGGACATGACATCAGGCCCAGCAAGTAAAAGCCATGAGTAAAGAATCATAGAATCATAGAGGGTAAAAAAAATCAAAACACGACTCTAAACTAGGCAGGTGCTGGAGGACCTGCCCAGTGAGACCACGGGATTCAAAACCCTGGTTTTGACATAGAGCTCAATAATTTTGGCAGAAAAAATACCCCTAAGCAGCTGAGGACTGGGCATTGGCTCCCACAGCTCCCTTCCCTGGGGCTGTGGGTGTTGGCCATGGCTAAACAACACTGCACATTCGCTAGCTCACACCCAGGCTTCAACACAGAGCAAAAATTGGTGTTCTTCCCAGGTGGGGAAGAAAGGATAGACAGCTTGGGCCCTGTCTGAAAAGCTCTCTAGACAGAGTCATGTCAACCTCAATGGGGTTCCCGTGCCCAACGTTGAACCAGTTGTGTCTCTGAGAACCAGGGAAGGCCATCCCACTTTCTACCTGAAAACCTGGTAGAAGGCATGCTTGTGCTTGTTGTTCCAGTCCTCCAGGTCGATGCGCAGGGAGTAGTCCCCTTGGCTCGTCAGCTTGTGGATGTTCTCATTGCCCAGCCAGAACTCGCTGTTGAGGTCCCCAAAGCCATCCTTGTACTCGTTCCAGGTCCGGTTGAAGTCAACTGAGCCATCCTGACGCCTCTGGATGACTGTCCAGCCCCCACCTGCCAGGAGAGAGATAATGTAAAATGGAGTCTCCAGGGAGCATCCAAGGGTCCTGGTCAGCCCCCTTACTGGTGTCACCTCTGAGGATCCATCTGAAGCTCAGCAAGGTGTCTCCTTGCCATGTGTCCTTCCACCAATTGGCAAAATACAGGGTTGGTTGTTGCACGGGGATTAAATGTGATGCCTGTCATAGCTCATGGAAAGAGGCTCCCACCTCTTCTATGTCAGTTCATGCTGGTGTTCCCCTGTTGACTGTCAGAGGGTTGCTCTGGATCGTAAGGTGATTTTAAATGAGACAGAGATGGTACTTTTCAGGAGACAAATGTTTTGGGACTGGAACAAACAAGAGAGCCTGGAGTTTGGAGATTATGATGTACTGTTCCTGCAGCACCACCAAGGCACGCAAGCTCTCCCAGTATTGTCTTACTGTCTCCATCTGCTCTCCCATCTGTCCAGATCCCTCGCTCCTCTCTCATTTTATTCCAATATTGTAAGCTTGGGGCGGGGGCGGCGGGGACACGGGACCGGGGCCATCTTTTTATTTGCTGTCTGTACAGCCTGTCACTCTACAGTGTCCAAAATTGTGTTGGTGGTCATGCAAATAATAGTAACAACAACAGAGACCACATTGTCTGAGCAGCCTGTTTCTTAATGAGCACGTGCATCCCAAAGCTGCAATCACCTCTAGATACTACAAGAGGGAAGATGCCTACGTGTGGGCAATCATAGAATCAGAGAATCCCAGGTCGGAAGAGACCTCAAGGACCATCTGGTCCAACCTTTCTAGGCAAGATCACAGTTTAGACAAGACAGCCCAGCCCCCTGCCCAGCTGAGCCTTGACAGTGTCCAATGTGGTGGAGTCAACCCCTCCCCTGGGGAGATTGTTCCAATGGATGACTGTTCTCATGGGGAAAAATTTCCCTCTCCTGTCCAGTGGAATCTCCCCCAGAGCAACTTGTGTCCATGCCCCCTTGTCCTCTCCATGTGATTCCTCGTAAAAAGGGGAGCTGAACCCCTTTCTCCTGCACAGGACGTGTTGCTGTGACACGTCCATCTGGGCTGGAACAGATTCACGAGGCAAGGGATGGACAATCCACCACCCCATTTCCCTGAAGATTGTCCTTATTCTTCCAAATTGTAGAATCATCATAGAATCATAGAATCATAGAATCATAGAATCATAGAATCATAGAAACATAGAATGTTTTGGGTTGGAAGGGACCCCTAGAGGAAAACTCAAAGCATCTTAAACTAATTTTGTTAGCAAGTTTGTGCCCCGGGATAACAGTTGTGTGCTCTGTAGGGATATTCAGAGAGCAAGGATGTGGGAGGTCACTTGCTCCAAAATATCTGTGGGAGAGGACCTACTTCCCCTCTCCTTACTTCAGCACAGCTACAATTAGTGGTTGCCCACACATAACCCTCAACTACCTGGAGATGCTCCAGATACCCCCCAGTGACCAGCAACTACTCCAGAAGGGCTTCTC
>NW_009260618.1:146973-147976 GCF_000687185.1 Egretta garzetta | reverse complement strand
ATATCCTGGATCCATGGGATGAGGAGGGGACATCTCCAATGCCTATATTTAGGCAGCTGAATCCCAGCCATAATGTCTGGTTTGAACTATTCATCCCAACCCCTCCTTTAGTCAGCAGAAAGGAGGAGTCCTCCGTCCCTGGAGAAAAGCCCTTCTGGAGATGCTGCTCTCACTGGCTATAACGCAGCTTTAAAATAGCTCAGATAAAAGATACAACCCTCGGGTTAGACAAATCCCACCCAAAGTTCTTCTAGAAGATGTTGTAGGTGCCTCCTGGCGTACCTTCAGTGTCCATCTCACACAGCACTTCAATGGGCATCCCTCCCACCGAGGGCATGATGCTGTAGACACCGGAGCGCCGGAGCCCATTGTAGTAAACGGAGGCGCAGTCGATGGGGCAGTTCCTGGCATGCTTCACCTCTGGGCAAGAGAGCAGAGAAACGCGGCGTTCAGTGCGCAGCGGGGGGGAAGGGGCGCATGACCAAAGCCAGCACCGCATTCCCGCCATCCTGATGCAGAGCTGGGCGAAGAACCCCGGCTCTAGAGCTGCTCCTGACGCTGAAAACCCCTGCAGCACATAGGCTTCACACCTGAGTGGAGCGGCCCTATTAAGTGATAGAATCATAGAATTGCTTTGGTTGGAAAAGAGTCCAACCTTTAACCTACCCCTGCCATCCCACCACTAAACCCTCCTCTCAGGCAGTTGTAGAGGGCGATCAGGTCTCCCCTCAGCCTCCTCTGCTCCAGACTAAACACCCCCAGTTCCCTAAGCCGCTCCTCGTAAGCCTTGTGCTCCAGACCCCTCCCCAGCTTTGTGGCTCTCCTCTGGACATGTTCCAGCATGATAACGCTCATTAGCACAGACCCGCGCTTAAGGATGCTGTGGCTGAGGAACGAACCATCCCCGGTTCCACTGGTTTCGTAACGGCCACGCAGAAAGGATTCACGTTTTGCCAGGCTCGAATTAGATTACACTTCACACCCAAATGCCTTATACCCTGAC
>NW_009260618.1:143709-146954 GCF_000687185.1 Egretta garzetta | reverse complement strand
AGCAACGGCCGGGGTAGGGAAATGCAGAAGGTTTTTCTTCTCCCAAACCACTGCTGTGGGTTTTGTCTTACAAGAAAGGGGACCAAAATCATCCTGGAGAACCTAGAGATGTTTTTAACGGGGGTATTTCAGGTGGGATTCGTTTCCCCTGGCACCAGCCATCTGTACTTCAGGCGGGAGGGCTCAGCTAGTCCTGAGGGACTTCTGCAGAGGAACGTTCATCCTGGTTTTATGGGGGAGAGAAGAGAGGAGCCGCTCTCCCTGCCTCCCTCCACCACCTACCACAAGAGCTCAGCTGAGATGTCTGCATGGAGATCTGGAGGTCTGCATGGCATCCACGATGCCCCAGGGCTGGCTTTCAGCTGGCCCACATAGGTCCTGTCTTCTATCGGCCAGGCTTATGTGGATGTCTTGGATGCTCCACCGTATTTTCGGTGCCACCAGGTGTCAGCTGAACTGAGACCCTAGTCACAGCAGTGGAAAGAGCCTGCTGATTTTCTCTCTGTCCACAGGCACAGTTTGCCTCCTTAGCTCAAATATCCAGCTCATGTGGGGACATGAGTATGTAGACACCAAACATGAAGCCTATTCAGCTGTAAGCTGAGCCTCCCTGGTGGGATGAAGCCCATCTTCAGAAAGAAAGGCACAGAGGCAGCTCCCCTTCCTTTTACACACGCAGCTAGACCAGCCTGAAGCACAGCGTGGCCTGAACACCAGACTGGGATCACTGGGAGAACCAGGAACCTGAGGAAGGGAGGGAGCAGAAAGCATGCATGGAAGATTGCCCTTCCAGGAGGCATGCAGAGAGGATGGGACCATGGGACTGGTGGATGATGAAAGTTCCATGTGAATGGGAAAGTAAGTCCGAGGAGAAAGATGGATGAATATTTGCAACATCCCAGCCCACCAACTGGAGATCGTGGTGGCCAGGAGGTCCCTCGCAGGCTGGTGATACGTTGGGGACATCCTTCGAGGTTGGCACCAACCGGCTGCTGCAGGGGAGTGTGTGGGAAAAACCAGTTGTGTGCACTAAGCAGGAGGTCAGGGAGAGGCAATCCAGACCCAGCAAGCATCTAGGACAGCAGGCAGAGCCCCATCCCACTTAAAATCAATCAGCTCAAAGCGCTGCATTGACCAGCTGCACTCGGGCTGGCAGGAGAACGTCACCATCCCAGTGACACCAAGCTATTGAGGTGAACCCCAGCTCTGGCTTGCAGGTGGTGGTCATGGGTGTAGGTCCTGGTTTTCACAGAATCACAGAATGGCAAGGGTTGGAAGGGACCTCGGGAGATCATCTAGTCCAACCCCCTTGCTCAAGCAGGTTCTCCTAGAGCATGTTACACAGGACTTCATCCAGGCGGGCTTTGAATATCTCCAGAGAAGGAGACTTCACAGCCCCCCTGGGCAGCCTGGGCCAGGGCTCTGTCACCCTCAGAGTAAAGAAGTTTTTCCTCATATTCAACTGAAACCTCTTATGTATCAGTTTGTGCCCATTGCCCCTTGTCCTGTCGCTGGGCACCACTGCAAAGAGTCTGGCTCCGTCAAGTCTGGCATTTCTTGCTCGGGGCTCAGAGGCACCTGGAAGCAGGTACCAGGGGAGTTATGTTACCTCCACCATAACATGGATGGCTCAAAGAGCTTTAAACGAGCTCAACAGAAAGGACTTAGACCAATTGGCTTTCCTCCCCACTCCGAGATGTCACCAGCTCAAGGCTGGTAGGTCAAAGCCATTAGTGGTTCAGCTACACGTGCTGCCTGAGTCATCCCATCCAGCCTGCTCCTCGACAGAGAAGACAGATCCTGTCCTTAATGTCTCTCAACCACCGTTCACCAAGGGCTGGAAGACCATTCAGAAGTATTGCTTCATCCTTCTCCAGTGCTCCTCCTGGATAGCTGCTGCAGGAGGTGGGATCTGGGGCACGGGACCAGGCTGGCCCACCTGGTCTTGTCTTCCCAAAGACCACCACCCCCTTGCCGCAGACCCAGAGGCTCAAACAGGTTGCAAAAGCAGCTCAGTTTCCCTTCCAGCACCTCAAGGTTGAGCTTTGCAGATCCTGGCTATGGTAGGCCCTGGCCATGATGTTTTCATGACAGTGGCTTCTTTGGCAGAAAATGGGGTTTTAGTCAAACTCAACCTTGAATTCTGGAATTGGAAGTTCCCATGTGTGCTAAAACCCAAAGAAAACACTCCAGGGACTAACGAGGAAAACAACCCAAAACCTGGCAAAATTTTAAATGGGTTCATTAAAAGAAGAGCGTGTGAGAAATAACAGAAAATAGCTGTTTCTCAAAGCTGAAGAGTTTCACCAAAGTCCTAAGTTCATGCTGTGAATTTCTGGACAAAAATTTAAAAAAAAAAAAAATACTGGGTGTTTTGGTGGGGTTTTTTTGGATGGAAAAGCCATCCCTGGAGCTGGGGGAAGGCTCACACAGCTGACTGCAGGAGGGGTGGTGGTGGGAGCAAGGCCCATCAGGTTGCTGGAGCCTGAGCTGGTCCCTGAGAGCATCTCACACCATCCACAGAGAGAAAAAGGAGTCATTGAGGCACAGGACCCCTCTCCTAGATGGCATGGAAAGCATCCCCAGAGGTGTCCATTGCTCCGAGGAGCCCTCCTGGCTGCCTTGGGAAGGCAGGTTGGGTGAGATCAGACTCCTGGCCAATGCAAAGGGGGTTCAAAGCAGTTTTCCCACACCTATAACCTCCCTTAAGAGAGGTCCTATGGGTGAAGCATCCCCTCCCACCCCGCCCCAGCAGCTCCCCGTCACCTGGATGGTGCATCTCCTCCTGCAGCCGCATCTCGGCGGGGCTGAGGCAGGTGGGGTTACGCCAGGCCCAGTCGGTCAGGACGGAGATGTTGTTTATCTGCGCCTGCATGTCGTAGAGCAGCGTGGCCTGGATGTGCTGCAGGGTGCTGGCTTCACTGTACCGATGCTCCAGGTCCTGCACCCGTTGGGCCAGGCTGTGGTTCCGGCCAGCTGCCTCCTCGTGCTGCAGGCAGGGAGAAAGGTGGGATGGGGGGAGGACACACCTGGGGACCGTCACGGAGACAGGGGCATGGGCTGGGGGTCCCCAGGGATGGGTGGCAAGCGGGCACTTGCTGCATGCACCAACAGAGACCAAGGACCCTACAGATGGTGCTTGCACCCTCACACTCACCCGGCAGCCCCATGCCAGCCCCCAGCCCACCCTGGGAGCCACGGGCAGCTTTGCCTCTGTACTGGTGGGGTCGCCCCTCCAATGCTGG
>NW_009260618.1:140635-143537 GCF_000687185.1 Egretta garzetta | reverse complement strand
GGCTGTCAGGGGCTGGAAGGGGCTGCCCAGGGAAGGGGTCGAGTCCCCAGCCCTGGGGGGATTTAACGGCCGGGCAGAGGTGGTGCTGAGGGGCAGGGTTTGGGGGTGGGATGGCAGGGGTAGGGGAACGCTTGGGCTGGGGGAGCTGAAAGGGCTTTGCCAACGCAAACGAGTCTATGATTCCATGACTCCATGACTCCATGATCCTATATTCCCAGGCTGTGGGGCAGGCAGGGCGTGCACAGGCAAGCCCTAGGGCTGCCAGCGCAAGGCAAGCATCTGCAACCCATTGCGTCACGGATGTGGCCTCTGCATATTTAGCAATGCCACCACGCCTGGGTTTTCCTTCCAAAAAGTTGCCCCATCTCCCCCTGAACCTCATTTATTCTATCACATTATCAGGAGCTCCGCAACTTATTGACACACCTTGCATGGTGAGCCACCTCCTGCTGGTGTCCCGCCAACAGCCATGAGCATGGCCATGCTACCCAAGGAGCGGGTGTGATACAGGACCCCAGCCCCTTTCCAGACCCTTTTACTGCTTGCTTTTAGGACAACCGGCTGCTGATCTTATGTAAGGTGTATGTGCAAGCTGGCTGGGGATGCCCACAGCTCATACCAGGAGATGGGCGCCCCACGTCCCACCAGCACCCACTGAACATGCCCCAGATGCATTGACTGCAGGCACCTTCATCTCTCTTGTTCAGGTGTCCATTAGATGGCAGAGCAGGCCTTAAACAGCACCTCCAAATTCCTGCAGCAGCCTGGGAACCCCCCCTCCCTCCCCTTGGGCAATGCAACAGCTCTGCGCCATGCTCCCCAATGCCCTCCCGTGCTCCCCAATGCCCTCCTGTGCTCCCCAATGCCCTCCTGTGCTCCCCAGTACCCTCCTGTGCTCCCCAGTACCCTCCCGTGGGTCTGGCAATCCCATGCCCCCATCCGTGGTGGAGGGATGCTGGTTCTCCACCAGCACTGCCCTTCCCTGTCCCCTGATGGGGACATCTCTTCCTCTGTCACCTGCTCAGTGTCACAGCCTGGAGCTCACAAGCCACCCCAAGACCCTGAAAATAAATGGGTTCATTTCCTCACTTCCCTGTGCCCAGCATCAGGGGCAAACCTGGATTTTTAGGTGTCCATGCAAGCGTGAGGCTTACTAAATATCCCTGGGGACACGGAGATCTGGCACTTCATAGAATCCCAGAATGGTTTGGGTTGGCAAAGCCCTTGAAGCTCCCCCAGCCCAAGCGTTCCCCTGCCATCCCACCCCCAAACCCTGGCCCTCAGCACCGCCTCTGCCCGGCTGTTAAATCCCCCCAGGGCTGGGGACTCGACCCCTTCCCTGGGCAGCCCCTTCCAGCCCCTGACAGCCCCAAGGGGAAGGAATTGTTCCTAAAAAAAGGGTTTCTGTAGCATGAGATGCACCCAGCTCCCTCCCCACAAATCCCAGAGGATTTGGGGTGTTCATGTGAGGACCTAAAAGAGGGGAACATCTCCGGGGCAGGCATCCCCTGCAGAGTGTCCCCACTTTTTGAGGCCGTTCCCTCTCATCCCATCACCCATCTGCAGGGAGCAGGGACCACTTAACTCATCACCACCTGCAAAACTGCAGAGGTGCTGCTGGGGGTCGGGGATTTCCTTCAGCTGGAAGGGGCTTGCATGCCCGGAGCGTGTTTTCTTCCCTTCCAGCTGCTCCCAGGACCTGGCTCACGCCTCGGTCCCCGTTCCTGCCAGGCCAGGTCTCAGCTTGCTGCTCCCAGGAGATGGCATCGCAATAATTATGGTGCCAATAACTAATGGTAGCTCTACAATACCCTTCCCTGCTAAAAGCCCACCAAGCCTGCCTGCATCCCAAAATCCAGAGCCGCCAGCGAGGTGGGGGCAGCGAAGTGGGAATTATCATAGAATCATAGAATCGTCTAGCTTGGAAAAGACCTTTAAGATCATCAAGTCCAACGAATTGCGGCGTGCAATGACCCAGCGCTTTCCTCCTCAGGACCGCGATGCCTCCGGCTCTACCATAAATCCCCCGTTCCTGCCCCCCCTTCTCTGCAAGCTGTGACGGATGCAGGCGTCTTCCAGCTCCCTTCACCCACGCATCAGCTCTCCCAGTAAACCCCATGATGCTTTCTCCCAGACAGTCCCCTCCTCCACAGTCGATACCGGTTTGGGCTTGGTTTTTTTTTTTTTGCTGGCCGCTGATTAAAAACGGCAGAGCCAGACCCCCGAGGCTGCTCCCTGCACCCCATCCCTCCGCTCCCGTGGGACTGGGGCTGTATTTTTGCACAGCGGGGTCCTGCTCCGTGCATTACCCAGCCGTGTAAATGCAACGGGATTGGAAATGCGTGGGGAGGGCTGGGCGACGGGGTTCCTTTTGCTCCCTGAATGACACCGGGAGGAGGGAGGTGGGGAGGGAAGACAGGACGTAGATGGGGCAAACTCCTCCGACCTGCTCGGGGTGTCCCCGTCAGCCCGAGGGGAGCTGTGACCTGGAAGAGCCTGTTGCTCAGCAGACAGGGATGCTGAGCTCAGAGGCATCTCCGCTTGGACAGACAAGCCCACGCTGAGCTCCCGGAGAAATAACCGATGGCAAACCCCAGGGAGAGCAACCGGCAGCAGCCGGAGGCTGATTTGTGGAGATGGATTAAGGGAGCAACAGCTCCTCGGTGGGAGGGATGGAGGCGGAGGAGACTTGCCCAGGCTGACCCAGTGGGGAATTCAGCAGGGCAGCTCCCGGGGACATGCCAGGGGATCTGCAGGAGGAAAGCAGCTTCCCAGGTTGGGCACAAGCCTTGGGAAGTGGCCAGACCAACGCAGCGGGAAGACTCCTTACGGGAGAACCCCGAAGCCATCAGGGAGCAGCTCAGGAGCCGTGGCTGCCTCTGGTTTCCTCCGTTCAGCCCTA
>NW_009260618.1:137943-139308 GCF_000687185.1 Egretta garzetta | reverse complement strand
GGGCGGGGGGGGGGGGGGAAACAGGACACACTCCCTGCCATCAGCTAAACTCTCCAGGTTTTGTTTTCTTTCTTCTCTTTCCAGGCCTCCCATCCCATTATTTTGGGGATAAAAAAACCCTGAGGTTGGAAGAAATGGCTGGAGGTCTCCAGCCCACCCCCCTTGCAGAAAGCAGGGCCAATGTCCCAGCTGGATCCGGTCGTACGGGGGCCTTTTCCAGCCAAGGTCTGAAAGTCCCTACAAAAGACCCCAAAAGCTCTCTGGGGATGTCCCCCTTCCAAGCGCAGCTGTATCTTGGTGGCATGGATGTTGCTGGCACTGTCCCCCAGGTGTGAACCTCTTGGAGACACCTAGGTAGGACCTGGGACCTGGCTGCTCTGGGACCCCTGGGTGCACCCTGTGTCCCTCTGCTCTCCTCGTAGGACGAGGAGCCCAGCAGCACCCTACAGAAGACATGTCTTCTTCAGAACTTCTCACCCGGCTCCTGCTAAGGAGAAACGAGCTCTCCCAACTCATCCCATCCTCCGGGAGACACCCGAGAGGTCCCAGCAGCACCTATGTCTGCGTTCAAAGCTCAGAACTCTACAAGATGGGCTGGATCCCATGGAGAGCCTTGCATGGCAGACATGGGAGGTGGGCGAGAGGAATCCCAGCCTTTGGTGCTGCTCCAAGAAGCATCCCTGTCCACCAGCTTCTCCCCAGCTGCCAGGCATGGGCAGGAGAGCCAGGGCATGCTGTGAGAGCATCCAAGGGTCATTCGGTGCAAAATAGAAAGGCAAATAGCAGGGAAAGGAATAATAAACCAAATAAATGACCTAGAAGGGTGATAAGGGAGACAACTAGGAAGGGAAGAGGTTTCAGCCACTGCCAATGGGCCAGGAAGGGACCTGCTGGGGCATGGCCTTGAACGGGGTCCACCCGAGCCCCGCAGCAGATAAGAAGCAGGGGGAACACAATAACCAGGAGCCTTAGGGGCTCCCAGGTCCAGGACAGGGCGTGCGTGCACATGCTCAGGCACGGCCGTATGTAGGTGCATGTACATTTATATGCCATAGCATCACAGAATCCCAGCTTGGAAGGGACCTCAGGGATCATCTGGTCCAACCTTTCTAGGCAAGAAACCTTTCTAGGCATGCGTATGAGCATATGAGCATGTATGTTCATGTGCGCATGTGTGTACAGGTATGAGGGGTCTGAACACCAGCAGCTGGAAAGACCTGGGAGTGTTTGTATTCATAGAATCATAGACTCGTTTGGGTTGGGAAAGCCCTTGAAGCTCCCCCAGCCCAAGCGTTCCCCTACCCCTGCCATCCCACCCCCAAACCCTGGCCCTCAGCACCGCCTCTGCCCAGCTGTTAAATCCCC
>NW_009260618.1:135170-137915 GCF_000687185.1 Egretta garzetta | reverse complement strand
TCCCCTCAGCCTCCTCTGCTCCAGGCTGAACCCCCCCAGCTCCCCCAGACGCTCCCCAGCAGCCTGGGGCTCCAGATCCCTCCCCAGCTCCGCTGCCTTTCTCTGGACACGCTCCAGCCTGGTATTTCCCCAGTAAATTTAATAACTCTCTAGGCAAACTCCAGTCTGGACCAGCTGGTGAGCAGGAGACCGGCATGCAGGGTAAGAAGGTGCAGGATCTGGGCATGGATGTTAGATGGTCTGAGAGCCCGTGGCCATCAGCTCAGCTCCCTCTACAGCCACCACCAGGCAACCCGCCCCTCCGGAGGAAGCTTGGTTCTCCTCCCTCTTCCCCCTGACTCAGAAAAGCCCCTGCACAACCGCCACGGACCAAACGCCGTGCCCTTAGATGGGTCATTTCAGGGTCTGGAAATGAAGAATGGATTAAGAGCATGAACACTGCAGGGAAAAGATTTCATGCGTTACCACCCAGGTCCCTCCTTGGCTCTGAGCTGGAGAGGTCGGTGGAGGAGCTGCAGCACTGAAGCATGTTTTGGGGCCAGCGTAGGGAGCTGGGATTGGGGAAGGATGGATTAAACAGCCCTAAAGGACAAAACATCAGCAGGGGATGAATGTGGGAAGTCAGGAGACTGAAGACCTATTGCACCAGCTTGCCCCAGTGCAAGGTGAAAATGGGAGAGGAGCGGTGGAAAAGGGGTGAGAAGGCAGAAGGGACGCTGGGTGGGGGGCACGGAGTGGGTCTGCCCAAGCACAAGCACCCATCCTGACTGACGTGCCTCCCTCCCTTCCTCCGTCGCACCAGGAACATCTCCTCCCATGGAGACACCCACGGCGCAGACGCCCACCCAACAGTTGGCCATGGCAGTGCTCAAAGAGCCCCGCAGCCCCCGGCACAGCCTCGCTCTCCCCATGGGGCCACTCGAAGGAGGCTTTCCCAACAAGGGGCCCAAGGGTGAGGATGCAAGGAGGCTGAATAGAGAATAAATCACCCCCAGAGCCGGACCGTATAGACCTCACCTCCCCCAGGAGCACAGAGAAGGGTGGTGTTCACCCAGCAGTCTCGGGGCTCTTCCAGCTGACACCAGTAGATTGCTGCTGGTTCTTCTGCGCATCTCATCAGGAGCCCAGTGAGACATCTTAACTGGGAAACGACTCCAACGGCCAGCAAACCCACCCCGCTCCCTCCCCGCTCCCAGTTACAGCCCCATGCAAGCTGCTGCTCGCCACTGCCCACAGCCAAGGCAAGTGTTTGCCAGGCAAAGCCACCGGGCAGTGCCAAGCATCCAAGAGCTTCGGAGATGCCAAAAAAAAAAGTGTATTAGTGTGAAGGTTCAGGCTGTGGGGCTGGTGAATGGAGCTGGGGTGGGATGAGCACCACTAAGGGTGCCGCGGGCTGGAGGTCAGGGCTTCTCCTGCTCAGCCGTGGCCATCAGAGATGTGGTCCTTCACTGGCCACCCAAAATTCCAGGTCTAGTCTGGGATCCTGCTATGGGCAATGGGGTGGATCAGCAACCCCTCCTACGCAGGCTCAAAGGTGGAGGAGATAGCACAGATAAAACATTAAAGGGTTTGTGGCTAATTTAAGAAAGATCAGCTCTGGAAGGCTCCTGAGCCATCACAGCAGGAGCGGTTGGGGTTTAATGGCTATCCCAGCCTCTGGTCAGAACATCACCGTATGCTTCACCGGGTGTCGTCCCCCAGCAAAGGCTGGGAGCTGGGACCACGGGGAGGGACCGTGAGCACCCATGCGGAGCGGGGGGGGTCTGCGAAGGGCAGCCCTTTACCTGGAGCTCAAGGACTTTGATGCGGTGGCGGTGGTTCCTCAGCTCCTCCTGCAGCTCTGAAATCAGCTCCCGCTGCTCCAGGATCTGCTGCTTGCGCTCCTCGTTCTCATGGAGCCAGTAGGACACCTCATCGGTGCAACGAAACATGTCCGGGCACCGCTGCTCGTCCCCCTGTGGCAGCGTGGCCACGATCTTACAGCGGCCGTTGGGCAGCACCTGGTTGCTGTACTCCCCGCACTGGATCAGGCCCGTGCCCCCCCGGGGGCCCTCGTGGTCTCTGTACGCTGCGGGCAGGGATTTCTGCAGCGAGGGGCTGCTCAGCGCGGCCACCAGGATGAGGGAGAGCAAACCCGCCCCGGCAGAGCCCGTGCCCACCTCCATCAGGCAGGCGAGGATGGTCCCTGGGGATGACCCCACGCGTCCCATCACCAAATACCGCCGGGGCAGTCCCTGGGGCATAACACCAGGTCTTCTCCCAAGAGCTAATGGGTGAGGTTGCAGCTACATGGGAACAGAGCATCTGTAGGGATCCCAGAGCTCCTGCCAAGGGGGTCACCGCAGGCAAGGGACTCGCCTGGCCCCATAGAGCATCCTCTCTGGTGTCACCCCGTGGACACCAACCTGGGACCAGCTCTGGTGGGAGATCCCCCGCTCTCTTGGCCAGGCTTCACCAACTTTGTGAGCTGCGTTTTCCCTCCTGTGGAGCTGCTGGTTGGCTTGGAGGGCTCGGAGGTCTGGCTGGGGGTGGTCAACCCCTCGGGCAGGGCTTTCTGCCCACGCAGGGCCATGCATGGGAAGGAGCTGGCTCCCCTGGATGGGGCATCCCACTACACCGTCACTCCCTGAAATGGGAACCAGAGCAAGGAGACAGGTGATGGAGAGGAAGGATGAGCACCCAAACCTTCCCACCGTGCTGCCCACCCTCAGCAAGCCGACAGGTCCCCCCCACCTTCCCCGGCCC
>NW_009260618.1:127164-134449 GCF_000687185.1 Egretta garzetta | reverse complement strand
GCCTCCCCCGCGCCTAGAACCCCCCTGTTCCACCCCGGGGATGTGTTTTGGGGAGAGGGTGGGTTCATCCGGCATGCAGTGACCTGCCCCGTCCCAGCAGTTTTGGGGGGCAGAGCTTCCCAACCTGCTCGTGGGCAGGGCTCGGGGTAGGGAGCATCCATCAGTTATTTTATTCACTAACCCAGGGCTTCCACTTTGTTTTTGCCAGGGAGTGATATCAACAGGCTTGCTAATCCTTCTGCTGCGGAAATGTGAGCTGAAACCAGAGATTTCCATATCGGACAAAAGCGTTGGCTGTTGGGTTTTCTTCCCTTGATATGAAGAGTTTCCAGATGATGTTCCCAGACTGATTCTCACCAAGGAGATACTCAAGCCAGCTCAGATGGCCTCCAAAAGCAGAGGAAGTGCCTGAAGTGAGGGAGCTTCATTAGCAAACGTCTGCTTGGGTGGTTTGGGGAGGCGCTGAACCTCACCAGTCCTCCAGCAGCTATCCCAGATGGGATGAATGCCCTTTGGAGGACCTCTCACATCTGTGGACAGGACCCTCCTGCACCACCAGTGGCCCCCAGCAAGGCTGTGGGTCTGCGTGAGATAAGAGGACACAGCTTGCACGCCACCGAGCATCCCGACCCTACATGTAATGGCAAGGCCACATCCTGCCCTTCCCCACAGCTGGATCCAGCCTGGTGGATCCAGTCTCTTTTCCTCTGGGAAGGCTGAAATATGAGTTTACCTCTAGGGTTAGGCAGAAAAACCAAAAGCCCAGTCGGATCGTCAGCTCACAACCGCCTCCCGGCTTTGCTTTCAGCTTGTAAAAATGTTAGGCGAGGAGCTTTTATTTGTTTTCTTTGTCCCTGCAGAGAACTGGTCAGGGCAAAGCTGGGGGAAGTGCTGGCTCCGAGCCCTGGCAGCTCAGGACACAACGCTGCACCCCTGGGCTCATTTCTCCATCTCCAGCACAGCAGGCATCTCTGTGTCCATATCCATATTTTTGGGACATGGTTTAGTAGGCATGGTGGTGTTGGATTGACGGTTCGACTTGATGATCTTGGAGTTCTTTTCCAACCTTAATGATGTTGGTACCAGATGACCCTTGAGGTCCCTTCCAACCTAGGATTCTATGATTCTGTGATCCACCATAGTGGGGAGAGTGACCCTGAGATCATCTCACAAAGCTCTGAGGGACACCAAGAGAAGTGCTGTGTGAAGGAACACCATGGACCAAGGATGGGAAAATGGGGCAGGGGGGAGCCAGGAAAAGGACACTGCAGGGGTGGGAGGAGCAGTGGTCCAACTGGACATGGTGGACATGAAGACCTTTCGGTGCCGACACTTTGGGGCTGGATCCCACCACTGCACCAGCAAACCCCACTCCACCACTGCAAGAATTGTCCCTCTGGCCAGACGTAGACATTTACCCTCTGGGCTTGTCCTGAGCCACCCCATGGCCAGCGGAAAGAAAAAAGATGTCATGGTGGACACTGACATGGCTATAAGATTAATTACACCCCATAGCTGGCTCTTTATGGGGTGGTACGGGGTGGGGGGATAGGGGCAGGGGATCAAGGGGAACACGTTGCTCTTGAATCCCAGCCAAGAGCTCCTCCAGCGTGATTAGCTAAAGACCAGCTTTCCTTTATTGCACATGAGTGGATAGACATTTAACGTGCTTGTCTATAATGAAATCCATTATCCTCGTCTTTCACGGAGGCCCTACGGTTCTGGTTCCCCCTTTTGATGGCCGGAGGTGGCGGGGGAGAGGAGGTGGAGGAGGGATGGAGCCAGGTACAGCCAGGCCCTTTGTGCGGCCACTCAGGAGGCACTCTCCCTGGAAATGTTTGGCCTCCTAAATGGATCTGACCTCCTCTCCTGCAGCCCCTTTCCCTTTCATTTTCTTTTCCTCATTATTCTTGGAAAAAAAAAAAAAAAAAACCAACAAAAAAACCCCAACCACCCAACCCTCGTCCGGATCATTAGCGTCAGAGGCGGAGATGGGCGCCGAGTGCCACATGGAAGAGGCGAACGTACATTTCGTTCAATGCCCCTCGAGTGGTGTTTCGCTCAAGGCTGCTCCTTCACAAAGGGAGATGTGAAAATGGTCCCCGCTGGCGGCTCAGCGCTGGCCGCCCCGACAGGACTCGACGCAAAGCTGCCTCTTCAGGCAGACAAAGCGCGGCCGTTCCTTCTGCCTTCGATTGATGTCTGAGTTGTTTGGGGAGCATTTAGCGAGGAGGGGAGAGGAGAGGAGGGGGGAAATTCAATGAGAGAGCCTGGGCGATGCTAATAGAGATAACGGCTCTGAAAGGCTCAAGGTTGAGTGCTCAGCGTTTGGTCTGCCCATCTTCGTCATCCTTCCCTGCTGCCTGGAGGGACATCAGCTACAACGCCTCCAGCCGTCCAGGATTAATTGAAGCCAGCACCAAAAGCCCTGGCTACCCCTTGGCCAACTCTTTCCAAAGTCATAGACGGAGCTTACACCACCCTGCTGGGGTTGTTGAGCATCCATCTCCCCATCGTGCTGTGAAGAGCAGCACCATGAAGCCTGTGCCTCCACCATCCTCCCCTGCTGTGAGCACAACTTCTTCTTCTTCCCAAATGCGGGAATGCACAATGTTTCCATGGGCATGCAACTTCTGCTCTTCCTGCTCCATCCCACATCCCGCTCTATCTGCTCCCCGCTGGAGTTTCTGGAGGAGACAAGGTCCCCACCACCATCACCCAGGTGCTGCAGCCTCTCCTCTGCTCCGTGAGCCAGTGGCCAGCCTTCAACATGCCCTCAGCGTGCAAACAACCCATTGGCTCTCACATGGTCTCTGTTTGAGGGACATAGGTCAAAAAACTGCAATATTTCTACATTTCTTGTTCCTGCCTGATAGAGTGAAGAGACCGCTGGGCATCCCTGGATAACTCTCCATCCCTGCCCCTGCCTTGGTCTCCTGGAGGGAAGGACGAATGAACCCAACTCTATCCACCCCAGCCTCTTAGGATTGCAATGACCCAAATCAGCTCCCACCCCTGACACCGATAACTGGTGATTTGCTGTAAAATAATCAGCAGTAAGAGCCAGTTCAGAGGCTCCTGGAGACCAGGGAGCCCCCAAATAAGAGTAACCTGGGATCCCCCAAATCAGAGTAACCAGGGAGCCCCCAAATCAGAGTAACCTGGAATCCCCCAAATCAGAGTAACCAGGGATCTCCCAAATCAGAGTAAACTTTAGTGCTGCTCCGCTGCCCGCGGTCACGCTCCACAAATACCAGCAAAAGCTGTACCCCAAGCTACTGGGACCTTGGGCTTCCAGGGCTCATGGTCCCTGCCAGCCCCAAGCCCTGGATGCCAAACTGCCCCGGGATGCCCTGCCCTGGGAATGCATCAGATGGAGACTTAGGGTCCAGCTGGAGCTGGGATGCTGCATGTGCTCAGGAAGCTCTCGGGGAGGCTTTGGGATCCTGCAGGGATCCGGCTCTGCCCGGGGGCTTTGCTAAGCCCTTAATCCTCGCCGACAGCACCAGCACCAGCATCTCGAAGGGGCAAGCGAGGCTGCTCGTGCTCCTCGCAGCGGCTCCTCTCAGCTCCCTGCAGCCTCCCAAATCCCGCTCCCCATCCTTCCTTCTCTCCCGTGCTTTCCATGCATGATTTAAAAAGAGAGATGGAGCTGCAGAAAGGAGGAAAACAGGGCAGGGCAGAGTGTCGCCGGGGCTGGAGGGGGGGCTGGGTGCAGTTCTGCTCCTGTGGGACCCCGAAACGCAGTGCGAGCTCTGGCTTGCAGGAGTGGAGCCCTTGCTGGGCTCCTAAACCCAGCCAAAAGCCAGCTCCCCCCCCTAAGAAGATGTAATCCCTCTTATGGGCACGGGCAGTAATCTGGGATTTGGCTCTGGGTGTGCAAACGCGCGTGTGCGCCGTGTGCGCGTGGGTCTGCGGTACCCAAGCGGGTCGAGAAGAAACGAAAGGCAGCGTGAAGGAGGGAAGAAAATGCTGAATTGGGCAATTTTGAGCTCCTGACCCCACCTCTCCTGTTGCCCCAGGGATGGCTCTGCCCTGGGGTAACCCCCAGGGCCGGTGCGCACCCGTGCTGGGCAGGAGGGGACGGTCCCGTCCCGGTCCCGGAGGGAGGGCAGGATTTATCCCCGGCACTTTTAACCAGCCAAAAGTCAGGCAGCTCCTCCCAGCCCACGGACTGGGCTGGCTCCGCTGGCACCGGAGAAGGAGCCACATCCCAGGGGCATCCTCAGGGGGGTGGCAGGGACCCCAGGAGCTGCTCCAGGCAGGAGGGGGGTCCCACTGTGGGGACGGGGCCACCCCCTCCAGAGGGTCACAGCTGTGCCCCTACCCCAGGGATTTGCTCACCCTGCCCTTCCAGCCCAGAAAACGGGACAATTTCCAAACCCAGAAGTTGAAATGAGATTAATTTGGTCTAAAAGCAAGGTGCAATATTTACTTACTGGGTTTGGGTTTTTTTTTTTTATTACCAGCAGCTGGAATTGAGCGAGAGGTGCCCTTCGGGGAGGGTTGCCCATGCAATGAGCTGCTTCGTCCCCAGCCGGTGGGGCAGCTGCCCAATTCCCATGCTCCCCGGCTGCTCCGAGCAGTTTCAAAACAGCCCACAAACATGAGAGCGGAGCCTTCGGATAGCAAATGGATTTATTCCTACCGAAGCCATCATTCCCTGCCGAGGGTTACAGCCCCAAAGCCCCATGACCATCTCACTGCTTCTACAGGGCACTCGCTCCCTTCCTGTTCAGGGGATGTCCAGGGGTATTTTTGGTCCCTTGCATTTCCAAGAAAAGCAGTCAACTGTATTTCCCCAAAAAACTCTTAATGAGGGGAATAGAAATCGCAGTGGATGGGGGTCAGGACCAGCCCTGATGATGCCCTGGTGATGTCCTGGTGATACCTGGTGATGCCCTGGTGATACCTGGTGATGCCCTGGTTATGCCTGGTGATGTCCTGGGGATGCCCTGGGGATGCCTGGTGATGCTGGAGATGCCCTGGTGATGCCCTGGGGATGCCTGGGGATGCTGGTGATGCCCTGGTGATGCCCTAGTGATGCCTGGTGATGCCCTGGGGATGCCCTGGGGATGCCTGGGGATGCCTGGGGATGCCTGGTGATGCCCTGGTGATGCCCTGGTGATGCCTGGGGATGCTGGTGATGCCCTGGTGATGCCCTAGTGATGCCTGGTGATGCCCTGGTTATGCCCTGGTGATATCCTGGTGATGCCCTGGTGATGTCCTGGTGATACCTGGTGATGCCCTGGTGATGCCTGATCTGGCACACATGAGAAAACCCAGTGCACTGGAGAAAGGTTGCAGTGGTGTTTGGCCATTCACTGCTGTCCAAGGAGATTGGCGCTGGGGGCAAAACCAGGACAGACAAAACCCGTAATGTGCTGGGCTCCTCTGCCCGAAGATCAGCAACTATTTCTGCAGCTTGGTCCTCGCTAGGGAATGCCATCACCTTCAATGCCGTCACCTTCATCCCTGGGAGGGCTCCAGGGGAAAGACGGGCATAACAGGACTAAAGCCACAGCCCTCAGAGGAGCTCAAGTCAGCCCAGTTGTGACAGCCAAGATGAGCCTGACTCCAGCTTTCCAAAGCCATGGAAAATCAGGCTGCAGGCTCCCGTCATAATTTCTAAAGAGATCAAGACGGAGCTGCAGGACAGGGCTTCCCTGAAAGGATTTGGCCAGCTGGGATGAATTTGCTGGCTGGAATAATCAAGATGAGGAAGGCGAAGGAATTCTGGAGGTGCCAGAACATGTTGACATTTCCCAGCCTATCAATATTTGAGGAAATTCAGCCACAGGAGGGGATAAATGTGCGAAGAGGTGCTGGACGACTGATGTGCAAACCAACACCTTCCCTCGAGAGGAAACTCCACAGCCCCAGCTGCAGGTCCCAAATGGCAAACCGGTTTTTGAAGGACACTTTGAGAGCACCAGTGCTCTTGTGCCCTCACCTGCTTTTCCAGGCTGCTTTGCTGCCGCCTCTCCTGGGTCACACACACCGCTCCCTGGGTGCAGACACCTTTCTCCTGGGGTGCATCAAGAGGAGCGTGGCCAGCAGGGCGAGGAAGGTTCTCCTCCCCCTCTGCTCTTCCCCAATGAGACCCCACCTGGAGCTCTGGGTCCAGTTCTGGGCTCCCCGGTTCAAGAAGGATGAGGAACTCCTGGAGAGAGTCCAGAGGAGGGCAACAAGGCTGATGGGGGGACTGGAGCATCTCCCCTAGGAGGAAAGGCTGAGGGAGCTGGGCTTGTTCAGCCTGGAGAAGAGAAGGCTGAGAGGGGATCTCATCACCACCTACAAATACCTCAAGGGTGGGGGTCACCAGGACGCAGCCAGACTCTTCCCAGTGGTGCCCAGCGCCAGGACAAGGGGCCATGGGCACAACCTGAAGCAGAAGAGGTTCCAGGTGAACGGGAGGAAGAACTCCGAGCCCTGGCCCAGGCTGCCCAGGGGGGCTGTGGAGTCTCCTTCTCTGGAGATCTTCAACCCCCCCCTGGACGCTGTCCTGTGCCCCCTGCTCTGGGTGAGCCTGCTTGGGCAGGGGGGTGGCACTGGGTGAGCTCTGGAGGGCCCTGCCAGCCCCGGCCATGCTGGGATTCTGGGATTCTCCCCTTGTCTTTGCCTCTGCTCACCGGCTACATCTGCACCGAGCCCAGATGCTGCATGGGAGCATCCCCAGGCATGGCACCATGGCCACCCAAAGCCCTTTCACTCCAGCCAAGCCCCTTGAGTCTCTTGGGTCCCTGTCACGCTCTGCTTGGTGCCAGAACCAGTGCCACACGCCCTGTCCTGGTGCAAGATGTGCAGCTGGTACCCACCAGAGCATCATTTCTAAGGGAGACGAGGGTCTTGAAGGATGAGCAGGAGCTGCTAAGCAAGGCAAGCAGCCTTTCAAACACTTGTGCCACTGGAAAGGTTGCTCCTATCCTCAAAAGTGAGACATTTCTTTACAGAGCCGATGGGCCGTGCAGCTCCTGGCCGAGGGATGCTGCAGGTGCTGAAAGTCGATTGGATTGAAGAGGACGCTGGAAAAGATCACGCACTTGGGTCACCACAACCCCAGGGAACGCTCCAGGCGTGGGGCAGAGGGGCTGGAAAGCTGCCCGGCGGAAAAGGCCCTGGGGGGGTTGGTCGAGAGGGGGCTGGATAGGAGCCAGCAGGGTGCCCAGGTGGCCAAGAGGGCCAGTGGCATCCTGGCTTGTATCAGGAGTGGTGTGGCCAGCAGGAGCAGGGCAGGGACCGTGCCCCTGTGCTGGGCACTGGGGGGGCCGCCCCTCGAATGCTG
>NW_009260618.1:122573-126798 GCF_000687185.1 Egretta garzetta | reverse complement strand
GTCGAGTCCCCAGCCCTGGGGGGATTTAACAGCCGGGCAGAGGCGGTGCTGAGGGCCAGGGTTTGGGGGTGGGATGGCAGGGGTAGGGGAACGCTTGGGCTGGGGGAGCTTCAAGGGCTTTGCCAACCCAAACCATTCTGGGATTCTGTGATTCTGAGGTAGCAGGGAAGGGGACTGACTCGGCACCCACCGGCACGTGGTGGCACGGGGGGGATGCGTGGGTCCTAGGACAGACCTACGTGGCCGTCACAAGTTTTTTGCAAGCCCCAGAGCACCTCTCGCCTCTGTGACGCCGGTGTTTACGGCCCGGCGGGGCGGCCACTCCACATCCCACGGGATTTGAGCACAGCCACGACATTCGCACCCAGCCCCAGAGCTCATTCACACCCAGGTGCGACTTGTTCTCCAAATTAAAACGGAAAGGCCAGAAATCACGCGGCTAACGAGCCCGTTCACCTGTAGATGCCTCACACGCCCCCGCCCGCCCTCCAGCCCTTCCGGGAAAGGGCTGCTCATCCTGAGCGCGTGGCTCTCACGGGGACAAGGTCGGGATGAAGCCACCAGATCCCATCCAAGGCACCCCTGAAGCGAGGTCTCCGGGGCTGGGCGGTTTGCTGGAGCAGAGCCCTGGGGATGTGCTGTGGTGCTGGCCACACACAGAGCCCTGGGATCACAGAATCACAGAATCACAGAATCGTAAGGGTTGGAAGGGACCTCAGGAGATCATCTAGTCCAACCCCCCTGCTAAAGCAGGCTCTCCTAGAGCATGCTACACAGGACTTCATCCAGGCGGGCTTTGAATATCTCCAGAGAAGGAGACTCCACAACCTCCCTGGGCAGCCTGTTCCAGTGCTCTGCCACCCTCAGAGTGAAGAAGTTCTTCCTCATATTCAACTGAAACCTCTCGTGTTTCAGTTTGCATCCATTGCCCCTAGTCCTGTCGCTGGACACCACTGCAAACAGACTGCTTCCGTCCTCTTGACTTCCGCCCTTAAGATATTTGTATGCGTTGATGAGATCCCCTCTCAGTCTTCTCTTCTTCAGGCTGAACAAGCCCAACTCTCTCAGCCTTTCCTCGTAGGGGAGATGCTCCAGTCCCTTTATCATCCTAGTAGCTCTCCTCTGGACTCTTTCTAGGAGTTCTTCGTCTTTCTTGAACTGGGGAGCCCAGAACTGGACACAGTACTCCAGGTGGGGTCTCACCAGGGCAGAGTAGAGGGGGATGGAGGGTGCTGCTCCTACAAGCACGCGTGCAGTGTAATTCTGCGGTCCTGGGTGGTCCTCAGCTCCCCCCTGCTCAGGTGGAAGAAAAGAGCCTCCTCCTAATGGGATTTTTCTCCCCACTGGAGGGTCCTTTCCTTCTTGTCTTGGCTTTCCACCATTCCCATCCATCCACCTGAGAGCCGGCTACATCTGCTCATCGGATGGATGAGCTGGACTCTCTTTGGAATAAATAGATAAATAAATAAATAAGCAAGCTCTGGAATAAAATATGATGAGTATCCTGCTGTTACAGTGGGAACAGCCCTGTGCTACGAGGGGCAGCTGGTCACTCCAGCACCCCAGGGTGGGAGGCACCTCCAGAGGTGCTGGGAAACCCACGTCCCCCGGAGACGCCGTGCTCCCCAGCACTGGGAGCGAGGACCGGCAGAGGTTGTCTCCAGGAGGGAGGTCCGAAAGCACCGGCGGCCAGGCTGGCAAGCGCGGAGGCGTCCGGCACGGGCTGCTGAAGCCGCAGCAGAGGATGCTTCATCTCAGCACCGCTCAACAAGGTCTCCTAAACAGATTTTGCATCTTCCTTATAAACATAAACGGCTCAGGTTGGCCTAATGAAGATGAAAGCGCCTTTAAAGTGGGAATCATAGCTCCAGTTTGGGCCATAAAGCATCTCAGAATAGCTCTCCGTCATGGAAAAACATTGCAGGTCAGGGGATCTGTCAGGGAGGATGGAGGCAGCTGACGCAGTTGCGGGCGCTGCGACGAGATGTGGATGGGGGGGGGATGGATTTGGGGAGGACGGGGCTCCGGAGAAGATGTAAACCAACCTGAAATGCTAGAGAGGCTATTCCCTGAAACTCCGGCGCTTTGCAACGGGCTATGGAGGGCACCATCGAGTCCCGGGGTACTTGGGTGAATCTGTTGCACCCCAATATCCATTGGCAAGGAGGTGCCCACGTCTGCAGCCCTCTGAAGGAGAACCCCACCTCCTTTTCCTTTATTCTCACCCTCTTCTCTGGCGGTTGGAAAGAGGGGAGGATCTCTGCAGGAGGTGTCTCCAGGGGGGAGCATCTCCACCCCGAGTCAGATGTCTGGATGAGGTGGCTCAACCACACCCCAGGTCCCTCCAGCCCCAGGGTCCTGCTTATGGGCTGCTCTCCCCAGGAGGTTGCTTTTGGGGTGGCTCCTTTCCCCACAGGAGACCGTGTTGAGTAAGATGGGAACAAACCCTTCGCCCATCCAAGGCGAGACCACATCTGCTCCCCCCGCTGCAAGGTCGCAAGCAAACGGCCGTGTGCGGCTTCACCATGCACTGCAGTTCGTCTTCTCGCAAGCATGCAAATCAGCAACTGTGCTTCGTAGGGCTGGCGGGAGGGATGCTCACAGCCCACGTCCAACTCTTGCTCAAGCCCAGACCCGACCAAAATCACTGTTAGGTGCTCCGGCAGGAAAGCTCAGCCTCCAAGGGCCACCTTGGCGTTCCACCCTGGGGATGGAAAACCCCAGTGCAGATGTGTTTCTCCACCTGGGTAAGACCACAGATCGAAAACGAAAAGACCTTGACATCTTAAAATCATCCTGTGATGCCAACACATGGCTGCGGACCGGTGCCATCCCAACGGGATGCTTGTGGAGAGCAGCCAGTGGAGGTGATGGGCAAGGCCGGACGCAAATCCACCTCAAACGCGTGCGATGCGGGGTGTAAAAGGCCGCGCAACCCCTGGTAAACCAGCTCGGAATGCCAACCCCTGGTAAACCAGCTCGGAATGCCAACACGTGGTAAACCAGCTCGGAATGCCAACCCCTGGTAAACCAGCTCGGAATGCCAACACGTGGTAAACCAGCTCGGAATGCCAACCCCTGGTAAACCAGTTCGGAACGCTGTTCCTGCTGCTGTTAAACACCCCCCCACGGGGCCTGGCAGGGTCTGGGGACGTGGTTCCCCCGCGGGGCCTGGCAGGGTCTGGGGACGTGGTTTTACCCCAGACCACCCCAGGGCAGAGTCAGGAGTTAGCAAAGCTACAGCCGTCCCCAGGAGTGGTTTGCACATCGCCACCCTCTTTTGGGTGGAAAAAAGAGAGTTGAGCTCTCCAGGCACGAGCCAGTTGGCCAGGGGGGTTGGAAACCTGGCACCAGATGATTTTCCCCATTGCTCCAACCCCCTCGGATCCCCCAGCCCCCTTCCAGGCTTGCCCCAAGGTGCCGTCCCGCACTGAACATGCTGCAGAGGACGGAGCACCCCTCTTGCTCGCCCACGCAAGGCTTGGCCAAGGGGCATGAAGGAGCCTCCTGGAAGCCACCACTGCTCTTACCTATAGAGTAGCCAAGGCCAACCCTATAGAAAACCTGAGTTCCGCCGGGCTTTGGGCCCCTGCACCATAGGGAAAGCGTCCGCAGCCCGAGGTCCAGCTCGAGTGGAGCAGAGAGGCTGGGGTTTGATGGGCACAGAAAGGGAGCAGTGAGCCCGGCCGAGCCCTGTAAACCTGCCCGGCCTCTGGAAAAGCCACCCCCAGGCTGGAGAACGCTCACCCGCTGCTTTTGCACCCAAAGCCGGCGGCCGCAGGGCTCCCTGGCACATCAGGCAGAGATGCCCGCCCTGCCCGGGCTGAGGAGCCGCTGCTTTCAACCAAATCCCCTTTCATCCCACGGGAAGACACCCCCAAATCCTCAGCACCCATCGGAGCACAAAGCCCTCCCACGCCTGAGCCCAAGGAGTGACGGATGCTCCTGCCCGGCGCGCCGGTAATAAACCACCCGTGCCAAACCCACCGCCGCCGGTGCCGGCTGCGACCCGGCGAAGGATTTTCCATCCAACCCCCCCCCTCCCCAGCTCCTTTTCCAGCTCCAAGGATGCAAACGCAATTAGCAGCATCGCCCGGAAAACTTTGCGGGCTGCGGTTCGTGGAGAGATGCTAATCCCTCCATCCGCCGCGGGGCCGGATCCGGCGAACGCCCGTCGCTCGCTCATCTTTTGTTCGGTACCTGGAACGGTCCCTCTCGCCTCCCC
>NW_009260618.1:121608-122245 GCF_000687185.1 Egretta garzetta | reverse complement strand
GCTGTTTTACCCCCCCCCGGCTGAACTGCGATTTGCTGTCGTAAATCCAAGGGCTTGTTTCCCTCCGCCCCCACCCAGGCTCGACCTGGTGGCTCTTGCACCAGAGGGGAGGGTCAGCTCTCCCCTCCAGCCACGCATTTTGGGCCAAAATGAGGTTTTTCTTCTGTTTTCTTGCAATGTGGGATGGGCTTTTCCTCCCGTCGAGCTCTCGCAGCCTGGGGGAAGGTGAGACGAGGGAGTCCCCGCCGAGTTAAATTCAGCTGCTGGGGAAAGAGCTGGGGGCTGCAGAGAAAAATCAACCCAGGCATCCACGGGGACCCTGGAGCACCCAGGAACCGACCCCGACCACTTCAGCCCCCAGTTTCGGCCAGAGCCTGGATTAATTTTGGCAGCCCCCGTGGCACGCCGCATCCCAAACCCCACCAGCGCTTGCCAGAGCCCTCCCCAAAAGCCAAGCCGCCGGCATCAGTACTATTTAATGTCAAATATTCACGTCTTACTCTTCTAATCCGAATTTAATATTGTTTGCAGTTGCGTCTCCCACCACGCAGGAGTTTTGCAGCTGCTCGAGGGGCGTCGCAGGACAGGTTAGGAAGGAGCATACATACATATATATATATATATATTTTTTTTTTTT
>NW_009260618.1:121074-121373 GCF_000687185.1 Egretta garzetta | reverse complement strand
ACACACACGTCGCCCATCATTGCTTCGGAGTGGCTGAGGGCTGCGGGGGCAGGCAGGGAAGCAGGTTTGGGCGTTGCTTTTCCTTTTCTGTGCCTCAGTTTCTCCTCTGGCAAAATCTCCCCCCCATGCTCCCGGGGTGTGGGGAGGAGCATCCCTTTGCACGAGCTTGAAGCAGGAGGGATCTCCTGAAGGAAAACCAAAAGAGGTTGGGTTTTGGTTTTTTTTTCTTTTTTTCCCCATAGTTCCTGCACAGTTTCTGGGCCCGCAGCCCCTCACATCCCTCCAGTGACGGCCTCGTG
>NW_009260618.1:120329-120923 GCF_000687185.1 Egretta garzetta | reverse complement strand
GGGCCCCGGGCCGAGGGGCCGAGCGGCCTGTGGGGCAGCCTGCCCGTGGTGCTGGGGCTGCTGCTCTGGCACCCCGCCGGCGCCAGCGGCCCGTGCTGGGAGAGCAGCAAATGCCAGGACCTCACCAGCGAGGCTGGCATTTTGGTAAGCCTGGGGATGGGGACCACCCTCCAGTTGCTTTGGTTTCTGATCCCTCCCCCCCCCTCCAAGGGACCGGCGCGGTGGGCTGGGGGAGGAGGTGACGGGGATGCCGATGCCGTGGGGTGACCCACATCGATGTGGGGTGATGCTTTGGGCCCCGTGACCCACGGGTTTCGGTGGGCTCGTGCCTCCTGGCTTCACGCTGGGGGGACGATGCGTAATGAAGTTTTTGAGCTTGCAGCGTCCCTCCTGCAGGGGACGAACCATTAATTTGGGCACCGGCTTTACCCCACGCCCAAGGGTGCTTGCAGGGGGTGGTGACAGGACGGTGCAGGGGCTCACCTTGTCCAGGGACCCCGCAGTGGGGGCTGTGCCCCCCCCCATCCCCAGCACTGTTCCCAGCCCCCCAGGGGCCGGTTTGGTGCCTGGGC
Organism: Egretta garzetta; assembly: GCF_000687185.1. NCBI lineage: Eukaryota > Metazoa > Chordata > Aves > Pelecaniformes > Ardeidae > Egretta > Egretta garzetta. The sequence continues at coordinate 120,351 of NW_009260618.1, read as the reverse complement.
ACGATGCTCCAGGCTTTACGCT
>NW_009260618.1:119108-120125 GCF_000687185.1 Egretta garzetta | reverse complement strand
GCAAGGGCTGGAACGGGAGGAAGGCAAACGCTCCTACTCCATGGAGCACTTTCGCTGGGGGAAGCCAGTGGGGCGCAAGAGGAGACCCATCAAGGTCTACCCCAATGGGGTGGAGGAGGAGTCCGCTGAGAGCTACCCGCTGGAGTTCAGGCGGGAGCTGGCGCTCAGCGGCACCGGGGCACCGCCCGAGGAGGAGGAGGAGGAGGAAGACCAGGAGGAAGAGGAGGAGAAGAAGGCTGGCAGCTCCTACCGCATGCGCCATTTCCGCTGGCACGCGCCCTTGAAGGACAAGCGCTACGGGGGCTTCATGACCTCGGAGCACAGCCAGACCCCCCTAGTGACTCTCTTCAAGAACGCCATCATCAAAAGCGCCTACAAGAAGGGGCAGTGATGGGGGGGAGCCCGAGGGGCTTTCCGCCCCCCACCCCTCGCCCCGTAGCTTTAGTGTCCCGCTGGCATGTGTTTCACTTAGAGATCGCTCGTTATGTCGTTCTTAATTAGTACCCCAAAGGGATCCGCTCCCGGGTTTCACCGGGTGGGAACGGGTTAGGGATCAAGACGTCAACCGCTTCGGGAACGGGGACGGCGCCCGGTTCGGAGCACGCCGGATGATTTTCATATTTTCACTGAGCTGTACAATACTGTAAATGATAGATTAAATGAATTCTAAAAAAAAATAAAAAAATTAAAAAAATTACAGTTTTTTGCAAGCTAACCAGGTGTTGGCAACGTCTCTGGGGGCGCCTGGTGGTTGTACAGGGGTGGGAAAAAATAATTGCAAAGTAAAATCATGCAGCTGGGCGGGGGTAAAGAGACATGGCTGGGAGAGTGCTGGGGAGCGTGTTTTGGGATGGGGGGAGAAAGAGCAATTTTTGCACCCCAGGCTCAGGAGCTCCACAGGAGGTGGCCATGGGGCTCCAGCAGGGCTGGGCTCACTGCAGAGGGGCCTGGGGGCTGCGTTTGGGCAGCCCCCCCCCAGCAGAGCACATTTTGGCCCCAGAGAGGAGCCCCAGGCTG
>NW_009260618.1:112731-118154 GCF_000687185.1 Egretta garzetta | reverse complement strand
GGGGGATTTAACAGCCGGGCAGAGGCGGTGCTGAGGGCCAGGGTTTGGGGGTGGGATGGCAGGGGTAGGGGAATGCTTGGGCTGGGGGAGCTTAAAGGGCTTTGCCAACCCAACCCATGCTGTGATTCTGCAGGATGAGGGGAAAAAAACATAGGAAATGCTGAATTCTGAAGGATGATGAAGATGAAGGGCGGCTTGGGTTGGATCCCGGGCACAGAGCTGGGGGCAGGAAGGTTGTCCACAGCCGAGGCCGTTCTCTTCCTCACCCCCTGCCATCCCTGCAGCCACCACCCATGAACACGCCAGGAGAGCGCAGCCCCTAAGGTGGCAACATCAACATTTATTGAAAAGGGCGTTAAGACGGTGCATTTGAAAATAATCGCGGGCTGCTCGGCCCTTTTCACCAGCCCACCCCCTCCTTGCCCTCGGCTAAACACGCAAACGCCACAGTGCTCCGAAACACAGAGAGGGCAACGCACACATGCACCTAAACTGCCGACTTTTATAGAAATATATTTTGTCATCTCTACGTACACAAGTATCTAAACTAAACGTGATGTACAAACAGGTCACCTCACACCATGTGCGTGGCTGGGGGGGGGGGGGGGGGGGGGAGGGGGGACATCCAGAGTTTTTTTTTCCCAGCCCCCCTGCCAGGTCCCAGGGAACAGAGCAAGGGAAAAGCATCGGGATCAGATATATTTTTCTGCCGGGGGGTATTTTCTGCCCCCAAAGGGACGATGGGCACCCCAAGCTGTGCCCCGCGGTGTCCCCGTGGCTCCCTTCCCTCAGCACACACAAACTCATGCCCATCGTCCCACCTTCGTGGTGGTTTTGGATGTGTTTTCCCACGGACACAAAATTAATTGCATTTTGTTAAAAATGTGAGTGCCCTTCATGGGAACGGCCACGGGAGCAGAGCCTCCTTCCCCCAGCAGGCTGCTGGTTCCCACCTCCACCCCCAAAACCTGCCCCGGCCAAAACGCGGGACCGGGCATAACCCAGGGAGCAAAAAGGGCTTGGGGACAGGGGATGGAGACATGTGGGGACACTGAGGAGGGGCAGCAGCAAGGGGAGAGCCTCAGGCACCGGGCAGAGCCACCCTGCGAGGGGGCCAGCGCCCTGAGCCAGTCCAGGGACAGAAATAAACCCTTGTTTTTCCTGTCCTCTTAAGCTAGATCATTTCCTAAGCCCGGATTACAGCACAACCACACAAACAAGTGCTGACCTCGGGGCAATCGCCAACTGGATCTGCCACTGAGGCAAAAAACAAAAGGGGGGGGGGGGGGGGAGTGTGGCAATGTGTAATTACAGCTGAAAATAACTGCCTGAGGATGCGCAGCGAGAGGGGCAGAGAAATGGGCTGTGCCTGAAGCCACCCAGCGGGTGCCATCTACCTACTGTCCCTCCGCGTCTCCAGCTTCGGACCCTCCCCTGTTTCCTTGTGCAGGGAAGACAAGGAGCAGCGTGGGCGGCCGGAGGGGAAGGGGCTGCCTGAGCTCACAGGAGAGACACCCCCCACCCCCCAGGGCCCCCCAGGCTGCTCGGAGGGCGATGGGAGGAACAGCACCAGCACTTGAGAGCAAGAGAAACCCTGTGAACGCCCCAATATCCCCAAGCGACCCTTCCTCCCCATGCCTTCCGCCTTCACCTTGCTTTGGCAGGGCCCAGAATTTCCTACCACGCGTGCTTAAAGCAAAACTCTCTCGACAGCCCCGTCTCCCCCCAGCCCAAATCCGGTTTTATCCTATTGCACAAGAAGAGGCGCGACCCACGGCAGGCCAGACGCGGGGTCGGCCCTGGAAAACACCTCTTGTCGCAGCTCTTTCCTGCAGCACTGCGGTTTCTTTGTGATCACGGCTCAGGTGATTTAAGATTGGACTTTGTCAAAATGATTCTGCTAAAAAAAAGATAATAAATAAGTAATGCTTTCTTTGAGACAAGAGCCCCCCAACTGCGAAAAGCCAACCCAAAAAGATGAAAACGGTGGGGCAATGTGTGAGTATTCCCCAGCACGGTGGTTGCTCGTGCCGCTGCTCCGGGTGTCCCACTGGCGTGCTCAGTTGCACCAGCTCCCCGCGAGCAGCCTGCCGCTGTCCCGGGCGAGAGGCACGGCTCTTGTGGATTTTCCCAGAAAAAGTGGGTTTTCCCAAAGAAATCGTGTTTTCAAGTGACCTGGAACCAGCCAGGCTGCTGTGTGCCCCCACGCTGGGATGGGACCGTCGCTACCCTCGTGCTGCACCGGGCAAGCCCTCCGTCCGGGGCGTCGGGGCACCCTGAGGTGCCCAGGGGAACCGGCCATGTGCCGAGGGGCTACGGGAAGACGCAGGCTCACAGGCCAGGAATTGGACATGGGGACCGTCCCCCCTCCAGCACCCTGCCTCAGGCACCAGCTTGGGTTTGGGGGCCGCCCCAGGCTCCAGCATGCCGCACCCCAGACCCCCTCCTGCCTTTTACAGCCTCACCCCTCCAGCTGCAGCCCTGCTCCTTGCCAGGGGCTCTCGACGTGGCCGACAGACGATGTGGGAAGGGATTCCCCAGGGAACGGGTTTGCTTTATGCGGGGAAGATGTACATACCCAACGTGCTCCGTCCAGAGCCAGAGCATCTCCTCTCCCCTTCCCAAAAAAAGAAACAGGAGTGGGAGGTCAGAGCAACCACCCACCTCCCCACGCCGCTGTGCCCCCAGCCTCCTGCGCCACCAACCGCTGCAAAACGTGGCTGCGGAGGCAGAGAGTCACAAAATAAAGTACGGGAGACGGGTTTGTGGTGCCAACAAATCTTGGGGTGGCCTTGGCGTCCGTGTCCCCACCCCTCCTGCACGAGGATGCGGCTCCCCGCAGGGTCAGCAGTCTCTCCCCAAGAGGTCCTTTGGTGCGAGCTGTGCAGCGGTGGCTCTGCCCTACCAGCACGGCTGCTCTCAGTACACGCACAGGTCTGGGAACTTCATCTCGTACACTGGGATGGAGTGGTTTTGGGGCTGGCCGTAGGCGGCTGTGATGGTGCCGGAGGGGCTTGGTGGTGGCCTGGAACACAAGAGATGGAAGGAGGGGGTTTAGAGAGAGGTTTGGTGAGGAGGCAGAGCCTGGTGCAGAAAACACGCACCCCTACACCATTGCAGGTCTCCCCAGTGCCACACCACTGGGGCAAACAAAGCAGAGGCTGCTCCCAGCAGCTCTTGTCCCCGCTGCCATCCCAAAGGCCCCCGCCCCAGGCTGGCACCCATCCCCAGCACATGAGCCTCCTTGATGGGGGTCGCAGGCGGCTCCCATTGCTCTGCAGCCAGCGCTGGCCGTGTGGTCAGGCACCCCACGCGCTCCAGCAGCGGGTTTTCGGCTGCCGTCGGCTGTCACCGGAGCAGGGGGAGGGTGGCCTGGCAAAAGTCAGAGCCACGTTGTCACCCTCCTCCTCTCCCCAGCAGAGCGGCCACAGGGATTGAGAGTGCCACAGCCACGACTCACCCGGGCACCGCAGTGGGCGGCGATCTCCTCAAACGGGGCTTTCTGAAATTTCTCCACCACTTGCCGCCTCCGCTCTCGCTCTTGCTCCTCCACGGCGACGCTGTCTACTGAAGCAGAGGGGAGATGGCTCTCAGCTGCTCCCCACCCGCAGAGACCGCCCCGTGCCGCATCCCCACCTCCCCAGCAGACAGCGTGGATTTGGGCATCACTAGAAGGCCAAGGAGAGGGTGTCCAGCCTCTGGCTTTGGCACCGGCCCCCCGGGGACACCCCCAGAGCCCAACCACCCTGTGACGTGAGCGTGATGCTGCCATCGGCGGCGTATACAGACACAGGGGTGACAGAACCCACACAGACACACCACGCCAGCCTCCACCTCTCCCTACCACGGTTGGCTCCCTTGCTTACCTATCGCCTTCTTCAGTGTCTCGTACGTGATCTCTTCTGCTGGCGCTCTCTAGAGGAAGGAGAAAAGCAGCTGATGCTCAACACACAGCACAGGACACCATTCTGGGGTCACAGCAACCCAGAACCAGTGTCCTAGGCTGTATTCTTGCACCAGAACATAGTCTGTCCTTATAGATCAGGGATACCTTTCCTGGCAACCTGCACTTTTAAAATGTTTTGGTTTTTTTTTCAGGCTGGACTAGCCAGGCTTTACACCCCACCGAAGGCTCCCATTGCAAAGAAATACACATACAGGGAAAACAAAGACTTTCCACCCAAACAGCAGTGGGAGACCCTTCCTGCTATGCTGCTTCCCTTGCAGGCTGGGACGTGTCAGCACCTGGAGGGCAGCACTGGGGGAGCCTGGGTCTTTCTGACCCCGCTCACTGCCAGACACGCCAGGGCTGAGTTATGGGCCCCTGAGCTCGCAGCCAGCAGAGCAATTCTGTGTGCAGCCAAATGAAGAATTAGGGAGGGCTTAATTGCAGGCCATCAGGCTGCTAAAAGCAGGGAGGAGGTAGCCTTTGCAGCTCTGGCCTAACGTGGTACCTGCTCTCGCTCAGGACTGTTTCTCGACTCCACCTCGACCTGCAGGGAAATGGTCTCGCCAATGCTCTTCCTCTTGGACAAGCGATCTTCATCTGGGGAGGAAGAGAAAGGGCAGAAGAGCTAATCGCTGCCACCCCAGGGGCAGCAGGGGGAGCACAGGCAGCTCCCAGGGAACATGGCCTCACATCCCATCCCTAGGGTAGCAGTCCAGCTGCTGAGCCATTCCCCCAAATTCAGCCAAACCAGCAGAACTGAGGACTGAGCCAAGCCCAGTGGGCTCCGTTGCTCCTTCCATCCATCCAGCCATGCACATGGCAACCCCAGCAAGTTTCAGATTCACTGCTTTGTGCCTCGGTTTCCCCAAGGCTACAGCTCTAAAGGAGGGCAGAAAAACACCATGCCCACGTGTAGCACAAGAACTTCACGCCCCCATTAACTGTGCAGAGCGAGGGACCAGTTTTCCCCCAGTTCTCCAGGATGCCCCAGGGTGGTGCGTACCCGTCAGCTGGGGGATGTACGGTGTGCTGAGCCGATCCGAGTTGTAACCGCTGCCGCCCAGCACCTCGCTGATCTTGCTCTGCCAGAAGAAGACCTCTGGGCCCAGGCGGTCAAGGCTCTTGCTCAATCTATGGAGATGGAGAAAAAACGATGGAGTTGACAGCATCTCTCCTGCTAGGGGAACCCTGTCAGCAGGGTCTCCAGTCCCTTTGGGTCAGAAACAGAGTGATCTCGTGGCTTCACTTAGCTCCAGCACAGCACAGCCGGATAGATCAGGCTATTTCTGTGCACACCAGCACAAAGCCAGAGTCCCAGAAGGGCTCTCAATCCTTCACGAAGGATATGGATGCGCTCAGGAAGGACCACCCTGACCTAGGGAATGTCTGAAGAGAGCGACTGCACTCCCCAGGGAAAGTGTTGGTCCCATGGAGTAAGGGACCTCACCACCAAATGTGACCCATGGCCAAGTGT
>NW_009260618.1:96250-112709 GCF_000687185.1 Egretta garzetta | reverse complement strand
AATGGGACAGCCCAGCCAGCCTTGCCCTGGGGACACCCAGCATGCAGCAGGCACCCTCGAGCCAGTGGCACAGCAGAGCAGTGGCATGACATACCAGATCTACGCCCATCCTGCTGTCAGACAAGGGGAGGGCTCAGCCTGCAGAGCTGATCCCAACATTTGGCTGGCTGTGAGCAGCCACCCCCTTCCCTGGCCACACAGGCTCCTCCTCAGATTCCAACCAGGCTGAAAACCACTTGATGTCCTTCCCACTGTGCCATCTTCAGATGGGAAAGGAGACAAGCACAGGCAAGCGAAGGGCTGATAAACCCATTATTGTGCACAATGCCAATCTGTCGGGAGCAGGCAGCAGGGAAGAAAGTATTTTCCAGGCTCTTACCTGGGTCTCTCCACAAACACATCTTCAGGGAGCAGATAGGGAGCTTCCTTCTGCCGCATCTGGATAACCTGCAGGAGACAAGCAAGGAGCCAAGCTCAAACCCCATGGGTGGCCAGGGGAGCCGACGCCAGAGCTGCTGCAGACAAGGCTTCAGCTCCCTCCCCAGACCCCCCCTCGCACCTCATGGATGTGCTGGCAGAAGGTGGGCACGGTGGTGAGCTGGCTGATGAGGTTCAGGTAAGCTGCACTGAGGGCGAAGAGTGCGCAGCGGTTGTAGGCTGTCAAGTTATCCTCATTGATCTGGGCAATTTCCTGCAGCAGAGACACAGCCCCATGAGACAAGGATGAACAAGGCCCCAAGGTGGTCCCCATCTACCTTGTGGCATCACCTGCCCTTCAAACATCTCAGCTTTTGGAGCCTGGGTTTGCATTTCAGAGGCTAGCAAGGCAACTGAGGTCTCTCCCCAGCATCTTGGCCTGATCCCACTATGGTGGGAGAAGCTGAGAGCGGGTGAGGCACTCGCATCCCACTTCCTCAGAGACCCCAACTCCAAAACAACCCCGCTCCCAGTGGCTCCTTCCCATCCCAGCTCAGCCCACCACACCCATCTCACTGCACCCCCTGCCTACCTGCACCGCCAGCACCAGGCGGATGAGGTCCACCACCACCTCCTCGTTAGCCAGCTCGATGCTGATGAGCATCAGCATGCTGTAGAGAGCCTCATAGTGAGCTTGCACGTTGCTCTCCTCCTTGCATATCAGGTAGATGTGCCGGTAGAGCTGCTGGCCATGCTGCGGGGACACAGAAGGATGTGGTCACCTCCTGAGCAACCCCTGCGAGCAACACTGCCATCAACACAGAGAAAGAAAAGTAGCAGGGCCCAGCAAAGGGGCCTCCATCCATGCAGGAGGGAGCAGAGCTCCTCCAGTCACCAAGCTAAGAAAGCCCCAGGGGAGAGGGAACTGTGACTATCAGGCGGTGTTTCACCATTCGATGCTGGATCCTGATGGGGAAGAGGCACCGGGAGGTCCAAGAGCAGAGCCCAGGGCAGGCAAACAGCACCGAGCCCAGGGAAAGGATGCCTCTGCTGCAGAAGCACCATAGTAATCACGGCTCAGACCACAACAGAGAAATAAAGCCCTGAGACACGTTGCTTGACAGCGAGGCACGGGACAGAGCAGGGCACACACCAGCGCAAGGCAAACACAACTCTGCCGTGGTTTTCAGCCGAGGGGCTGCATTGCTGCTCCCTGGTGTGCGCAAGGTAATAAACTGATCCTCTCTTGGCCTCAAGTTAGCTCCAGAGGGGTTTGCACCACCCCTGAAAATGTTTTAAGGGGGGAGGGAATAAAAATAAATGAATAAATAAATAAAATAATCAGGCAATTTCGAAAGCCACTTGATAAATAGCTCTTGGGATACCAGCACATCCTGGGGTACTCATTCCTTGGGGCAAATAGCAGATTTAAGAGTCCGGAAAGGCCCACGCATGAAGCAGTGATGGAGATTGAATCCCACAGGCTTTTCCCAGGGACACCCTGGGTTTAGAGGCATCATTGGAATCCCCCATGGCTCAGCGTAACTTAGGGAAACAGAAAGACAGTCCTTACACCTGTCTGCATGAGGACAGCTTCACCCAGACCCTGCCATTACCTTCTTCATGAAGACAGTATCTTGACGCGAGCATTTGTCCACTTTCAGCTTCAGGACCGAGATGTCACTGATGGTGCTGCAAGGAAAGGCCAAGGGGAAGGGAAAACTCAGACACTGCTGGGAGGAGGCAAGATTCCCGCCTGCCTGCAGAGCTGCTGGCCAGGAACAAGCCGTCTGGGAGGAACCCAGGGCATGGTGGCTTTTAAAACCCATCTGAACAATTCAGATATTCAAGAGTACTGAGTTAGGGCAGTGGCATTCAGGAACACAAAGGCAAGTTGACAAAGAAGCATGCAAGCAGAACCAGGGCAAAACCCACAGAGATGTTTCCATCTGGGATTACAGTCACCTTCTTCCAAGGTAAGGCAGCACGGACAACGCCAAGTGCCCAGCAGGGCTATCCATGCAGATGCAACACAGCTGATGAACCCGCTCGAGGAGGTTATTGCTCCTGCACATCCTCCTGGGACCACTGCCTAACCACGGTTACTTTCAGCACCATGGTCCCATGTATGTCGGGGCACAGCCTCTCAAAGAGACACACCCCCCCCCCCCATGCAGCTGGCTCTTAGCAGACCACTGATCTCCAGCATTAAACCACCCCAGAACTGGTACCAGATTTATTAATAATCCTGCCAGCGCTCCCCACCCAGCAGACCTCCCTCCCAAGCCTGCTCTGCAGGTCTCAGCCCTTTTGGGGAGCCCCTGGGACATACCTGATGGTGGAGAACTTCTGCCGGTTCCCATGGCGATCGATGAAGCTGATGAGAATCTCCAGGACAAAGAGGCGGATCTCGGCATCCTCCATGAGGGCTGCAGAGAGCAGCCTGTCCAGGAAGGCGCTGGGAAGAGCCGTGAGCATGTTACTGCACTGGAAGCCCACAGAGACCTGCAAGCATCAAAGGAAAAGGGAGGCAACATGACAGTGTCACTTGAGGGGGGTTAAAACACACCAAGGAAGATGGGATGAGAGCAGAGAAGGCTAAGTACACCTTGAGCTCTTCCTAAACCACCCTGGGGTAAAGGGTGCCCAAGCTCAGCGCCCCCATGCCAGCAGCTGGGGACCCCACATGTCCCACTGGACACTGCTGTGGGGATAGCAACACGTTCATACCTGGAGGAGGGACTTCAGAAGCATTATCTGTGTCAGCCGATTCCGGTTCTCCCTGTCATGGAGAGAAGAAACAAATCATAGAATCATAGAATGTTTTGGTGGGAAGGGACCCCTAGAGCCCACCCAGCCCAACTCCCCTGAAGGAGCAAGGACACCTTGAACCACATCAGGTTGCTCACAGCCCCGGCCAAACTGGCCTGGAATGTTCCCAGGGAGGGGGCCTCCACCCCCTCTCGGGGCAACCCCTGACAGGGTTTCACCACCCTCACTGGAAAGAATTTCTTCCTTAGATCCAGTCTAAACCTCCCCTGCTTCAGTTTAAAGCCATCCCCCCTTGTCCTGTCCCAGCTGGCCCTGCTAAAAAGCTTGTCCCCCCCTTTCCTCTGGGCCCCCTTGAAGCCCTGACCGGCCGCACTCAGCTCTGCCCGCAGCCTTCTCTTCTCCAGGCTGAACACCCCCAACTCTCCCAGCCTGGCCTCAGAGCAGAGGGGCTCCAGCCCTCGGAGCATTTTAGTAGCCCTCCTCTGGACCTGCTCCAACAGTTCCATGTAAATAGTGAAATCCAAGTGAAAACAAAACAACCCCCCTTCCATACCCAAAGGATGGAAAAGCCTGAGAAAGGGCAGGACCCGTTTCCCAAGAGTCACCACCACAAACGGCCATGCTGCGTAAAGGTCTCCAGTAAATGAGCTCAAGATTTAACACCCATCAAAAAGGCTGCTAAAGGAATGATGAATATCAAAGTCTACATCCTGCCACGGGCACCAGAATCAAGGTGGCACTCGCAGTTCCAGGCAGGCGCAAGCTGAGCTCAGGACGATGAACCACCCTCTGGATGTGCCCATCCCACAGCGGCTCTCGAGGGATGCCAGGCACCAGCTCTGAACAGGCTCCTCACTTGTAAGCAGCTGAAAATTGGCAAGACGAAGCCCAAGCCCTTCTGTCCGTACCAGTACCCCTGCTCCTTGCTCCCGTCTTGCTTCTTGCAAAGCCACCAGGAACCATGCTTCCACTTCAGCAATATGGGGGGTTTTTTTATGCAAAAAGTAGGAAATCTTGAATTCTCTACTGTGTGAACTCAGTCTTTCCTAGCCCTGTACTGGAAGGGGACACAGGGAGCTCCCATAAGATTTCCAGGCTCTCCCATCACCCGTGACACGCTGCCTGTGCTGCCTACCTCTGCCCAGGGACTGAGCTACACCGCAAATGGCAGCGTCCCTGTAAACCAAACTGCAGGCTGCAGCTCCTCCGTAAACTCCTGGTTCACCTACACACCCAGAGCAAGCACCCTCCTTCACACAGCGTCAGATGAGATGTAAAAACTCTCCTGGAGGAGGCTCATGTGCTGATAAACAGCCTGACACAGCCACCTTAGAGCTGAGAAGCGGCTGCCATCCAGAGGCTATGAGCCTGATCCTGCTCCCACAGTAAGGAAATGTGCCCTGGCCAAATGGCACCCAGCATGTCTCCCACTGCATGAACTGGGATTGAACGCAGGCATCAGGAATTACCCCCACACGAGCGAGGAGCAGAGCGTGTCTCCCATCAGCCGGCAAAGTCTCTCTCCCATCAGAGACAAGTGGGAAGAGCCTGACCGTACTTTGAAGATAAATATAGCATGAAAATCTGTTTGCTTCTTACCTACATGTTTCAGTGCTGATACCCTCGCTCCAAATAGCTCTCACGGTCTGTTCCCACACTTCTTAAGCAATTATGTTGTTTGGGTGTTTTCCCTTCCTTCTCTTCCTCCACTGCCGGGTATAAATAATACCTCCCGCTCAGTGTTAATAAAAGCTCAGAGGGGCCACGCGCCAGCGGTGGGAGGCAGCGATGAGCAGCCAGTCCCACAAAGCCATCGGCGAGCTTGTCAAAAGCCACGGGCACACCCTCACTCACCAGCGGCCACCTCGCTGCCCTGAGACATCTGAAGTCACTCCTCTGAATATTATTTTTAGTTCCTGGCTAGTTTTGGATGACACCCCAGGACTGAGCTCCTGGCAGCTGAATCTCTCAGCAGGTACTTGAAGAAATGCAGAGTTCAACTGCAGCACCACTGCCTGTAAACACCTTTCCTCCTCGATGCTCCGGTGTTTCAAGGGGCCCTTGTCATCACATTTGCAGCAGAGAGCAAAGATTTTAAACAAGGATCTCACATTGCTCAGCTTCCCTCGCTCTTCAGTGGAAGCGCTCGATGTTCAGCCTTTCTGATAACGTGCCCACGTCCCACTCCGTCCCCAAAGGCCACCTCAAGGCACGAACAGTTTCAGGAGCTCCCCAGCACTTTCAGCCCCACGTTCAAAGCCTTACACCACTGCACATGGGACAGCAGCAGGGAGAGCAGGGCAGGAGGGAAAGCATTTGTTCTCACCCAGCTTTGCCAGCCTCGATGGACTGCTGCGAGGAGGGTAGCGGCACCTTGTTCATGATAAAGACCATCACCTCAGACTGCTGGTAGGTGGGCAGTGTGCTGGCAAAGGACCCTGCGGGGACAAGAGCAAGCTGGCAGCGTGCGAGGCGCAGCCCACCGCCCCCAGAAGCATCCAGTGCCATGGGCTCTGCCCGCCTGCCCTGCTCCAAGCCGGCTGCCAGACCCTCATAGCCAGGCTGGGACAGGATAATGCCCACCTGGATCCGGTACCCATAGGTGGTTTTACCTCCAAGGTTATTCAAGAGCCATCAAAGTGCCTCCCAGGTGGGGCAGCCCCAAGCACAGGCAGGGTGAGGCTAAAAGATGCCAACCCCTGCCTCCACCCCTTCCGTTTCTGGGGCTGGTGCATCCCCGTCCTCAGCGGCTGCAGCAGGCTGATGCCTGCCCTCTTCCCCTCCTCTCCTTCCCTTCCCTGGGGTCTCCTACCCAGGGAAAAACACGACTCTGCCTGCGCACAGCAGCTCTGCCGGGGATGGCTGGGGTTGCAATGCCACCTGCTGATAACCCGCTGCCACACTTGCAGCATGCTGCAACAGATAAATCTCATTTCCCATCACCGCTTTTAGGATGAGAGTGACTTTGTTTCACCCTGGATAATCCTGCACTTGCACAAGGCAGAAACCCACCGCGCAGGGGGTCGCCCACCAGCGCAGCCCGCACCCGCGTCAGGCACCATAGGATACCCCACCTATGGTTTTAATGACGGCCTCCTGGAACATCCTCTCCTCGTGCTCCTTGATGATCTTGGTGCTGACACCGGCGGCGCAGTCGTAGCTCCCCGTCAGGGCGTAGTCGATGCTGAGCCGCAGCTGCCTCAGCAGGGTGTTAAACACCTCCAGCACTGTGGGGCCTGGGGTGGCGAAAGGGGAGAGATGGTGGAGCATTGCCGGAGGAGAGCAGCAGTTTTCCCCAAGGAGATAGAGGCACAGTGTGGTTTATACCTCCCACCACCCCATGAACAGGTTGAGAAACAGCTTGGCCAGATACACAGTGACTTTTAACCCCCCACCAGCTCCCCCAGGCAAGGCAGGAGAGAAATGTCCTTCCAGAAGCACCGTCAGCTCAGCATATTCACAGCAAGCCCCTGAAAATGCCTTTGCCCCCTGCCACGAAGGCAGGCACTGCATTCAGCCCTCTAGGTTTAGGTCACTGCACACGGGTGCAGGTGTTGAGCTTGGGAGCACTGAAATGGCACAGAACAGATCCCCAGCATCCCTGGATGCTCCAGAATGGATCCCCCATCACCAGCTCACATTTGGACACACGCCAGAGCCCAGCCAAAACCTCCAGCACCTCCTCACCACTCCCACCACATTAAAAGGCTGAGGGGATGGATAGAGAGGATAAATTCATCCACTTACCAACAGATCCAGAGGCTGCGATCACTGCTGCCTCCGAGAGGACCTCCACAATGCCCGCACGCACGGTGGCCGCGCTTTTGCTGTTGGCATCCAGGTGCCCCAGGAGCTGCTGGATCACAAGATGGGAGTGCTGCGGCTGGAAAGAGAGCATGAATGTCAGCACAGGCGCTGCACGCATGAGGCAATGGCCAGTTTCTGTAACCCACGTGGCTACTGGGGACAAATCCTGCCCATGCACCCAGCTGCACCGAGTCCCTGCCTGGCTCTTTCCAAGACAACTCTGGATGCAAAATGAGTGGAGGCACCTGGAGGAAGCCCGTTTTACATGACTGAGCAAGAGCTTGGAGCAATTTGCATGGGAAAAATGATCTAAAGAGCTCTACAAATCTAAGGAAATTGTGACAATTAATCCTGGGGATTTCAGGAAGAAGGGATTTGATTTTTACCAGGGTTTCCCAAACACCTCTATACTTCAAAAGGGTCCTGCTGAGTTATTGTGACCTTATACCTCCAATATGCATTAACGGGATTTTATAAAATCTAGCAGTGCTGTAAAGGGTTTTAGGCAGTTTACAGGATTAAAAACAAGAAAGAAGAGCAGGGGGCTGCGATCTGCTTTTCCTTGTAAGAGTTCTCCAAGCAGAGCCATGGCTTGGCTGAGTCGGAAAGCGAAGCAAACCCCCAAGGGAGTGAATTGGGGCAGCAGGTCTGGGACAGTCTCAGCAGAGCAGGAGCAGGGTGGGAAGGCAGCACCATGCCCAACAGCATGCAGGGACCCATGCAAACAGAGTTTCATTGAGATCCACATGGGAAAAAAAAAAAGGATGGACCTTTTCCCATCACTTTGGGGTCTACCTAAACTGCATTTCCGTGGCTCCCTGTGAGAAGGGAAGAGCCTGGCAGGGTCTGTCTCTGAGCATCCCCATGTCTAAGGACGGGGATGCTGGGCTGCAGGTGCTGTCGTGATGCCTGGTTTGCATGGGGCACGTTTCACTCCCGACAGCCCCTCTCCTCTTCTGTAGGGATGAGGAGTTTGGGCTGATTTACCCAGCAGCGATCTGGAAAGAGGCAGCTTTCCATCGGAGCCCAACTGCTTCCTCTAGAGCATTTCACAGCACGCCGCCAGCCCGTCTGATTCAGCAGGGCTTTGCTTTCCCACTGAGAGGGAGGGAATCACTCCCGGGACTAAGATACAAGCTCCCATGAGCAGTATCCTAAAACATGCACGGCTGGCACACAGCCAGGCTAACTAACGCCTATCAGCCCTTTCCCCACGTACCCCCACAGGGCCCCCAGCCCACACTGCCATACACGCGGACCGTGCCCATCTCCAGCCCCTTTTGGGGCACACTTGGTGGCCGAGCTCATTGCGAGCACTCGGAGTCAGCACTGCCAGGATGCGGCAATGCAGCAGCAGCTCTGACTCAGCCCAGCCGTGAAGGCAGACACGGGCGCTCCCAAGCACGCACGTGCGTCCCCAACTGGTGCCACCAGCCAGAGTCCCACCAGCTCCCCACCTGGATCGAGTACATGATGATCCTGAAGCAGCAAGTGGCAAAGATCTTCGGCTCCCAGAGCGAGTGGTTATCCAGGTGGCTGGGGAAAAGATGGAAACGGAGGGGAAAGTAACTGTCGGTCCCCCAAACCCTGCAGGGGTGCAAAGCAGCACCAAGCAGCAGGGACAGGCAGAAGCAGCAGGGAGCAAACACTGCAGGTGAGGGCAAGGACACAAACTCCTCTCCGGGGTGACTTTTCTTAGTGACAGGTATCTATCCCGTGCCATCTTCCTCGTTTCATCCAAAAATAAGAGCTCAGCCTGAAATCCAGTCCCCATCTCCAGTACCATGCCAAGGGGAGCCAGAGGAGACCATGCCTTCGCCCCAGCTCTGGTCCACACTGGTGGTTTCCCCATGCCTCAGTTTCCCTAGTGCCAAAATTGAGGAATGCACGACTTACATCAGGACGGGTTTGATGGCGTTCTTGATGTTGCCGTACGCCGCTCGGCCCAGCAGCTCCCGCAGACACCTCTCTGCCAGCTCTGTAGGACTCTCCTTCTCCTTCTCGGTGGCTTGCAGCGGGGAGGGGGAGCGGCTGTGAAAGCAGAGGAGGGCGATGAGAGAGGCGCTGAGTGTGCGGCAGCAGTGGGGGAGAAGAGGCACAGAGCCCGGCCAGGGAGGGTTGGTGCAAAATGGTCGTGGCATCTGCCCGCACCCCGTGCTGCACAGGGCCGGGGGCTACCCCTTGCACAGCCCACAGCCACCCCGCAGCAGCCAAATGTCACCCTGCCAGGCAGACGGGGCAGCTCCATCCCAGCAGAGCCCGGTGATAAAAGCGCTGCTGGATTTGAGCCAGACCTGAGAGCAGCATGGGTGCATGGATGGCAGAGGAGGGGGATATGCCAGGACGGCCCCGCTCACAGTGCCAGGCTGTGCCAGACAGTGGGGACAGCCTCCGTGTCCCTGGGATGATCCCGGTGCTCAGTGTTGGAGGGGGAAGGATCTTATCAGTGAGGACGCAGGACATAACGTCCTCCCAAGGTGGACACAGCCTCCCGGGGGAGGAAGAGCAAAGCAGTCACAGCCCAGCACAAGTCACCCTGAGCATGATCCCAGAGGCGATCCATCCCCTTTTTCCACACTCAGGCTTGCTTGGCATCACACAACCACCACAAATGCTTTTTCCACCTTGATGCTTCAGTTTACAGGAAAAAAGAGAAAAGGCATCTGGCCAGAAGCCAACTTCCCAGGGCTGATACATCTCTCTTAACCTTCAAAAGGAGAATCCTGGGAGGAATTCATGCCTGCTTCTCTGCTCTGCACTTCTCAGCTAAGCAAATCCCCTTCAAACACGCAGCTGGTGGCAAGCACGCAGCCAGCGGGGGGTTACACCAGAAGAATGGAGGGACAGCGAGCAAAACAGTATTTCAGTTCTTGAGATTCCTCTTGCCTGGCTTTTAAAATAACTGCTTTGGTATCATTTAAGCAGGAATCCCTCACAGAGGTCAACCCACTGAACAGCAGCTCGGAGCCTTTGCAAGCAGCGTGCCTTAACTGCAGGGACATCGCAGAGAGCTCTGCTCCACGGGAGCCATGGTGCCCTGCAGTGGCCAAGACA
This sequence comes from Egretta garzetta, assembly GCF_000687185.1. Classification (NCBI taxonomy): domain Eukaryota; kingdom Metazoa; phylum Chordata; class Aves; order Pelecaniformes; family Ardeidae; genus Egretta; species Egretta garzetta. Next base: position 102,659 of record NW_009260618.1, on the reverse strand, counting down.
GCAATAACCTTCACGGCCCCGGGTGACAAGCAGAGCTCCTGCCACCTGCAGCATCCTTTGGTGAGATACTCGAAGGGTTTCCCCTCTGACCACTCGCTGCATTTTTTTCCTACGAGCTGCGGGCACAAATCAGCCCTGCAAAACCTTGCCAAAAGCAGCCCCAGGGCCCTGAAGCTGCTGGCGGAGCAGGTGGGTCATGGCAGCAGCGGAGCATTCACCTTTCAGCCTCCTCCACATGCTGTAAGTTGAAAAGCAGTGAGGGCACAATTTTGTCCATGTGCTGTGGGTCCCAGATGTTGGCTTGGAGCTCATCATTCACCGTCTTCCTCACCACCCCTTGCAAGCCTTTAATGCCAGACATCCGGATCCTGGGAAACAAATTGACACCGAAATGCTACATATCTACATAGCATACATTATTTTACATTTATATACACATATATACAGGGGTGAAACTGCAGGAAGTTGGAGAGAGGATACCGATATCTGCGCTGCTGAAGGGGCTCATGCAGGCGATGCCCCAGCTCCCATCTCCAGGCCTGGTAAAACCCCAGGGCAGTCCTTCCGCCTCGCGTCCCCAAGAGACGTGGCTTCCCACAGCCTGACAGACGTGAGCAGGAAAGGCTCTGAACCAGCTAAAATCATCCTGGCAGCAGCAGCCGGCTCCCATCCACCGTCTTCCCTGAGAGGCCCCCAGGCAAGCAGCAGCCACCCATCTCCACGGCACACGCTACCTGAGATGGAGAGGTGGCACCAGCAAGCCTGGCCTCTCTGAAGGACTGGGGTTGGACCTGGGAGGTCTCTGCTTTCCAGCATGCAGGGTTTCCCCACTTCCCTCATTCCCAGCAGCTGCAGAGCCGTGCTGTGCCCATGGGGATGCTCGATGCTAGGGAAACCTAGGAGCTTTTTGACACCCGTGTCCTTTCTGGGACCAAAGATCCTAACTCTGCTCTAATCAACAATAAAGTCATCGGTAAAAACCTCCCTACACAGCAGGATCCCCAAGTCTGAAACCAGTCCCTCAACACCCATTGCTAACACCCGAGAAAGATAGCACACGCTTACCTGCCGAAATAAACGCATTAAAGAACCTGCTCCGAGGTCTCCCTAATACATTTTGCAGATCTAATCAAGGCAGTAATTTGACTGAGACACAATTCTGGAGGGAGAAGCAATGAGCAGGACCGAGGCCCCAGGAAAACAGCGCGCTCCTTTTTAATTACAGGAGCTGCCAAATTTCTCTCTTCCAGTCTCCAATGCAATTTAGCCAGCGTCACCAGTGCCCTGAACGTCAAGTGGAAATAATGAGCTTTCTGCATTATTTCCTTATTAAGGAAAAAAACCCCACCTGTGAGTCTGGAAGGCGAGCCTGGTCCTCAGAGACAAGCCTCCGCTAAGGAATGGTGAACCTCAGGGGTTTGCTCCTCTGCAAAGCTCTGATATGGCAGCTCCGGGAACAGCACCAACACGAGGTGCTGAAACACTGCCCAACATTTGGGCTCTACTTAAAGCTTGTCTCTGGCAGCAGTGGCCTCCTGCCCAGAGCTTCCTGGCGAGAACCACAGGTACTATGGCATCGGTGCCTCACACCGGGTCTTTTTAAATACACCACCGACAGGCCTGGCCGGGGCAGCAGTAAACAACATTAATCTGTCTGCTTTAGTTGTAATTAATCCCCCCGGGGTACATTTCCCATCACAGCAAAGCAAGTCAGTCCTTGATGCTGTCTAGAGAGAAGTAATCACCTTTAAACGTGGAAAATAACAGACCACTGGGCTGCAGGAGGCAGTTTTTGAGCAAACATTCATTCTGCTATGGGTGAGGGACCTCTTCTCATCGTCATCGTCCTTCCTTTTGGGGCCAGGATCACTTTCTTGCCTCCTGCTCTAAGCTCCAGCTGTCTGCAGGCTGTGGCCCTTGAGCGAAGGTGAGAAATGCTTAAAGACGTGCTGAGGCAGCCCTGATGGGCAGAGTACAGGCGTTACCTGCTCACATTTTGCCCAAAAAAAAGAAGTTGGAAGCCCGAGGGCACGTCTGTACCTTGTCCTGCCATTGGCCACGGTCAGAACGAGCCAGTGCCTGAGCACAGTTGGCCCTGCTCTAAGGACAGCAAATGCAAACTAATTTCTCTCTCTCTCACACGTGTAATACTGCATGCAATATCCCACACAGCAACAGAGGCTGGATATGTGCTGCGCTGTGTTTTCCAGGCTCCTGTTTCATCCTCCCATATAGACAGCAGGGTTTCAGGCTTGGAAAACAAGGGAGGGTAAAGAACAGCAGTTTGAACGTGCCCAGCTCTGGGGAAATCACCGTGCATCTCCATCGCAGCACAAAGCAATCAATCCGTGCACAGCCTGCATCCAACCTCTCCCCAAATGCAGGGGCTTCTCCAGGAAAGGCAGAAGCTGGAGGCACAGGGAAGCCCCCTCAGGAGGTGTTCGCAGAGCCAGCGGGGCCAGGGACCCCCCCACTTGCTGTACTCACTTTGTCCGGATGTCCAGGTCGTCGTGGCTGGAGTGGCACATCTCACTGAAGCGGGAAACAAAGAAGTCATAGCTGCGGTGATAAGATGGGGTGTCCTCCTCGATGTTGGCAAACTTCACAAACTGGGAGAGAAGAAAGAGGGGGTCAGCCCAGAGAGACAAAAAAAATATTCTTAGAATTCCTCTCCGAACCAGCAAACGCTTGCGGGCTTTGGCAGTTAGGGATCCCCAATATGCAGCACACACTAATAACAGGAGATATATTTGCCCCCAGCTTCTTTCCATTCTCCCAGACAGCACAAAACCTGGCCAACATTTCCCAAACGCTGCTGAAAGGGTGAAAACAGCCTTGGCAATGCCAGTGGAGGAACCAACTGCAAGCAGGTTCTTACCCACATCCCAGATCTCGCCCACAGCACTCAGCAGCATGAGGTCCCATCGCTCCCTTCCAGCTTGGCTGCGCCAACAGGCGTGGAGCTTGCCAGAAATGCCAGCTGACCAACAGATCTGGCTTTTAAGTTTTCAGGGAGAGAATTAAGGAGGAAGAAAGGATAAACATGTGTTCAAGCTTTCCTCTGAATTCCGAAACTTATTCACAAAGAGATGGGAACAAAGAGTCGGGCAGGAAGGGGGAACCTCAACTCATCCAATCATGCTGACAGGAGTAGCTTTAAAATAGGAAAAATAAATAAAACCTCGATAGCACAAGAGCTGCCACAAAATCCAAGGCATCAGCTCCTGGCTGGAACGTACAGAGTATTCAAGCCTGTATCCACCCAACAGCCCCTGGTGCTGGGAATGGATGAGGTTTATCCTTGGCCTGGGACAAGTATTGCGCCACCAAGCCCCTGTGCTTTATCCTCCCGCTCAGAGCAAAGGCATAAGCAGCTGCTTGCCAGGATTTTAGGCAGAGAAATCTGCTGGGCTGCTTTTGCATTCCCGTGCTGCACCCGCTTCAGCGCCCTGGAAAAGCTGAGGCTGTTTGCAAGGGTGTGCAATGAAGGGAGAGGACACTCCCTGTCCAAGCAACCCCCAAAACCACCCCAGTTGTTAACTCCAACACTGGAGACCAACGATACCCATGCTCTCAATCTCAGAAGCTGCTCACTAGAAACGCTCTCCTCCAGGCTCGGCAATCAGCCAAGAGACACAAAAGAGCCTTCGGGAAAGATCCCGGCCCCGACCCAAGAGCAGAGGCAGAGGATTCAGCTGCACACACCTACCACTCCTCCGAGCGAGACATCTCCAGCTACGGGCACCCGCTCACACCGTACGCAAGACGTGCTTCTATCAGACAGAGATGCTGCACCACGGCGTAGTGCCGATGCCGGAGCAGCCCCATCACGACAGCGTGGCACAAAGCTCTGCGGTCACACCAAGCAATCCCACATCACTCGGGCAAGCTGTCCTGGGCCAAGGCATCAGGACTGCTGGGTTCCTCTTCCAGCTGGGAGGACCTAACCCACCTCCAGGGGGTTACCTCTGCACCCGGCATTTCTTAGGGTGCTCAGCACCCTCTGGTGATGCCGTGCTGCATGGGAGCTCCTTCTTGACCCTAACCGCAGGCTTTTCTCACTTCTTGCTTTCTGCATTTGCTGGTGTCCAGCCCCATTGGGAGGGCAGGAGGCAAACAGCCCACCAGTGCCCCTCCACAGCTGGCAAAGCCAGCCCGCCTGTCCCAGCGCATCACACCGGCGCCGATTAGCACGTACCCGCTGCGCCGGGCTATTAATAATGTCGGCTGCAAAGGCTGGCTCTGCACAAGCCAAGGAGCCAGCTCAGCCCCACCAGGAACTGTTCCCAGAGTGCAGGGACCAGCTCCAACTGATAAACTCCTCTTACTCACCAGAAAAATGCAGGGCTGTTATATAAGAAACCTCTGTACCAGGCAGCACACAAAGTGGGCTTTTTTTTTTTTTTTTTTTAAAAACCAAAACACTCATGGCAACTCCACATGCAACCGGAGGCGAGGGCAGGATGCAGAGCGAGGAGTAGTAACGGGGCTCCCTGCGGCAGCTCCGGGAGAGCCGTCCCAAGCGTCCCATGGCCAAAAAGCGTCGTGAAATAAAGGAAGGAAGCAGCTTCTCTGCAGACAGAATCTGCAGGTATCGGCCCCACACCCACATGGAGGACAGCAGCTCGTTTCATGCCATCAAGCGACCGAACAGGACCACCTCATCAGCACTCCGTATTCTGAAGCTGCTGAGGCCCCAGGGATTGCCAGCCCCCTCATCCACGCCAGCAGCGCCCAGGGTTCAGCTCCCTGGCCCAAGGGCAGCTTCCCTGCCTTTGTCCTCGGGGGACAGACATCCCCACACAGTGCCACTATGCCCGGTGACACTGCATGTGGCACAGTGTTCACATCTGCCAACAGCTGGAGGCAGCTGCCCTCTCTCCATCTATTTTCAGGCTGCAGTTTCCGGCAGGGCCAGAACTTGTGAAAAGCAGCCAAGAACAGAGAAAAATCACCTTCAAAGCCTCCTTGTTCTGTCAACGGGACATTTTTAGAACTCTGCCACTTGCTCATAGACTACTGCATTTTTCCAAGACTTAGAATCCTAGAATCACAGATTTGTTTAGGTTGGGAAAGCCCTTTAAGCTCCCCAAGCCCAACCGTTCCCCTAACCCTGCCATCCCACCACTAAACCCTGGCCATAAGCTCCTCGTCTGCCCGGCTGTTAAATCCCCCCAGGGGTGGGGACTCGACTTCTTCCCTGTGCAGCCCCCTCCAGTGCCTGACAACCCTTGCAGTGAAGAAATTTTTCCTAATGTCCAATCTAAACCTCCCTTGGTACAACTTGAGGCCGTTTCCTACAAGTGTGCCATACCATGCAGCAATTAGAGGAAATGCCCAGCCTGGTCCCACTACCCAGAGGCAAAAAGCAGCACCGGAACACATGGAAACGACCCAGCAAGAGCTGGGCGAGCAGGAAAGGAGGCATCAAACCTTCAGGGAAAGCAACTTATTTTCCCTAATGGGCACCACATCCCAGCCCAAAAGCTGTTCTGCAGCTTCGTGCCGTATTTCCACTGAGAAAACAATTTAAAGCATTGAAATGCAACACGATTTCTGACGTGGTTCAAAGGGGTGAGGGGCTAGGCAGCTTGGGGCTCCCGTGCTTGAAGCCGACAAGCTGCAACTGAAACACGGCTGAGATGAGCAGGGAGCAAGCGCAAGGGAAATGCAAGGAGCGTGGCTGCCTCAGAGAAGGAAAACAACGGCTGGGAAGGGATAACGCTGCCACCTATAAATACATCAGACATAAATACATCAGAAGAGAAACATCAAGGCGGGGGAAGAGCTGTTTAAATGAAAGATCAATGTTGGTTTGACGAAAAATAAAATGGGAATGACATCGAGCTGGAAATTAGATGGTTCCTGCCCAAAGCGGGGAGGGTGCCCAGCAGCCTCCTAACGAGGATGAGAAACCAAAGGGGATTTAAGCTGCAGCTCCATATGTTCACCCCGAGGATTATAGGATGGGGTTATAGCGATCACAGGACGCTAGATTTTCGCTGCCGCCTCCAGCGCTGCGGCCATGGAGCCCGGCAGGCTGGTCCCCAGGATCAGCCCCTCCGCAGCGCGACACCTTGGCTCTGCGCGAGGAGGGAGACGTGTTTCAGGCGAGATTTCACGCCGCGGAGAATGACTCACTTGGAGCAGGTTTCTATAAACAACCTCCTCCCGCCTTTGCCATCAGCTCCGTTATTGTGAAGATTGCTTGAGACAGCACCCTCTAATTAAGCACGAGCCTGAGGCACATTCCTCATTAGCAGATATAGGAAGAAGTGTCTCATTATCATTACTCACTTTTCTATAAAAGCCCACAAGTTTTCTGTGCTATTTGCCCTCTGAATGCCGCCACGCTTGAGAAAGTAAAAAAAAAAAAAAAAAAGATTACAAAACCCCCCTTTTGTATTGG